>NC_139512.1:288048707-288648707 GCF_947247035.1 Vipera ursinii
ATCTAGGAGAGTCCAACATGCTTTGAGCAAGATTGCAATCACAAAATATCCTAAGTAAGCCAAAAGACCAAGCAGTCTCAGAAGAAAAAACAGGAGTTATCTACAACATAGAGCAGGCATGTCAAAATCATAACGTCATGTGACATCATGCGACGTATCATGACTTTTTCCCCATTGCCGGCAATGGGGAGGGCACGGTTTTGTCTTGATGCATCCGGCCTGCAGGCTGGCAGTTTGACATGACTGACATAGACTGTAAAGACTGCTACTGTGAATTACAAATAGGCAGAAGACTAGCAGAGTGCATCCACAATTACCAACTAGCAGTCAAAAGACATGATGAAAACTTTAATTTCAAAAATGCCCCCAATAGGACTCCAGCTTTACTATGTTCCAGAGGCTAGGAGAATAGCCAAATCTTCATAGCTTCCTGATCATCATCATGGTGGGAACCAAATCACTATCACACCTGACTGCAAGACAGCACAACCGGTTATAATTGCAAGCCAGTTGCCAAGTGTCCAAATTGCAATCACATGTCCATGGAGGGTGGTGCAACAGTCATAACTATAAGGACCAGTTGTAAATGCAAGAACCAGGGATTTTTCAGCATTGTCTTAACTTTGAATAGTTACTAAACAAGTGATTGTAAAGTCAAGGGCTACTTGCATATGTTTCCTTACTAAATATTCTCTTTTTTAATTACTACAGTTGCTATGGCCTCTGTTATTCTTCCCAAATGGTTAACTCTCAGTTTTACTGAATGCTTTTGTGTCTTTGCCTGACAGACTATGAGTCAAGCACTGATATTCATCTTTCCTACTTTCTGCAGCTGGAACCTGCTCAACTCCATTCTAGTTGGTTCAAGATGTTAATCTCACATTTTGTAAAGTACACCCAGCTTCATACAGTTTTATGGGAGTTCCCTCCCACCTGACAAAAAGATATTTGGGTAATTTTAATAAAGAAAGGCATTAGTTCATTGCCAGATGCTTTCTCTTCTCTTTAAATTCAATAAAAATAACTTCAGTGCAAGATAGTTCTACTAATCTATAGTTTGGTAAAACATTATTAGTTTTACTATACAGGCCCTATGAGAGAACAGAACTGTGCCTTTGAAACTGCTTCCGTTAATAGTAGGGAAATTATTTTTGTGGAACACACTCCATGCTTATGACCTGTGCGTTGACCCTTATCAATAGCAGCATTTTAATAGAGTTGGTGAAGGAATTTTGTTAAAAGAACTGACACCAAAAGAAGGAAAGAAACGATTCAAGCTGAGGCAAGTCAAATTCAGTTTTTTCTTTGCTTTCCATCATACTAATAATGAAACCATTGATACATTTCAGACTGGCAATTGAATATTTTCTTTTATGAAAATGAAGAGGATAAAGAAATTAGCAAATACATTCTATAGCCCCAGACAGAGAAAAACCTGGGTCCCAAATCTGCAAATACATATTATGAACAAAGTGACATCCACAGTAGGAAATGGGGAAACATGAGAAATAGGATATTTTTACTAGTAATTTTGTTAAACATTAGTTAAAATGGTAAAAACTAATTCAAATTAAAGAAAAAAATAAGATAAAAAAATAAGAATATAGTAAAGATAAAGAAAAGAAATATATAAAATTTCCCCTTCCTATTTCTTATCTCTTATCTATAAACAAATCCTTGCCAATAAAAAAATCCCTAATAGCTGAAAAACAGTTAAGAAGCAAGTTCAAGATGCAAACTGAAGTGAAACGGACAAGTGCAGTGGAATAAGGAGTCAGTGAGTAGACTGGTTCTTCATACAGTAATTGCTCTGTGGTCAAGCAGAGGACTTGAGAAATAGGACCTGTTATTTTCATCTTTCATTTGTGATAAAATAGTTTCCATAAATGGAATCCACAAATTTGAATTGAACAATTGTGCTTTGTCACTTCCATGCTACTTCATTTTTATATTTTCATTTACATTAAGTCTGCTAGCATCCAAGAGAAAGAGCAAGGAAGATTTAAAAGGCTTCCATGCCCATTATTCTAAAGAGGGGAAATAGAATATTTGCTTATTGCCCCCTATTGCAAATACTACAAAGCTGGATTTTGAAGAATAATCCAAAATGCAGGATGCTTATAGATTTTTCCTGGAGTGAAGGATATGTTTGTGTGATTGCAAATGTTCATAACATATTTTAAAATGTGGGATGGCAGGGTTTTGCTTTGTTTTACAATGAAAAAGATTGTCTTCTTAAACAAAAATTGGGAAAAGATTAAGATTTATCTTCAAGCAATAGACTTCATACCAAATAAATGTGTTAATTGCTTCTACTGTAGGATGTGATGTGTTTTAGAAGCATCCCAGCTGTTAGTGAACAAACAGCCTCTATGCTATTGTAATTACAACCTTACAGAAACTCTATTCTGGGAACCACCAGGAATCCATGGCTTTTGCCATCCTAATGATTCATTTCCGTGTTGTGGCTATGCAGGAATGAAAATCCTTGTTCTAAAGGCACAAATTTCTTCTTGAATAGAACGGAAAGAAATTTCAGAGGAGAGGGTTTCTTTAAAATAAAATCTGAATATGGTAAATAGTAAGATGATAGATTTGTCCATCTAACAGACCTTTGTGTGGTTGGTCCATTAAAGTCTGGATTTGGATCATATTATATGTGCTCCTGAACATGGCTTGCTATATTTTTCTGATGGACTGTACCTATAATCTGGTCCTCTTTTTGCTAGGAATAGTTGCCTCTGTTGTAGCGAGTAAAGCTGGATTCTTCATAAATATGAAATGAGGAAAATGTTCAGAGTGAAATGAAGGGGGAAAGCATATTCATCTCAATATTGCTTTCATTCTTCCTTAGCCTTGAACCTAACTCTTACATGACACTTCTGTTGAATTGCTGGAATAGTGGATTCCTCCCCACCCACTCGCCCCAACCCAGGTTTTTTGTGTTCCAGCTATTGTGTGTCCCACAATGGGTTGCTGAATTGAAATGTCCACATGTACTCCCTATAGATGTATGCCAGAACACTTTTATTCTCTGCGTTTATGTAGTCATATTTGCTTGATTTTTCTAATTTCTTGCTTCTGATCTCATTGCTAATTCTTCATTTCAGCAACCTAATATATTTCTTAATCCTTGGTAAAACCTGATTCTTGCTAGAATTCTCAGTGAATGGAAGAACATAGGCACATATTACTCTGGTACAGGTAATGCATAAGGATGTGCATATGGAGACATTTCATTCCTGAAATGGTTGTATGGTATAAGAATCAAAGAGATTTTTCTACACTTCAACAAACTGGCTGGGAATCTTTTAATCTCTTAATTCTGGTTCCTAGTATTCAGTCTCTTTTCTATTCATTGTGGATATTCTTTTAATGACAAAATTAACTTTACATCAAGAAATACATGGTATTTATTTCCCTGAAAATAGATTGATTCACATAAATCAGAACTTTATAAGTGTACATCACTTTCTTGAAACAATAAAAGTAATAATGAACTGCAATAACCTGGAAACTTTTTTCATATAAAGGAATACTCTGTGTGATATATACTGACACTGAATAAATCTGTGGATCATTCTAAATCTGTTGGGTTTTCACCCCTATTCAGTTAATATGTTTATAGAATTAATGTCTAATTAATGAACATAGAGTTTAACAAACATTCAGATACTATCCTATTCCATCAGAGTTTCTGTAGTGCTGTAACATAAAAGTCCATTACTATTGCACATTATTTTCTGTAATGTATACATTAAGATTATAGTTGAACTTGCCAATGTTTGTATATCACTTGCCCAAATATAGACCTTTTAAGCTAAGAAATACTTCAAATCATGTTCTAGCTTGCATCACAAAATATTTTCTTTTGGTAAATTATGCTGTTTCACTTTAAAAAGAAAAAAACTCACGTGGTTAGATGGATTTTTTGTGGTTCCACCTATTACTAAAGTTTCACAATAGTTGACAATAATTATGATTTCTTTGATATACATAGTTATAGTACTAGTAATATAATACTAATATTAACATAGTAATAATTTTGCTAAAACCTACATGATGGCCTAAGTTCAGGATAATTTTTATATGAAAATAATATATTGCTTGTTTTATTATTTTTTATTATTATTTTTATTCTTTTCCCAGTGATTAAAAAATAATTAAATCCTTTGTATGATGATAGTCCACATTGGCATGCAGGCAATGCATGTAACTTTATCAAAAGATTTTTCTTTTCCAGTACCTTGAAAGGCAAAAAGAGCCTTGGTGGAGCAGTAGGCTAATGCCTCCTTAAGTAACACCAGCTGCCTGCAATTAGTGCAGGTTCGAGTCCCACCAGGCTCAAGGTTGACTCAGCCTTCCATCCTTCCGAGGTAGCTAAAATGAGGACTCAGATTGTTGGGGGCAATTAAGCTGACTTTGTAATAATGCTGCTTGGGGTGTGTGTGAAAGCCCTAATAAGCAGGCATATACATAGAATGAAGGCTATTGCTAAGCACATTGGTTTGTGCTTAAAATTGTAAGCCGCCCTGAGTCTTCGGAGAAGGGCGGGATATAAATGGGATTAAAAAAAAAAGATCAAATCTCAATTAGGGTTCATAGGTGTTACTGCAACTCTGAAGATGAAGAAGCTTGTTGCTAAACATGCAATGGACTGCAAAGTTAATTGACAGGTAGTTGAAACAGCTGGTCAAAAAATGTATTTGTTCAATAATGTGTCCTCACCCTCACCTTGTTTTTGTCTTGCTTTTTGTAGAATGCATCCTCAAATGGCTTCTATGGCAGTAAAGGCTACAGTTCTCTTTCTGTGTCTATGAAGATTCTCAATCATCCAGATCATAGTTACCAGTATCTCAAAGGTGTTTGTTTGTTTGTTTGTTTGTTTGTTTGTTTTTTAAAGGCAACTAGATTTATTTTTTTAAGAACATAGAATAATAGAGCTGTAAGGGACCTTGGAGGTTTTCTAATCCTCTAATCCTCTAATCCTCTAATCCTCTGCTGGAGCAGGAGACCCTATACCACAGGTCTGCAACCCGCGGCTCCGGAGCCGCATGCGGCTCTTTCAGCCGTCTCCTGTGGCTCCCAGTCCTCTGCCATGTGCAGTTCAAAAAAAAAAAGTGGGACTAAAAAAGTTCAATCAATTCAAATATGCAGGGTAAGTGCATATCTCGCCTTGGCTCCACTCTTCAGTCAAACCCTGTTCTGCGCATGCGCACATGTACGCGCATGTGCACACATTTTTTGCGGCTCCCCAGTTTTTCCTTTTGTGAGGGAACCGGTTCCGAGTGGCTCTTTCACTGTTTCAGGTTGCTGACCCCTGCCCTATACCATTCCAGATAAATAATAATAATAATAATAATAATAATAATAATAATAATAATAATAATAATAATAATAATAATAATAATAATAATAACAAGAAGAAGAAGAAGAAGAAGAAGAAGAAGAAGAAGAAGAAGAAGAAGAAGAAGAAGAAGAAGAAGAAGAAGAAGAAGAAGAAGAAGAAGAAGAAGTTGTTGTTGTTGTTGGAAGGGACCTTGGAGGTTGTCCAGTCTCTTTTTGAAAGCCTCCAGTGATGAAGCACCCACAGCAAGTGTTCCATTTGTTGATTGCTCTCATCATTAGAAAATTTCTCCTTAGTTCTAGGTTGCTTCTCTCCTTGATTAGTTTCCATCCATTGTTTCTCATCTTGCCTTCTGGTGCTTTGGAAAATAGTTTGACCCCTTCTTCTTTGTAGGAGCCCCTCAAATATTGGAACACTGCTATCAGTCCCTAAACTTGTCTTACCCAATTCTTTTAGCTCTCAGCCACCTAATCATTCTTGTTGCTCTTCTCTGCACTTTTTTTCCAGAACTGGCAACCAGAACTGGATGCAGTATTCCAAGCATGGTTTTACAAAGGCTTTGTAAAGCAGGTACTAGAACTTCATATGATCTTGGTTTCATCCCTCTACTAATGCAGCCTAGGATTGCATTCACTTTATTAGCTGCTGTCCCACACTACTGGCTCACATTTAAGTAATTGTCTACTAGGACTCCAAGATATCTCTCACAATTACTGTCATTAAGCCAACTTTCACCTAGCCTGCTCCTATAGAGTTGGTTTTTCTTGCCTAAGTATAAAACCTTACTTTTATCTACACTGAACTCAATTTTGTTAGGTAGGGCCCAGTGTTCAAGTGTATCAAGATCTTTTTTGGATCTTTGAGGAAAAAGAAGAAAAAGGTGTTTCGCTTCCCATCCAGGAAGCTTCATTAGTTGTATTATATGGTGAGGAAGATGGAAGGGCAAGTACTGACAGTTGAAACTAGATTGTGTGTGTGTGGGGGGGGGGAAATACAAAGATAGGCTCTGACAGGATTTTGGAGGGGGTTGATGGAAGGATTGTGTTTCTTTGCAGTTATCTCTGAGAAGCATTGAGGCTACTTGGGGGTTTTATATGTGCCCTCAGGAACACCTGAATTAAATGGTGAAATCTTCTTGGAACAGCCAAAAGAACTGCATTGTACACTGGAGAAAGGGGGTATCTAATTCCTTCCTCCCTATTGAGGGAAGGCTTTTCAATTCTAACATAGATGGATTCGTTTACCCTTCTTTCAAACCAACATCTTTTTCTTCTTCCTGCTCAAAAAAAAAATCAGTCCAGTTGCCTTTTCAAAATAAAAAAATAAAAAAACCAAAAAACCACCCACCACCTTTGAGATTTCTCCCTCCCTCCCTCTGTCTCCTTCTATCTCTTATTCTTTTATAGATGTTGATGTGTTTTTTTCCCTTCTTGAGCCATTTTGTTATTAAATCCTATATGTCTGTATGCTGCCACTTATTTCCAGAGTTCACACATGTAACTATGGCTTTGGTTTAATCATATTTTTAGTTTGGGTTCTCTTTGGTGTGCTAAACAAGACACAATAACAGTGATAAGGCAACAGTTGGTTCTGATGGCAACAACTCAGTAGAAGCTATACCTTCCTCTGTTCAACTTGGCCAGCCCTTTGATTCTTGCCCTGATCTTGCAATGGCACTAGGGGAGATAGTGGGGGTACAGACAGCAAGAGCATAAAGGTGGAAGTTCTGATCCTGTGGGGCTGTGTCTCTTCTTTTGAGGAAGAGGAAAAAGTTAATAAGTGGTTTGCAAGAACTGTTACACTCCTGCACAGTTGCCTGGGTCATACACTTGTAGGCAAGAGTTCAGGCTGCATGGTCAAATTGTATGTTTCAATGCAATCCCTATGTGAGTAACAACTTGACATAACTTCTGCATAAAAAAAATGTTATAACATGTTCCTGAAAATGTGAATGTATACCTCAAGTGCACAGTTCTCCGCAGGTTCGAAATAAGGAGAAAGGATAAACTGGAAATTTGGGTGGGAATGCAGTGACAAATGATATCTCTTGGCTTGACTTTTCACACTATTGAAATGTAAAATAAAGTTTATAAGAGATTATTTTTAGCCTCTGGTAGGCTTGTTCTGTCTATTTTGAATTTTTTAAAAAAGAACCAAAAACTGGCTTAAAAGCTTGGCTTGTTCTTTCTGCTCACCCTGGTATCTACTTATCATAAATCATGCTTTAGTAATCACAGAGACTTCATAGTTCATGATTTATGCTAAGCCAAAAGAAATCATACACAATTGAGCTTTAGTAGTCTTAATACTCAGCTGCTATATCTCTTTTCCTTTTCTTTTTAACTCACTGTTTTATTTCTTAGCTAGTTCTTGTAGCAGTCTAAATATTTCTGTTTTCTTTTTTGTCTTCTGTAACCCTTTCTTTTTAGCTCTGCATTTCTCAGATTGATTTTTGAATTACTTTAGCTCATCTGCATTGTTTCTGCAGCCATTTGATTATAAACTGCTTTATTTGTGCAGCTTCTCAAATGATAACCCAACTCACAAACTTAATTTTGGGTCTCTGTGGGCTTCTGAGTAATAGCAAAAAATTTTGCTCAGAGAATTTTAGAACTGTGTATCTTGATTAGACTGTTTGTCAGTATTCCTGTATTATCATGCTGGTTAAGATGAATGATGTCACAGGTTTCACTGACAAAAATCCACTATGATTTGTCATTACATAAAAAGCCCTACTTGGCATAAGGCTCAGCCACTTGAGGGTGCCTATTTGCTTTAGCATTTGCCTCAGTAGGACAGGGTTGGTGCATTCTGGGTAACAACAACAACAACAACAAAGTTGGATGGTCATCTAGTCCAATCCCCAGCTCAGGCAGGAAACCCTATACCATTTCAGACAAATGGTTGTCCAGTCTCTTCTTAAAAACTTCCAGTGCTGGAGCATTCACAGCTTCTGGAGGCAGGTTGTTCCACTGATTAATTGTTCTAACTGTTAGGAAGTTTCTAGGTTTCTTCTCTCTTTGGTTAGTTTCCATCCATTGCTTCTTGTCCTGCCTACAGGTGCTTTGAAGAATAGCTTGACTCCCTCTTCACATACTGTATCTCTTATATTTGAAATCTGATGGGGATGAAACTAATCCAGTGTTTCTCAATCCTGAAAATGTGTGGACTATAGTGCTGGGAGATGAAGTCCACACATTTCCAAGTTGCCAAGATTGACAAACATTGGACTAAAGAGACTGGGCAATTCTGCATCAGTCAAGGCCAAAACCCAAATTTTCACCTTGTCTGATCGCTGTGCTACAACTGGAATTCAAAACTATTATATTAATTATTCAATAGTAGCCATTTTGGATGTCAACATATAAAATGTTTTAATAGCTGAGAGTATTTTATTGAAAGTACTTAAAACATTTTTCTTGTTTCTTGTTGGCTATTGTAACATGTAACTGACAACCGATCTTTGGTCATAAATATAACTATGTTAATACTAACACTTCCTAAATTGTTTTTATAGCTAAATGTTAATGATCCAAAGCAAAATGTTAGTACTGGCATTTGGTTTACAATTTTTACTCAAGCTCTACTTATGCTTTTCAGAATACTTTAATCCTACAACATTTGGTTTGTCCTGGATGTCTGCATTCTGCAGGAAAAAGAATAATCCTATTTTTTTATTATTCAGTATAGCTTTCAACACCAAATCCAAAATTTCTTTGGAATCAGTCTTTTAAAGGAAAGTTAATATTTGGCTGTACAGATGTTTAAGAGCATAATTCTTGGTATAGACCATGAGGGCAATGATTCTGTTATATCTATCATTCTCTTCCAATAAAGTATCAGGTCAATTTAAAGAATTTAAACAGTTTTTCTATTAATTGCACATTAGCTGTAGTCCTGAAAAGAAATTCTAGTTTAGAAATTAAGTATGAATGCTTGCTTTGAATATCAGTGTAGTTAGCAAAATACAAACACAAATGAAACTTGTTGGGAATTGGGAGAAAAGGTGGTTTTGCAGATACAGGTTATATGATAGTTACAGCTATCTCATCAATTAGCAATCGTAATGTGTTAAAAACCTTTTGTGTGCTATGACCTTCTGAGATAGCCTGATGTATGTGAATTCAGCAGTATCTTGTCCTATGATTCTACTGCAATTTATTTTTTTCCAAAAGTCATCTCAAAATGACTACTTTGAGATCTACAACAGACTGTTCTGGGAGACAAAAAAATCCCAAACCCACCTCTATTACTTAGTCCTTGTTCTGTGTTCTGATGAGAAACTTCTTCCCATTAATTATTTTGTACAAATTCTGATCTGTTCGTCCAACATAGAAAACAGAGAAACATTGCCAATAGAGAATGGCATGTATCAGATTCTAGAAAATGCATGTGAACACACTTCCCATCTTGTGTGTGAATTTGTTATGCCTGGTGTAAATATGGACACAAAGGAGGCATCTGGGTTTATTGCACAATCTGGTTCTCATTTAACGTGATTGTTTTATTTCTTGCTGCTTGTGAGAATCTTTTTCAGATATCAGGAGCATATGAAAGAATTTCCATATGCCAAATAAACTTGCTCATAATTGAAGACTGTCTTGTTGTAGGTTTAGGGAGATACTTTGGAAGGAATCCTGCCTGGTTATCTGAGATTGGTTTGGTCCATGCCTCTTCCCTGTCTTGTTAAAGCAGTTCAAGAAGTCCAGTGTGAGTGGGTGAGGGGATTGTTCTTTTTTACCTCTTAAGGAAGTCTTAGTTTGCTCCCTCGTAAAGATGCCATTAATGGAGCACCCTCCTATTGGACAATTTTCATCCAGTATTTAACCTCCCCTCTTTGGGATAGATGATTGCTTAATAACTTCAGGGAACTCTGGATGAAGCACGTTATCTGGATCCCTTTCAGTTGAGATTTAGAGCTGGATATGAAATGGAAGTAGCATTAACACACTTTTGGATGATCTCCAGTGAGGGTGGGATGCGGTTATACATACATCCTTGCCCTTATTGAACTCTTTGAAGCTTTTGATACCACTGACCAGGTTATCATTTTGGATTGATTCAGAGGATTTGGAGTGGATAGCACTATGATGTGCTGACATGCCTCTTTTCTTCAGGGTCAGTTTCCAGTTGATGGTGAAAATTATCGTGCCCTCAGCCCTACTGTGTGAATTGCTGCAGGGTTTGGTGCTCTCTCTGCTCCTATTCAATATCTACATGAGGCTGCTGGTGAGCTCATCTGTCACCATGGGGTGAGGTATTAACAGTATGCTGATGATACTCAATTATACATCTCTGTCCTTGGGCAAATTAAGTAATGCTATCAATGTCCTACCCCAATGCCTCAGGGTGATGAAAGTCCAAGAATAATCTTAAGCTGAACCCTGGCAAGACCAAGTGGCTTTGTGTTCTAGAGCCTGCCAGTTCTAAAACCATGCTATCTTTCATGCCAGATGGGGTTGCACTGCTTCAAGCAGACTCAGTGCACAACTTGGGTGTCTTCCTAGATTCATGACTCCTGCTCAAAGAACATGTGGCCACTGTGGCTAGGAGAGCCTTTGCATAGCTTTGTATCATACACCAGTTGTGCCCATTCCTTGTCCAGGGATCTCTGTTTGCACTGACTCATGCCCTAGTCACCTCCTGATTATATTACTGCAATGCACTCTATATAGGGCTGCTCTTGAAGCTTCAGCCAGCAAAATGCAGCACCATAGGCAGTTCTGTGTGCCTTTAGAACAGCATGTTGTATCTCTGCTCTGTGAGCTGCATTGGCTGCCAATTTGCTTCTGGATCCAATTCAAGATGCTGATTTTGACCTTTAAAGCCCTTTGTGGGATGGGGATGGGGTTGAGTTATTTGAGGGACTGCCTCTTCCCAATTATATCTGCCCATTCCATATGATTCTGCCATCTGATGGCAGAATTCAATTAGGGAGCTACTCTGACTGGGTCCTTGGTGGTGAGCCTTCTTTGACATGGCACTCTGATTATGAACATCTCCCTCTCCCCTGGAATGTTGCATTACTGATGATTCTTTGGAAGTCCTTCAAAACCTGGTTATGTTTTCTGGCCTTGGGACCCCAGTGGACTAGCAAGGTACTGAGGCTGTTCCTTGTTGTTAACATATGTTGCCCTCTCTTAGCCTTTGTTATATATATATAACAGATTGTTGGGGGCAATAAGCTGACTTTGTAATAATGCCACTTGGGGTTTGTGTGAAAGCCCTAATAAGCAGGCATATACATAGAATGAAGGCTACTGCTAAGCTTGTAAGCCACCCTGAGTCTTCGGAGAAGGGCGGGATATAAATGGATTAATATATATATATATATATATATATATATATATATATATATATATATATATATATATATATATATATATATATATATATATATATATATATATGAATAGATACATAAATAAATACATAATTCTTAAAAATTATGGTGGGAAAAAGTAGAGATTTACATTACACTGATTTACAAGGCAACCCACAATTCCGAGAATGATCAAGACAACATTAGTTGTTCTATGACAGAGTTTTGGAATAGATATTGTGTGTGTACAGAGATCCCTAGTTTTTCCATTGGTGCTGTTTCATTATTGTCATGGTCTCATTCTGAGCAAGTTTTTGATTTTTTATTTAATCACATGTCTAGTCCTAATGTACTGTATTTATGATACTAGATGAATTCCTAATCTGTAGGGGTACCGTTCATTATTTCCACAATGTCATATCCATCAGAAATAGAGGTAAGTCAGTGAGTTAATCCTTTATACTATCACCACAGCTCCCAGCAGTCTGCTCCACTGAATTCAGAAAAAGGTACACCTCTTCTTTAAAAAAACAAAAAACACCCATCCTTTGCATATAACCCATCAGCCAGGCCAACAGAAGCTTGGCATAAAAGCAGCTATTACTGCTACATATTTCATTCCTTTCTGTCCAGTTAGATATTTTTTAAAAAAAAAAAGTTTTAATGAGTCATAGCTTGAAAGTCTACCAACCATATTATTTGAAATTACTTATGACCCAAATTGATAGTCCATTCTTCTATCACAGAAACAGATAGATAGATATTTTTCTCCTCTTAAATAATTCCATTCAGAGAACCACCCATGGATGAATATGTGTAACTGCTTTACCCTCTTCAAAGTATTCCAATCAATGGACCATTGGAGGATAAACTCCAGGACTGTCACTACAAATGGGATAGATAATAACGATCATCATTATCATTTTATGGTTGTTATTTCTATTTCTATACACACACGCACATACTTTGGGCAGATTTGTGATCATTTAAAACTCCTGATGGTCAGAAAGAACAGAGGTATTAAACCTTTCCAATTTTCTGTAAAGAAATGAGCCTATTCTGAAACATTGCTGTAGCTGCTTCAACTAATTGTCAGAGGTTTTTCCCCTCCCTACAGCTACTTAAATCTAGCATTGCAGTGCAATTGTCCTCCCTCTTTAATAATCCTAATATCATTAATAACTGTTTCCTGTTGGTTGCTCAGGGAAATTCTTCTTATTATTATTATTTTGTAATATTTGCAGTTTGGGTCTTGCAGTCTTATATACACACTGTTGCAAGATTAGATGAAGTAGGCTGCTTCTTAACAAGCTGCTAGGTTATTCTATCAACTTCATCTACAATTTTTGTATGGCGCTGTGGGAGTTGACCTGTGTAAGTGAAGGATTATCATGGCTTCAGCATATCTGAAAATTACATGGGGGCTCACTCTTTCAGCCTATGTCTGCTGAAGGTAAGAGAGAAAAAATTACCCCTTTTTTGTTTTAAACAGATCACAGATTAGAATAATAGTATCTGGTGTTTTCACTTTTGTTTTGCAAAAAAAGAGGTGGTTAAACAGAGCTGATTTTATAGACTGCTGTTGTTGGAAAGTTGTTGCTGTACTATTTTCCCCATTAGCCACTCGGAAACGTGGGAGATTCTGTGACAGGTTTCTTTTAATAAGCCAATATTATTTCTAAACAACGTAGATGTCTATGTTAAAAATGTCATATCCACTGAATGTTTTTAGTCTAGCTTGATGGCATCAACCTTTTTCATGATTGCTGCTGCAAAACATGTTTTCCTTAGAATAATTAGTGTAGGGTTAAGAGTGGGTAACCCTCTGTACAAGTGAATAAACCTGAGAGGAGAGATAGAAGACAGCTAATAACTATTAAATGTTTACTTTGCCCATTTCTCTTTGTTATCTTGAGTGTCTCTTATTCCCTTTTCCTCATCAGAAAACAATGTTATATTCCAGTAGAGAAGCTTTGCTTCGCTTAAAATGGAACCTTTACTGAACTGTTCTGTGTGTCTGGCCTTGTAGCACAGAAGAGAAAGGTTATTACAGTAATCCTCCAGTTAGACATTTATAGGGCATAAAAATAATGCCTTGGGGAATATTGGAGCACATGAGATTCTATATTCCCCCAAATTCTCTAAACTGTATTTTAATTACTTTAAGCCCAGTTGTAAAGGTTATGCACAAAGCTGTTCCTACTTAATTTTACAGTTATCCCTGTAATGGGTTAGGATAGATAGGAAATACAGCGCTGCCTGTGTTTCATTTCCTATGTATCTGTGTAAGTAGAAGAAACAGTTTGGGTTGGGTCCAGATTTAGTCATAGGAGATCCACTGAAATGAATGGACAAGTTAGCCATAATTAAATTAAGGCTCATTGATTTCAATAGGTCTTCTTTAAATAGGATTATGTTTCAATCAAGCTTTTCGTGCAGTGCGCAACATATGCAAGTTATTTTCCACTTAAAGAAAAATACCATACAACTCTTGTGAAATGATATCTTTTGAGAAGAAATAATATGAACCAAGATCTGGCATTAATCCATTACCCAATTAAAATATATTATTCTTTAATTGGTTTAAATTTTACCATATTATTTTATCACATGCTTTAACATTTAGTCTATTTACATTTTGGTAATGTTTTGTAATATATTTTATAGTGTTTTAAAATAGCTGCTAATTGGCTAGCTTTTCTACTGTAGTCCTTATCATACTATTGTTCCCTAGAGGTCTCATCTGGGGAGCTTTTAATTTTATCAATAATATAATAGAATTGTATCAATATTATCATTGTATAATGATAATTAGGACTTTACAACTTTCATTTTAACTTAATTCCATGATTATTTTCACACAGATACCAAATCAGTTTTATTTTTTATATATACCTAGTTTTAAAAGTTGGAAGCCACCCAAAACTGTGTGGCAGAGAGATAGCTGGTGAATAAATTTAATAAATAAATAAATAAATAAATAATGACATGTGCTGGTGTTCACAAATTACTTTCTGACTGTAGTTCTCTACATCCTTCTATCCTTAGATAGTTACCCTCCTTCAATCATTTAGCACATCACAAATTCTCCAGGATTTCTCAAAGATAAAGGCTCAGGCATACAATCTGCAATTTAACTATCCAGCTTCTTCATCTCTTCATGGTTAGCAAAATAAGTTATTTCCTGCACACTTATTTAATTTGAATAGACTGGTTGCAGCAGAATTGTATTTTTCTCAGGCAAAGAAAATGATAAGTTTCAGTTGAGAATTGTTTAATTTCATTTAGCTCAGTTAAATACAGAAACTGTCCAAGAATATTTAAGACAAATAATAAAATGTACTTTTCTTAAGCCCTCCTTTTGTGTTACAGGTCACTGTCTACACATTTTACAGATGAAAGACAGATTCATATTAGATAATATCTTGCACAAAACTTTCTGCTGCATGGACATTTCTATATATGTATATTCACTGATGTTCATGGATTTTATATGTGCTCATTATGATTTGCTGTCTTATGAACAGTATATAGAATACTAGTATAATAGTATTGCATATTTTGTCCTAATATAAACTTTTCCATTAAATACATACACTTATCTGTATGGTTTGTTTTGATTTGGTTTGTTTTTGGAGTTAAACATTCACTTTTCTGCATTCATATGCCCTGGCCCGTTTTCAATTTAAAACATACAAGTATAGTTTGGGAGTCTTATAAGTAAAAAAAAAGAGAGAGAGATTATGCTCTGCAAATCATAGAATCTTGTTCATCATGCTGTATTACTGGATGCTCTGATTTTTATTATTATTTTTATAAAATGTCCACCCAAATTGTGGAACCTAACTGATATGGGACATAATTAAAGATCAAAATAGTAGTAGTGGATTGCATAAATGCACTTGCTTGATCTGAAAGGAATTCTGTTATGTTTTCAGGACAATAATTCTAAATTCCCTCTCATTGATTACACATAATATTTCACAATCTGCAAACATTTAATTCAATTCTTTACATAAGTATGTATGATGATTGCTGGGGGTATTTTTTCCCCTTTGTCTGAAATCACTCTGTTATTTAAGATGAAAGAAAAGGTAGAATGGTGTGCGTTTCCAATAATACATGAATACTTTCAAAATTATAAAATGAACTGATCTCTATTCAAGTCTATTTCTCTTTTCTACTTTAACTACTTCTAAATAAACATAGGAGGGACGCGGTGGCTCAGTGGGTTAGGACGCTGAGCTTGTCGATCAGAAGGTCGGCAGTTTGGCGGGTCGAATCCCGAGTGCCGCATAACAGAGTGAGCGCCTGTTACTCGTCCCAGCTTCTGCCAACCTAGCAGTTCGAAAGCACATAAAAATGCAAGTAGAAAAATAGGGACCACTACGGTGGGAAGGTAACAGTGTTCCATGCGCCTTTGGCATCTAGTCATGCCGGCCACATGACCACGGAGATGTCCTCGGACAAGCGCTGGCTCTTCGGCTTTGAAACGGAGATGAGCACCGGCCCCTAGAGTTGGAAACAACTAGCACGCATGTGCGGGGGAACCTTTACCTTTACCTTTAAATAAACATAATCAAATTATGATGCATAAACTTATCATAACAGTACAAAGGTTTGAAAAGAAGGCAGTTGATAAGGATACCAAGAAAAAAGAGAGAATTTCTATTTTAAATAAATGTGCAGGTAGTCATCTACGTATGACCTCAATTGGGACTGTAATTTTCATTGCTAAGCAAGGTAGTTGTTAAGTGAATGTTAATTTCATGATCTTTTTGCTGTGGTCATTAAATGAATCACCATGGTCATTAACTGAATCGTGTGGCTAAGTGAATTTTTATTTTTCCATAGATTTTGCTTGTTGGAAGCTAACTGGGAAGGTCACAAATAGCAGTCAGGTGACCCTGGGACACTTGAACTGTCATAAATACATACTGGTTGCCAAGTGCCCATTTTTTTTATCAAATGACCCTGGGGATGCAGCAATGGTTGTAAGTGTAGGACCAGTTGTAAGTATGAGGATCAGACTTTTTTCAGCCTCATTGTAACTTTGAATGGTTGCTAAATGAATGGTCATAAGTCGAGGACTACCTGTATGCTGAGTAACCACAGCAATTATGCAGAACCATTTTTTTCCTCCAGTCTGTAGCCCTTCAACATTCCTTAGTCTTTCTTTGATGGAATGTAATTTGATCTCCAGTTACTTTTTCATTGAAGCGACTAGGGCAGAGGTCCCCAACCTTTTGGGCACAAGGGACCGGTTCCGTGGAGAGAGACCGGAGGGTGTGTGGTTTTGTGTGCTGCCTTTATCCCGTGGATGGGGCTTTGCCTGTTTGTGCAGACCGGTTGCTGGCATGCCGTGGCCCAGTACTGGTCAACAGATCAGGGGTTGGGGACTAGGGGGTAAATACTATTAACAGGTAGTCTGGTTTTATCATGTTTTCTGTCTGAAGTGCGGCTTTGCTCAAGACTATAATTGGGTTAAATTAGTTTCTCTCTCTCCCAGATGAATGAAGCGGCCCTCAGAAGGTTTAGGGTACATGAAATGCAAACTTTTTTCTGGGCAAAAGACTCAGCCCATTTAAAACCTGCCTCCAGAAACTTTTGACATGGGCTTCAGATGAGTTTAGCTCTCAGCCATTAACTTGTTATTCCTTGCCATTTCTTTCCCAAAGAAAATGAAAAGACTAAAACCATGGCTTCATCCATAAAAGAATAGCCACTGATGAGAAAGATAAGGATAAAGAATACCCTTGTAGAAGTCTGCAAGTATGCTAAGTCATATCATGACCTTTATCAGAGTGTATGGGTTGTATAGCTTCTGCTGCATTCTGTGCTGCAAACGTATAAGGTGAGCCTAGAGGACAAAGTGTGCTCTTCATCTGCTTTTCTATATTAAGAATCTTTCTGGGAAGGATTAATCCTTGCAATTCCCTGGGGGTTTTTCAAGCATTTGACAGGTAATCTGGAGTTTGTTTTTTTTGTTTTGGGATGATATCATTTTTTTCCCCTGAAGGCAATAATTCAAATATTTTGTTTGGAGAGGAGCTAACTTTAACCAATAAATGCTTGATCTTCCTATCTATATGAATGTATGTTTGCTGTATTTCAAGGTAAGATAATTACTTACAAATAATTTCTAAATCTAGCAAAGAGTACAATTATGCTAGGCCGGGACTCTGAAAACATGAACCAGTGGAATAAGCTAGTCACACACAGGCCTGACTGTCAGCATCTTCCATTCTCAGTAACAGATTATCGTTCTGCACATTAAGGTATTATATTCTCTCTTTATTCTTATTTCTCTTCATTTTCCGTAGTGTAGTCTCAGCTGAATAAAAGATAAGTAGTTAATAAAGAACAGTTGGAGCAAGCAAATTATGACAGCTATTGACCAATTTCGGTCAGTTTGAAAGATGTTTCCAATTTTGCTAGTTTTTCTAGTTATGTCTTTCTCTTATATCTTACACAGTCATTTGTCAGTCTATGCCTAAAGGTACCTATCCCTCTAGAATTAATTTTCAGGGAACAGAATTAGAGGACTTCTACTAATGGGAATTTCTGCTCTTTTGTTTGTAGGATATAAAATCTAATAATAGTCAATCATTTATTAACCCTAACTCAGGGGTGTCAAACTCAATTTCATTGAGGGCCACATCAGCATTGCGGTTGCCCTCAGGGGGCCGGGTGGGTGTGGCCTGGGTGGGCGTGGCCTACTGGGTGGGCGTGGCTAGAGTGCATATGGCCTACTGGGTGGGCATGGCCAGCTCTACATTGTTCGCATCAAGGGTGCCTATGGGGGCCTGGGCAGGAGTGGGACAGATCTGAGGGTCTCTGGCAGAAGGAGGGTCTCTGGGCCAGGGCCAAGGCAGTGGGGGCCGTTCCCTCACTGTTTCCAGGATGGCTTCGTGGGCCACATGAAACCACTTCGTGGGCCGCATCCAGCCCCCGGGCCTTGTGTTTGACATGTCTGCCCTAACTAATGCATTTATTCTGAATTTAGATATACGTTGTTGGAATGGAAAAAGCTATGCTGGCAGAGGTAGATTTAGGCATAAACTAAGCAAGCTCTGGTTTACGGTTTCTCAGATCTTTTATAGGTAGTCCTCGATTTACAACAGTTCATTTAGTGATTGTTCAAAGTTACAAAGGCCCTGAAAAAAGTGACCGTTTTTCACAGTTATGTCCTTTGAAGCATCCCCATGCTCATATGATCAAAATTCAGATGCTTGGCAACTGGTTCATACTGACGACTGTTGCTGTGTTCCAAGGTCTGCAACCTTCTGAGAAGCAAAGTTAATGTGGAAGCCAGATTCTCTTAAAACCAGGTTACTAACTTACCAACTGCAGTGATTCACTTAACAACTGTGGCAAGGAATGTCATAAAATGAGTCAAACTCACTCAACAAATGTCTCACTTAAAAAAACAGAATTTTTGTGCTCAGTTGTGGTTATAAGCCAAGGACCTACCTGTATTTCATTTCATGGATGGTTTCTCAGACCTTTTATTTCGTTACATGAATATTGAATTATCTTAAGAAAAATAATTTCCACATAATAATGTAAAAGTAAAATTGTTAATGGGTCTTAGTTTGTTAGTTCCTCCTTTTTTATCCTATTGAAAAAAGAACAACGCATCTTCTCTGTGTGTCATCTAGCATTTCAGCTGTGTTCCAATATTTCATAAAGTTAATAAATAGTTTATCAGAAAGTTCCTTTATTATCCTAGCATGCAATTCATTGTACCTTGGTGATCTGAACTTAGCCAAAATTAATAAATTTTGTGAGGGCCATTACAGTCATACAAAATACCTTATGCATAATTCTATATGGCATCCCCTTTAAAAAAAACCCACAAACTAGTGTTTGTCCTTTTTCTTGAAGAGGCTTTTTCTGTATGCTACATGGTAATCATGCAGCGCAGGTTTTCATTTTTTTTTTAAAAAAAACTTGCCACTGGCATTCCCTGGTGCAGCACACTATCTGCAGAGAGGCTGAGCAAGTACCAGCAACTTCCTGTCCACTTCAGTTTGCACTTCTACCCTTTTCACAATTGCCTCTTGGAATATTTACACTCTTGTTGAACAAGACCTTGCAAAATTGGCAGCTGAATCATTTTATCAGTTGGAAAGTTTGGATTCTTTTCTCCAAAGAAACAATATTAAGATGTTTATTTGAAATTATATTTGTGAAGTTTAAAATATTTCTGAACTTCTAAACGTATCATCTTTTTAAAAACATAAATAAATAAATAAATAAATGTTTATTCCAGTCAAATAGACTTCTATATTAATATGAAAAAATATTAATAAAAATATTAATTATTTTTTTTAAAAAAATATACTCAATATATATATATATATCGTCTTTTTTGACAAAATAAAATCTCTGTAATTAGAATGTGCAATCTGCTAAGAGGGAGAATTATCACTGTAATTTTTTTAATCAGTCTTGAAAATGTTATCTATTTTATCAAATCAAGAGAAAAGATTCTACTAAAGGTTAAGTTGAGAGGAAAGGTTTTGCAATCTTAAAGAATCTAAACTGCTCCCCAAACAGAGAAGCATGATATAAAAATGATTGACGTTTCATTGCCTACTCTTAATAAGTAAAAACCCTTGAGTTAAGCTTGACTCTTGGGATTACACAGACTTGCAATATTATGGAAATACATTTTACCAGAATCCCTTCTCAGTGATATGTTGTAACTTGCATCTCATAACTTGTCATACACATTTGAGAGTCTGACAGACAATGATTGTTGTGTCCTCTGAGGCCGAAGTGGGAGAGGTAAATAGCTGGAAGCGGAAAATATGTGCATATGATAGAAAAACAATGTTTGGTAAAGATGAAATAAAATTTCACTTTACAGTCACTACGATGAACAGTGAAAGAAAGGAAAGGAGATATTATGAATAGAACATAATGTAATATTTATTACTGTATGCCTTTTATATTTAAATAAAATTAACAAAAAATAATGTAAAATGTGTCATATACATTGTATTTTCATGTAAAACACAAAAAAAGAGATTATGATGTCTGTAACTTAAATCAGATTTTTATTGGAATGTTTATGTGTTTTCAGCAAGTCCAATTCCAGGGAATAATTAAGCTTTTATATGAAAGCTCCATAAAGTTGTATCACATGCAAAATCTTTTCAAATTATTTAAATATATATTATGCATTATAGTTTTCTGTTGGAAAATTGCTATAAGCAAAGAATAATAGAACAATTACAATAGAAATACATGTTGTCCAATGGTACAAGTACAAGGGTGATGATTGTCAATGTACATGACTTGGAGAGTGATTTGGTACATATCTTTCATCATTAGTGAAAGAACATTTCATTTAAGGAAATATGCTAAATAAAACAATAGCCAGTATCGTAAACATAATGGTTCAGAACCGGAACAGTTGTATCCTGGAAATGTGTTCACACAAGGGTTCCTTGATTATTTTTCCTAGTGTATTGCTGATTATGCCTCACCTTTGTATCTCAAGAAAATAAATCCCTGTAATTATTCTTTAAAAATAAGAAATAATATTGATATATTTCAATAATTATGAAAACCTACTAATTCATAGTCCAAATCAGGCAAGATAGAAAATAATCTCAACAACAGAACAATTTTTAAAATAAAATTCAGAATTAACTTCTATTTTCCTCCACTGCATCCAAGTACAAATAAAAAATAACTTCTAATATGAAGTTAGTGTTATATAATTTTCTTTTTGATTTAATGATCTCACTGGGAAATTTATGCTTCTGCACCTGCCCCAGAAACAAATGAGAGAGAAACAAGGCTTATTTCTTTGAATCTCAGATAAACTGTTTCTTTGCTAAATATGCAGAGACAGGCATCTTGGTCTATATACCAAATGAATGACCCATTGGGATCCCCATATCAAAATAACTTACCTTATGTCCGGCCAGAACTTGAAAATAACATTCAACGTAGCACAGTATTTAAACAAAATGATCCAGTTAAGATCTGCATATGTGGGACTGATTGGGGTAGATTGTAAGGGCGACTCCGAAATATAATGTTACCATATTTTATCTATATCTTAAATTTGTATTTTATTACTATTTTAACTTAAATTGTATTTTAATTCCATTTTAAATTGTATTTTATCAAATTCTATTTCGGATTGCTTTTATCTAGTTTTGGTGACGGTTTGTTGCTGGAACTTTGTACTTTGATATGGCCCAAGGGCTAATCAATAAAGTTGTTGTTGCTAAATATGCATTTTCATTTTAAATTTTGACACAAGTCTGTAAAGGTAGTGATTTTTTAAAAACTTTAAAAACTGGACAGTTAAAAACAGAATAAAAAGAGTAAAAACAATAGTTTAAAATAACAGAGATAAGATAAAATAGCTATTGAAAACAAAAGTCTGAAACATGTTCGTATGCATTCATAAGTTCATATATATGTTATGTCTAGTTAATGATATATAGTTGTTATGTAATATTGTAGCTTCATTTAAAGATGTATAAAGATGAAACTTTGATGTAGGAAATATAACAAAATCTATATATTTATTAAGGGACGCGGTGGCTCAGTGGGTTAGGACACTGAGCTTGTCGATCAGAAGGTCGGCAGTTTGGCGGGTCGAATCCCGAGTGCCGCGTAGCAGAGTGAGCGCCTGTTACTCGTCCCAGCTTCTGCCAACCTAGCAGTTCGAAAGCATGTAAAAATGCAAGTAGAAAAATAGGGACCACTACGGTGGGAAGGTAACAGCGTTCTGTGCGCCTTTGGTGTCTAGACATGCCGGCCACATGACCACAGAGACGTCCTCGGACAAGCGCTGGCTCTTCGGCTTTGAAACGGAGATGAGCACTGGCCCCTAGAGTTGGAAACGACTAGCACGCATGTGCGGGGGAACCTTTACCTTTACCTTATATATTTATTATTTAGTTTTATTGCTTTTAAAATAATAACAGCAAAAGAAAAATCTAAAGGAAAAGGTACATTCGATACAGGTCTTGAAGGCAATTCAACAAAGTTTATGTCTTGTAAGCCACCATATAAGTTTTCTAAATATGAATGTCTGGCAACAACCATTTAATTTTAGAATCAGGAATGGTGGAATGGAATAACAAGTTCTAGCCTTTGGATAAAAGGACACTTATTAAAAGCCTTGTGCATATAAAAATATTGATTTAGCAGAGTAAGAAACTGGCTTTAAAAGATTAGTAAGTATATCTGCTGTTCCACCTGCCTGAACCAATTCAGAAAAATTAGGCTGACTTTTCAGACTGAATATTGAAATGTTTTTATAATTAAAACTGATTTAACATCTTTACAAGATTCTTAAAGTTCTTTTTTTCTATTCCTTATTTTCTTTCCTGGGAAAAACCAATCTGTTATATTCTTTTTTTCTAGGTCCTCTCCATCATCCATGGTTTTGAAGACATTGCCTGCAAACATTGCCAATTGTACCTAATTCCTGCTTCTTGCTTTCTGATGAACTCCTCTAAATTTGTGCTGTGTTCCATGGTGCATTTTTATGATGTAAAATGCATCATGAGGTGTTCTTCACTTGGATAAATTGCAACATCTCTGTGTTTGTCAAAAGAGACCTGCACTGCCCTAAGGTGGATACATCTGGCTCGATCAACTGAGAAAGCAACTTGGACTTTTTCTCAAAGGTAAGATCAGTTATGACAACTGAAAAACTGTGAAAATAAATTTGTCATGATTTCAAATCAATGGCTGGATAAGACTAAATTGTATTAGTTAAAGAATCTTCATGTTTCTTGCAATATCAAAACAAAACTCCTGTTGTCTGACCATTTTCTGGGTCTCAATTGACAAAACAATATTTTATGATCAATTAATTTCATTGTTAATGAAATTAACATTGTCATTAATCAGTTTTTAAGTTTTTGAAACTCTGGGCCTGTTTAATTTCCAAATTTGTGTATCGCAAGACTTTATTTTGAATTCAGATAGGTAACTAATGCTAACCTACATTTTGTTTTTTTAATTCCTTATAATATTGAATTGCTGATTTTGCTTCAAGTACTCCATCTCTTAAGGATCCTAGAACTGCAGACACCCCTGAGACTGCAAAAGCATTTGGGTCGCACTCCTTCTTCAATCTGCCAGAATTATTTTCAGTTCTCCTTCCCTTAAGCCAGGGGTGTCAAACTGGCAGCCCATGGGCTGGATGCGTCATGTGCAGGCCACACCCATCCAGGCTCCGCCAAGGCAAAAAACATTGTGATATGTCACGATACATCATGTGACGTGATCAAGTTTGACACCCGTGCTTTAAGCTTTCAAAGAGTTACAGATGTTATATTATGCATGCCCCCATGAACAGAGTTTACATGACTTCCCTCACCATCTTTATTAGGAGGACAAAGAAATCTCTCTTATGTTAATAGAGTTTATATCCTATATAGTACTTTCAGTTAACACTTATCATCAGGACACAAAACTGTGTGACCAGTTTTGTCCTATTTGGGATTTATCAGAGGTAGGTACTGAGATATGCTTCTAGGGCTTTAAATTTTTCTACCATGAATTGAGCTCACAGTTCTTTGCATTTTAGATTAGACACAGTGCATTAATGTTAGCAGCTATCTGTCTAGCTCAGAGAGTTGCAGAATTTGGGATTTGTTTGAATGAATACAGCCACCTTCCCCAGTGGAAAGGAAAAATCTGAGACATCTTTTCCATTTCAACTATTTCCCAAGAAAGTAATTATTTGCTGTTCAGTTACATATGCCTCCAATTTGTAAAACTGTTTATAAACATTGTAAAACTGGTAATTAGTAGAGTCTTGTCTTAGTACTTACAGTAACTGACTCTCACTGACCTGAATTTAAGCCATAAATATGTTGATTTTGTTGCTTCAAACAATAAACAAATTTTCCAGCTTTCTCTCTTGATTCCCAAAAGTTTTGATTTATGTATTTCAAAAAATGTTATAATTATTCTAAATGTAGCAGTTGCATTTTAACTTTAGCTGCTATAAATATTTGGTAAGAATCATATGTGGGGTAGCTAGCATTTTTCCCCATCTGTATAAAATTAAAATATTATTTTATCTTTCTTTTTACTGAGTTGATAGCAAGAATAGATTTGAGAATAAATGCTTCAAATGATCCCAGAGATTTCATATTGTAGTAATAAATTTCCTGGCAGAATTACCTCTTGTTCTCGAAATATCTCAAGTTTAAAAACAGCTGGCAATTAAAAGATTTCTTAAATACCTTCTTCCTTGTAAATTAGCAAAGGCTTATGTTCCTCTACATCCAGGAGTAATTTGATTATTTTTAAGTGGTTTCTTGTAACATGTATGTACAGTTTAAATATTTCAGTTTGCACACTTATTATAAGTTCATCATGAACTTGAACTTTTCCCCCTAAGGTCTTAATTGTCATTTCTTTAAAAAAAAGCAATAATTCTCTTCCATGCTTACAAATGTTGTTAAATTGAAGAGCTTAAAGTCTCATAATTTTAAGATTGTCATGGATCCCAGAAATGCCATTTTCAGAACTTGTCAAATTATTTTCCATCTGTTTAGAGATTCAATGAAGTTTCACTATTAATTCAGAGCACATTATTTCTTGTTGCTGGGATAGGAGTATATCAATGTTCAATGTAGCTCTAATTTGGCAGACACAGGAATCATTCTAGACTATTGTAGGAGTTGGAAAGCAAAGTTGCTCTCTTGTGGAGTATTGTAAGATTTGGGGATATAGCATCATATGCCAAAATATAGTTGTACATGTCAGATATTTGAACCATGGGCTGTACAGTATTCCAACAGTGTCTTGACCCAGTATATGTATCTGGTAAAATAAAAAGGATTGAGGTTTTTGGTTGATTCCTAAGATTTATACATTTATTGAATAATCTACAGAGGCTCTAGGCAGTATATGGAATCAAACCATGATATAAGGCATATAATTTACAAAGTATAAAATTGTGAACCATCACAAACAATAAACACATGGATTTCCTGTAGCTGCTTAATCATAAAAGCCTTCCTAAAAAGCCAAATTTTGCCTATTCCTGGAGGGCAAGGGACATTAGCTGTTCAAGGTGTAATTTGTTCAAAAGATGGAACAATTGCCTCCATATACATTTTCATACCCTTGCCTATAATGTCTTGTTGTATTGATAGGGACCCTTCGACAGATATTTCCTATCCATTCAGATCTGGTGAATCGAATTTACTTGGGTCATTTTTACAATACTCAGGCTCCAAGCCATATGACATATTCAATGGGTATGTGACAGAGCTAAACTCACGAAGAATTTTCTCTTCTTACTTGGTGTCCGTAGATTCTGTAGTGTCCCACATAACATCTCAAGACAGAGCTGCCTCGAACTGTGAGATGGGTGGCAAATAGATTTCTTAAATAAATAAACACATCATTTTTGTCACTTCAATGGATTTTGTCCATACAGTTTCCCATTCTATGTGAATATGAGACATTTTACCCATTAATCACTTAATCAGACAAGCACAACACACAATTACTAGATTTTCTACTTCTGTCCTTCCATCTAATTCTCTGAGATACTATTAATAGAGTAGTTGCCCAACTTTCTGAGGCTACATAGGGGTCAGAGAAGTGGTTCACAAGGTGAATATGGTGGAATCTCATAGATGCTCTGTTAATATTGACACTTTGGAATAGCCTCCTTCCAGAATTTTGATCAACCCCATACAATTGGCTTTCTGTAATTTATTATAAAAAGGTAAAGTTTCCCCCGCACATGCGTGCTAGTCGTTTCCGACTCTAGGGGCCGGTGCTCATCCCCGTTTCAAAGCTGAAGAGCCAGCGCTTGTCTGAGGACATCTCCGTGGTCATGTGGCCGACATGACTAGACGCCAAAGGCGCACGGAACGCTGTTACCTTCCCACCGTAGTGGTCCCTATTTTTCTACTTGCATTTTTACGTGCTTTCGAACTGCTAGGTTGGCAGAAGCTGGGACGAGTAACAGGCGCTCACTCTGTTATGCGGCACTCGGGATTTATTATAGACTAAATTATTTTGGCAAGCCTTTGGTGGTATGTATTTATGCCATTGGTTGTTGATTAGAAGATTTTTAATGTGTACTTATTTTTGCCTTATTGCTTGTTGTTTTACTTCTATTCTGTGGAAATTTCATTGAATGTTTATGAATGTACATAAATCCTAAGATTTTCTTTTGTTTCTGGTGGATGTTAAGTCAAACAAATAGATACACACACACACACACACACACACACACAAATATCAGCCCAGTGGATGTAAAAGCCTTGTCAATATATAGATGGTAAAAACAAAAGATTAAAATAAACCAAACATAGATGATTAGAGGGGAAAAATGGCACATGCACATGTCCTGTCTTAATAACATATCTTTCGGCTAGCTTAAAGCCAAAGGATGACAATTCTTGGATTACAAGGAGTGATTGCACAGCATGGATTGCTTTCACTGCTGATTGTAGATTATGCATGTATCCTCCTCCTGTCAAGCCCCATTCTCCCTTAGAAAGCTGCTGAGGGCAGGAAGGCTCTTGATGGGCAAAAACTAAGTGCTCATCAATGAGTAGCATGGCCAAAGACAGAAAACATGGAAATACCTCTTGGATATTGGAGAAGTAACATTTTCAGAAAACTGGAACAAGAACATTTTTTTTTTTTACAGGAGCAAGCCGGAAACTTTGGGAAAAGTAAAGTAAATGTCATACATTGATAGCACATTTTCAATCACTTCTTAAAATGAATTATGTATAAATAGGAGGAGGAAGATGTGTTGGATACGCTTGCCACCTTGAGTCATTTGTAAAAAATAATAAGGGATACAAATAAATAAAACTTCATTTACCCATAAAAACGAGAGTGGTGTATATAATTAAACATAATATAGATTGTTCAGACAATTAATATTTATTGCTAAATTTTTACTTTTTTTTCATTGCCATGGAGCTAGAAGCTGCTGTATTCTCAAGAATGTAGCATGTCTTATTTTTTGTTTATGTAGGAGAGTAGGAAGACAAAAAAAGCAATATTAAAAATAGAAGAAAATATTAGAATCCGGTAAAACAAAATACCGTGATATATTTTTGGTTTTATCACTGATCGCATGAAGCCAAGAAAGTTTTGATTTTTATTTAAAAAAAAAGGCAAGTGATGTCTTTTCGGTTACTGCATTCATCATTATTTTTTAAAAAAAACATTAATAGTATTTGGACTGCAAAAATCTGGTTGGTCACTAGATAGGAGTAGAAAGCTAGAGGGTTTTTTTGTTGTTGTTGTTTGGTTTGTTTTTTTTTTACATATTCTTGCTATCACCCAATGGTCATTCAGATTTATTTTTCTTTTCCTCCAGCTCAGTTCTAGTATTTGTCTCTTATCCTTAACATCATTTTCAATTGGTCTATCTAGTGTATTAGTTGAAAAAGACACATCATCCCTTTCAGGATTAGAAAAGAGCCTTGGTGGAGCAGTGGGCTAATGCCTCCTTAAGTAACACCAGCTGCCTGCAATTAGTGCAGGTTCGCATCCCACCAGGCTCAAGGTTGACTCAGCCTTCCATCCTTCCGAGGTAGGTAAAATGAGGACCCAGATTGTTGGGGGCAATTAAGCTGACTTTGTAATAATGCCGCTTGGGGGGGTGTGTGAAATCCCTAACAAGCAGGCATATACATAGAATGAAGGCTACTGCTAAGCTTGTAAGCCGCCCTGAGTCTTCGGAGAAGGGCGGGATATAAATGGAATTAAAATAAAAAATAAATATAAAATAAATGCTATAATGCAGGGGTGTCAAACTCAATTTCATTGAGGGCCGCATCAGCATTGCGGTTGCCCTCAGGGGGCCGGGTGGGCGTGGCCTACTTGGTGGGCGTGGCTAGAGTGCATATGGCCTACTGGGTGGGCATGGCCAGCTCTACATCGTTCGCATCAAGGGTGCCTATGGGGGCCTGGGCAGGAGTGGGACAGATCTGAGGGTCTCTGGCAGGAGGAGGGTCTCTGGGCCAGGGCCAAGGCAGTGGGGGTCGTTCCCTCACTGTTTCCAGGATGGCTTCGCAGGCCACATGAAACCACTTCGCGGGCCGGAACTGGCCCCCGGGCCTTGTGTTTGACGTGTCTGTTCAGGAAATCAGGACCTTTATAATACCTGCCTGAAATAAGAAACAAGCTTTGAAAACACTTGAATCCTATGCTGGATTACAATCAAATCTGAAAATTTCTCAGTTTAGAAGGCTGATCCTCAGACATTTGGAAAGAAATGTTGATCCTCAGTGGTGTCTGCAGAAGTGACAAGGTGAAGAAAATTGCATTAGGGTCTTGTGATCCAAGCCCTGTCCCATGTGTATCTATTTCTTGACCTGTACAGAAATAATTGCAGCACAATGTCATAATGTTGCTTGCATCTTTTTGACGAAAGCAAAAAGTTGCTCTTTTCCTATTTCCTTGCTTTCAGGGAACACTCTTAAAATAAAACCCATTGTTTGCCTAGGGAGTTGTGTTTATGATCTGTCCTTTAAAAAGCAGGCAGATGCTCACTATCTCAATTACTTTTTATGCACTGCCATTCTGGTTTTATGGGGAATTTCAAGTTTTCAATATAACCTGCAGAAAAATTATTGCTTTGCTGGGGCTGCTCAAAGAATTATCTGGCATGAGCCAACAATTAGCTGAACATTTGATTAATTTCCAAGGTAATCTGATAGGTGCTGAGGTGAGCTCACCTATCTCTATTTAGAGCCGACAAAACAATGATTGAACTGTAACAGTTGAAACTAATAGAGAAGCTGTGTTCCCTTTTTTTTTCCAGAGATGCTTGAACTAGAGCTCTCCTGCAAATTATTTATTGGGGACAATTTGTGGAAAAGAATAAAAATTATGCTTGGTATATGTTGTAATAGCAAATATTGACACAAAATTGAAGTTGCTAAAATTAAATATTAAATGTCATTTTCATAATGAAAGTGTGCTCTCCCTCCCTTTGGACCAGCCAAAAGATCTGAATATCCTGCAATTCAGAAAGCTCAAGTATTATTTTTAAAAAAAACATTTAGGTTGAAAAAAAAATCTTTATACACAATGATTTGCCATCTGAGTAATGGATATAAGGGTAATAAATGTTCCCAAAAGGGAGGTACTGAAATATGCCGTATAGATTCTGAAGAATTGATATCAGAATTAGTACATAACATAATTACCATATTATAATCTGTGTCTGCCATACTATATTGTTTGTCACTGAAATACCACAAATTTGGCACTTTCAAGATTATATTGTGAAAACTAGAAAATTACTATGGTTGGTTTTATTATGATCTTTTTTATTTCATGTCAGCAAACAGCATGGATCAGGACATGACATGTTACACTGTGCAACCAATTTTGCATCGAATATAACAATATTATCATTTTCTATGCATGTTAAATCTATTTGCATATGATTTTCTGAATTAAAAGTTAGCAATTTCACAGCTAGAGAATAAAGCAACTGGCCTTATGTCTTTAGTTCAGTTTACAAATATACAGTATTTAGGGAGAGTTTATTTTCATACCTGGGATGATCCAAGTGATCCTGGTGTTTTGTTTTGTTTTTCCCCATATCTCTGCTTACATTTCAATGCATGCTAGGATTATCTTCAGCTTCTTTCAACACTTAACTTGACATCTTCAGTTACATCTGTTTTGATTTGATTGTTGTCTTGTGTTTTTTTCCCTAGTTTTGATAATAGGAAGATACTGCAAACCAGTATGACTTTGCTTTAGAAACCTACTATTTAAAACACCCCAGCTGTAGAGTAATAACACTTGTTTGTGTATATTAGGGTTATATGTTGAAAAATATATTTAGCTGATTTTCTTTAATCAAAAACAAGGATTGATACATACTCAGTCAACAGTGAAGGCTTGATGAATTCATTGTCTTTAAAAAATAAATGCAAATTTCATGATTGTCAGGAAATCTCATGGTTGTCCGGAAAGTCAGTATGGTATAGTCTCTCCTGCTTGAGTAGGGGGCTGGACTAGAAGACCTCCAAGGTCCCTTCCAGCTCTATTCTGATTGAAGTTAATGAAATAAATTCAAGGGGGGAGGAGGGGAGAACAGCAAAATAGCATAGATAGTACTTAGCATTAACTATATAATTAATGTCTCCAGATAAGGCTGGGGGGGAATCTTTCCTCTTCAACATGTTATTAAAATAAATAATATTTATTGTTAGAGTTGTGTTGGGAGTCTCCCGATACTCCCATGTTACACCTCTACTCCGTGAGCTGCATTGGCTCCCAGTTGTCCTCCGGGTAAGATTCAAGGTGCTGGTAATGGTTTTCAAAGCCCTACATGGCATGGGTCCGGAGTACCTTAGGAATCACCTGCTGCCAGCGTCAACGTCCCTCCGTCCAGTGCGCTCCCACAGAGAGGGCCTCCTAAGGGTTCCGCTGTTCGGAGAATGCCGTCTGGTGGCTCCCAGAGGGAGGGCGTTCTCTGTGGACGCGCCTGACCTATGGAACCGTTTACCGGTTGAGCTCCGGATGGCTCCCGACCTTCGCTCCTTCCGACGCGACCTAAAAACATATCTCTTTGAGCAATCCGGTCTGGTCTGACGGGTTCTGTTGTAATTATTGTTTTAAGGTAACTATCTTCTGCATTTGGGCAAAATTAGGGTTTAATTTGTTTTCAATATCTGTATTTGTGCATTCTGTTATTTATGTCACTGAGCTGACTCTAAAGAAGGCAGATTTCAGTATTTCTTGCTGTGGTGCTATACATATTAGTACCATCATTTCCCATTAGACAAACCTAATATAAAAAGAAATAACATTATTGAGAAACGTAGTTTTTACCATCTAAGCAAAGGCAGTAGGAGAATCCTGAATATTTATTCTGATTTTAATAAGATAGTATATAGCTTTGAATATTTAGGTCCACAATGTAGCTGAATGAATTAGAATGATTTCTTATTCAATGAAGCTATAATACTAGATAATGAGCATTGAAGTACGTTCATCCATTGTCTAAATGCATCTGCATGGTTTTCTGCTTCTCCTTTGAAGCATATATCAGCCTGTAGAGGAGGTGCATAAAGAAGGAAAGTTAGGACAAATATGTAAATTGTGTAAAATTTTCACGTAATTCCATTCATGCCCAATTATTGTGTCCCTTTTTATCACTCAGCATTCAAAGCATCTGCTTTACACTTGCAACACATGACTCTTTTGGCAAAGAATCTACTGGATTCTTCCTATGATACTTGATCAAAATAAATTCCATAGAAGGTAAGAGAGAAGAGCAAATAGCATCAAATCTTTCTGCTTTATTATTATGTCTGAACAACATTCAACTGCTTGGCCCAAGTTTTTTTCCCCTCTCAATATGTTTGACTTGAAACGTTTTGTAATAGTAGTAAGGCAGAAATAAATAAATAAATAATAAATAGAAATGTTTCAAGTAATTTTCCATTACCCTAGTGGTGCAAATATTCAATCAGTTGTTATGGAAAGGCTTTGATGTGAAAAAAAAATTGTTGAAACTTAGGGACATATATCTGTTCATTCCTGCTTGTAAATGTCATTAAGATCTCTAGTAAGCAAATAGCCTGAGAAAAAAATGTCTTTAATCAGACATTTAGTCCGTCTAGTTGTCTCTGGGAGACAACAAAATTGCCAAAAGACTATGTCTCATGATCCAAGCTTTGGATTTTCCTCCTGTTAGATGTAGTAACTGTTTTTCACAGAAAATCATAACTTTGTTCAGCCAGATGCTTCAGATTTAAAATCTAAACTCAGCACTCTAGCAATAAGAAATAGAGTCTTTATCAAGTGGCTATTTGCTGTAATGTGGTTAAAATGAAAGTCTACAGTATTCTTGGGAAAGGAATGCATTGAAAAACATGTTTGACTATTTATGATGAAAGATTGAAACATGAGGGATAAAAGGGTGCTGAAAGGTTTTCATTATGGGGCAAATACTTGTTTCATACTTTCGAGAGTAGATCTTGGGAGGGAAATGGGTGTAGTAAGAAAAGAAGTGAAATTACATTTGTAATGGAGTGACTACAGAAAAAAAAATATGAGTCTTGAGAAAATATTAGAAGATAAATTAATTTATCAACAAAATTAAGAGAAATTGGATGTATGGAAGAAGAATGTAGAAGCTGCTTGAACTAGAATTATGTATACAGTATATTATGTATGATGTTATATGTGGGAAGTATGAGCATGACCTTTGGTGAAATGATAAAGTGAAAAATACTATGGATGAGGGGAAAATGCAGATAGTAAAGAATGATAAGGATGAGAGGTTGGCCACACTTAACTGAGGAAGTAAAAGGTAAACATTCTTGAACATCTCAATTTCTACCTCAATTATGCAAGATGAAACATTTATTTCTTTATTTTATTGTCATTTGACTATTTTTTTAAATTTCTATTACTTTGCTTGGATGAAATTCCCACCTCAATAGTGTTTCAACATAACAGTTAATTGAAAATAATATTATTAGTCACTTCAAAAAAAAAAAGATGTTGCACCAAATTTTTATAGTTATTTATCTATTTAATCCCTATCCAGCAAGTATCAATAATGAATTACAGGTTTGTAACTTAACTTTATCTTCTGTTATAAGATAGACAAGCTCTATATTTTTATTACAAGAATTCTCTTTAGTGATGGTTAAAATGTTTTCTTTTGATTAAGAGCTGAAATAGTTATTGCTAGATAATTCTAATTACAGAAAAGAAGCATTCTTATATTTATTTTATAATCAGGCAAAACGGATGGAAATTTGTACTCAATTTGTACTCAATCAAATGTTTCTGTGACATTAAATGCTTTTCTTTTCCTATCTTATATTGTACACAAAAGGAAGCAGGTGCTGTCACTCAATAATTTAGCTGCTTTATTATTGCAGAAAAGCGTCTGTCTGATTAATTATCATTAAATATAAGCCTCTTCTAAGAAGCTTAAATAGAAATTTATCACTTTTCTAAAGGTTGCTCATGCTCAAAAATGTAACTGTCACATTTTTATCTTCATTTGCATCTAATTAACTGTTAAATTTGAGTGAATCTCTGATTTAGAAGTACCGAAATAGACATCTTTCCTGTCTAAGGAGATCAAGGTAGAGCAGCCTCAGTTAAGGCTTTTTGGAGAAGAGTTACCGTAGTTGACGAACGACAGCAGTCTTCTCCAATATTACCAGTCTTCCAGCACAGTATCAGAAATCCCCCATCAGGGTGGCCAATTCTGACAATTCTAGAAGTTGAACCCCAATAATTCTGGGGACCTCCTAGTTGAATAAGGCTATCTCCAAGGCTTTTGCAAATGGAGTGGGCTTTGGTGTGGGGCTAGAAGCTGGGATCCATCCACATTCTTGACTCTAAAAACTCCGCTCACTGGAAGGTACCTTTATCCAGGTTGGGATGATCTCCTTTTATCATCCCTGCACTTTACTACCCATCCATTTCAACATGATTCCCCAATCCAATATGCAATTTTTAAATATAAGGCTATTATGGGAAGCAGAGTACATAATTAGATTTTCACGTCTGCCAATTGGGTTCTGTATATCTTGTATTTGTTCTTAAGTTTGAACCAGTGCAATGTGTTTCTGTTTTCTGTTGGCAAGTATAGAGTTGTTTATTGTGTAAAGATTCCTTTATTCTTTTAGTGGTTCAGATATTAGATGCAATTATAGTTATATTCAGTAATTTACTTGAGGAAGTAAAAAAAAAGTTTTTCTTAAAAGCCACATTTGAAGGATGCCTTATAAAGAAGAATATTTAGTTCAGCAAGCTAAACCTAACTTTTGGTTCTCAAAATAAAGAAGAAAGCTTTCCATTTCATTTGCTAGTTTGGAGGCTGATGGATAAACTGTTTGACCAGACTGACAAAATAGCTGATTTGTGTTTAAAAAAAAGCAGTAATTGCAATATCTGGCAGAAATGTCAGAATGAGCTGTTTGGCATGCTTTGACTGCCAGATATTTGCTCCTGTACTCTGGACTAAGCAAGAAGAAAGCTAATTTCATAGATTGGCAGAGGAGTTCAGTGTATCCCAGTCTTGATTTTCCTTGCAATGATTTTCCATAGAAAACCTGGTTTGCTTCCTCTTCTGGCACTAAATGTTCCCTACATTTCCTCATCTGATCGAGACAGAGAACAAGGTTTTAGTACAGCACGTAAAGTAAGGGACATTGTGGAGTACCGCTACAGCTTTACCAATTGAAGTACTATTTGGAGTTCAAATGACAAGGTTTTAAAAAGTAAACGTTACATGATCATGAGTACCAGAGTAAATTGTTTTGAATGTATTTTGAATTTTGAATTATGTTGAGCATCCCCATAATATTCCCAGATGGAATTTAAAACCAAATATTCTGTCAAATGTTTTTCTTAATATTCTTCAAATGTTTTCCCCATAATGAGATAAAAGAGCTTTGCCTGCTCTGTGCAGAGCTACTTGAGTCATATATTGATTTCACTGGACAACAATTTTTTTCCAAAGTTTTGCTTCCTGAAAAACTTGGTGATTATGATAGATCCCTTCAAACTGAACACAAATAAAATTTCAGAATGACTGTATCACATAGGAATCTTGAGAAATATGAAATTAACTTTTAATGACTATAACATATTTAATTGCATAATGTTTCTAACGTGCTGCATGAATTCAACAAGGCTAAAAGTGTTTTGCTGCTGATTTTTGTTTGTACTCAGTGACTGATGTATCTCATTGCAGTGTCCAATAGTCAGCCAGCATTGATGGATTCCAATTGCCTTGATGCCATTTTCCATTGGGGCAATGTGCCAGTGAAACTTTTCACCATATTCATCAATGAGTGCACCTAGATTTTCAGCAAAGAAGTCCATGTGTGAATGAAAATGAACCTTCAGTGACATGTTGCATTTCATGGCCTTGTATGCAGTAAATTTGTAAAAAAACTAAATGTAGTTTAGTGCTCTATAGTTTCAAGAAAATTCTCAACAACATCCTTGAATGCTTTCCTGGCAATTTTCTCTAGCCCTACTAGCAGATCTTCTATTACTTGTCATTGATGATGTATTTTACCAACAAAAATGTGTTCCACAACCTGGGCATGAGTTATTCTTGGAAAATTCTGTCTCAAATAACAAAAACCTTCACATTTCTTGTTCATTGCTTTCACAAAAATTTGTAACATTTCTTAAAATATATATATATATATATATATACCGGTATATATATCTATATATCTATATATCTATATATCTATATATCTATATATATATCTATATATCTATATATCTATCTATCTATATATCTATCTATCTATCTATCTATCTATCTATCTATCTATCTATCTATCTATCTATCTATATATATATATATATATATATATATATATATATATATATATATATATATATATATATTGTTGTTGTTGTTAGCTGCGAAGTCGTGTCCGACCCATTGCGACCCTATGGACAACATTCCTCCAGGCCTTCCTGTCCTCTACCATCTTCTGGAGTCCATTTAAGCTCACGCCTACTGCTTCAGTGACTCCATCCAGCCACCTCATTCTCTGTCGTCCCCTTCTTCTATTGCCCTCAATCTTTCCCAGCATTAGGCTCTTCTCCAGTGAGTCCTTCCTTCTCATTAGGTGGCCAAAGTATTTGAGTTTTAGCTTCAGGATCTGGCCTTCTAAAGAGCAGTCAGGATTGATCTCCTCTAGGACTGACCGGTTTGATCGCCTTGCAGTCCAAGGGACTCGCAGGAGTCTTCTCCAGCACCATAGTTCAAAGGCCTCAATTCTTTGGCGCTCAGCCTTTCTTATGGTCCAACTTTCACTGCCATACATTGCAACTGGGAAGACCATAGCCTTGACTATACGCACTTTTGTTGACAGGGTGATGTCTCTGCTTTTTAGTGTGCTGTCTAGATTTGCCATGGCTTTCCTTCCGAGGAGCAAGCGTCTTTTAATTTCTTGGCTACAGTCCCCATCTGCAGTTATCTTGGAGCCCAGGAAAATAAAATCTGTCACTACCTCCATTTCTTCCCCATCTATTTGCCAGGAATTGAGAGGGCCAGATACCATGATCTTGGTTTTCTTAATGTTAAGTTTCAACCCAAGTTTTGCACTCTCCTGCTTCACCCGCAACAAGAGGCTCTTTAGTTCTTCTTCACTTTCTGCCATTAGAGTGGTATAATCTGCGTATCTTAGGTTGTTGATATTTCTTCCGGCAATCTTAATTCCAACTTTTGAATCATCTAGCCCTGCCTTTCTCATGATGTGCTCTGCATATAAGTTAAATAGGCAGGGTGAAAGTATACAGCCTTGCCGGACTCCTTTCCCAATTTTGAACCAATCAGTGGTTCCATGCCCAGTTCTCACTGTTGCTTCTTGACCCGCACATAAGTTTTTCAAGAGACAAATAAGATGGTCTGGTACTCCCATCTCTTTAAGAACTTGCCACAGTTTGTTATGATCCACACAATCAAAGGCTTTAGCATAGTCAATGAAGCAGAAGTAGATGTTTTTCTGGAACTCCCTAGCTTTCTCCATGATCCAGCGTATGTTGGCAATTTGATCTCTAGTTCCTCTGCCTCTTCGAAATCCTGCCTGTACTTCTGGTAGTTCTCGATCCACATACTGCTGAAGTCTAGCTTGTAGGATTTTAAGCATGACTTTACTAGCATGAGAAATGAGTGCAATGGTGCGATAGTTTGAACATTCTTTGGCACTGCCCTTCTTTGGAATTGGGATGTAAACTGATCTTTTCCAATCCTGTGGCCACTGTTGAGTTTTCCAAATTTGCTGGCAGATTGAGTGTAGCACTTTTACTGCACTGTCTTTTAAGATTTTGAACAGCTCAGCTGGAATACTGTCACCTCCACTAGCTTTGTTGTTGCTCAGCTTTTCGAAGGCCCACTTCACTTCACATTCTAGGATGTCTGGCTCGAGGTCAGTGACCACCTCATTGTGATTATCTGGGACGTTAAGCTCATTCTTGTATAGTTCTTCTGTGTAATTTTGCCACCTCTTCTTAATCTCTTCTGCCTCTGTTAGGTCCCTGCCATTTTGGTCCTTTATCATGCCCATTTTTGCATTAAACGTTCCCTTCATCTCTCCAATTTTCTTGAAAAGATCTCTGGTCCTCCCTATTCTATTGTTTTCTTCTATTTCTTTGCACTGTTCATTTAAGAAGGCATTCTTATCTCTTCTAGCTATTCTCTGGAATTCTGCATTCAATTGGGCATATCTATGTTTTTCTCCCTTGCCTTTCGCTTCCCTCCTTTCCTCAGCTATTTGCAAAGCTTCCACAGACAGCCATTTTGCTTTCTTGCATTTCTTTTTCTTTGGGATGGTTTTGGTTGCTACCTGTTGTACAATGTCGCGAACCTCTGTCCATAGTTCTTCAGGCACTCTGTCTATCAGATCTAATTCCTTAAATCTATTTGTCACCTCTACTGTATATTCAACAGGGATATGATTTAATTCATACCTGAGTGGCCTAGTGCTTTTCCCTACTTTCTTCAGTTTAAGCCTAAACTTTGCAAGGAGAAGCTCATGGTCTGAGCCACAGTCAGCTCCTGGTCTTGTTTTTACTGACTGTATGGAGCTTCTCCATCTTTGGCTGCAGAGCATATAGTCAATCTGATTTCTGTGTTGACCGTCTGGTGATGTCCATGTGTAGAGCCGTCTCTTGGGTTGTTGGAAAAGAGTGTTTGCTATGACCATCGTATTCTCTTGACAAAATTCTATCAGCCTGTGCCCTGCTTCATTTTGTACTCCAAGGCCAAACTTGCCTGTTATTCCGCTTATCTTTTGGCTTCCTACTTTAGCATTCCAATCCCCCATGATGATAAGGACATCATTTTTGGGTGTTAGTTCTATAAGGTGCTGTAGGGCTTCATAGAACCGGTCAATTTCATCCTCTTCAGCACTGGTGGTTGGGGCATAGACTTGGACTACTGTGATATTGAATGGTTTGCCTTGGATTCGAACTGAGATCATTCTGTCATTTTGAGGATTGTATCCTAGTATTGCTTTTCCTACTCTTTTATTGACTATGAAGGCTACTCCATTTCTTCTGAGGGATTCTTGTCCGCAGTAGTATACCTGATGGTCATCTGAATTAAATTCACCCATTCCTGTCCATTTTAGTTCGCTGATACCTAAGATGTCGATGTTCAGTCTTGTCATCTCTTGTTTCACCACGTCCAGCTTTCCTTGATTCATGGATCTTACATTCCAGGTTCCTATGGAGAAAAAATCTTTACAGCATCGGACTTTCCTTTAACCACCAGACACATCCACAGCTGAGCGTCCTTTCGGCTTTGGCCCAGTCGTTTCATTCTTTCTGGCGCTACTAGTACTAGCCCTCTGCTCTTCCCCAGTAGCATATTGGACACCTTCCGACCTGAGGGGCCCATCTTCCAGCGTCATATCGTTTTGCCTTTTGGTACTGTCCATAGGGTTTTCATGGCAAAGATACTGGAGTGGTTTGCCATTTCCTTCTCCAGTGGATCACGTTTTGTCAGAACTCTCAGCTATGACCTGTCCGTCTTGGGTGGCCCTGCACGGCATAGCTCATAGCTTCATTGAATTACGCAAGCCCCTTCGCCACGACAAGGCAGTAATCCATGAAGGGGATATATATATATATATATATATATATATATATATATATATATATATATATATATATATATATATATATATATATATATATATATATATATATTCATTTTACAGAATGAATTACTAATCAGTCTCCTAAAAGCTATTCCTGACTAGGTTAGTTTTTGAGTTTCAAAATATAGGGCCAAACAAGTTACCTGAAAAAAAGAACAAAATAATATCCATTATCCATTCATGGACTGAACTTGACTTAACTAAACTTTGAATATTTAATACTACTGGAAGGGAGAATCGTTCTTCATTCATTTTCATTAATGGTAACAGGGTAGTTTTACTGATCACAGGACCTCAAGTTTTTACTCCCATGATTTGACTGCATTTTGTACTATAGCACCTCTTCACAGTACACTGAAGCAGTAATAACAGTACTGGTAACTGTTATCCAGTGGCAGAAGTTATTCTTCTGAGTAAGACCAACCTAAAGTGATAACCTTTTCCAATAAGTGCATATAATTTAATTTGAGGAAAGAAGACAAAGAAATGCTGAATCTCTGCAGAAGATAAAATTTCTGATCTGTCTTCAGATCTGAAAATAGATCTAGTTCTAAATGAAAACAAAGAGGTTCACAGACATTGCAAGTGAAGGGAGCAATCGAGCAAAAACTGTTAGTTCTTAACCTCTAATACTACAAAAAAGATTTCTACTGAAGAGTAGATATTAACATGTTTTTAAAGTCTGAGCAAGTTTGTAAGTCCTCTGTTGTTCTTTAGGGCAAATGGGTGGGAAGTGCAAAACAGGGAAAGGTTGCCTTTTTTACTTTTGCTGAGGGAAGCAATACCATCAATATAAAGCCAGACTGAATTTCACCCTTTGTTCAAAAGGCTTATAGTACTTTTATATAAAATGAAAGTCTTTTAGCAGTTATATAACAAAGACAAAGAAATGTTTTTGATGGCACTTTGTGGGACGCACGTTTTAGAAGCATTTTATAACAAAGGGTCATTATGCTTAAGATGCTTTGGAACATATTTCTTTTCTTGCCTTAGATTTAACAGAAAGAAGGTATCAGTTGGAGGTTAAATTGGAAAAAATTGAGAGATTTCTAGCAAAAAAGAAGTGGCACATATTTTGCACCTCTTTTAGCAAAACAATGGTCCATACTACACCCAAGACTTCTAGACCTGTAGGCCTGAGCAACAAAAAATTAGCTAACAGTTCTACCGAACTGGTACGAACTGACTGAATCCCACCAGTGGTCGAGAGAGAGAGAGAGAGAGAGAGAGAGAGAGAGAGAGAGAGAGAGAGAGAGAGAGCAAACACTAACTTTGCTATCATCTGTTCTTGAAGCCCAGATATGCCAAAACTTGGATGTTGCAAACAAAATATGAGGGAAAGTATTTAGTCTGTCAGTATTGTGTTTCCAGGAGTTTTGAGAACCTTATATGGTCACAAGATGTCTTTTTGTTCTCTTCTGACTGGCAGTAATTTTCAAAGGGCTTCAAACTCTTCCACATCAGGATTATGTGCCAAGTAAGAAAGCGGCTCCAGACCTCTGCTTTCCACAATGTTAGTAGTATTGGAGAACTCAACTGATTTATTTTTGGCCCAGGCATATTGAACTTGAAACTGTTGCAAAACTGTTGATTGGATTGAACCAAGATACTGGGGCTCCATATCTCCATGAGGGGAAATTCATGCCTCACCTTTTCTTCCTACTCCTACGCTTCAGCTCCTCCATCAAAATGCAAACTTAAATGCTTGGCAATTCTGTTTCAGGAGCCCAAACTGTTGTGTAGTGAGTTCTTTGCTGGCAATAAGCGAGACAAGAGGTTGCAAACAGGAACATTGCTTTATTGAGGCAGACAGGAACAGAACTGAAACAGAGGCTGCTGCGTAGCTACTTATATGGTTGGCCACTAGGCGGCAGCCAATAGGTTTAAAGAAACCCATTCCTGCCCTCAAATCAACCAATAATCTTACTGGAGACAACAAGTCTGGCTTAGTCAGGGACCGTTACACAGACACACCATTGAACAACCTTAAGCAGCATTCAAACAGACATGTGAACAGTTCAAGTAAAATCCCAATACATTACACCCCTCCCCCCTGGAATGTACACACACTATTTAAGAATATAATCTTGTAAATATTGTGGTGGTCTACACGACCATTCAGAATGCCTGGGAAACCCAGGCAACTCCTGGTCTACCAGCTTGCCCACCAGGCTGGGTAGACCAGGACTCTTGAGTTCACGTGAGTCAGATTGACTCGAGTTCCTTTGGCAGGCCATTCCTGGTCGGCCCAAACCAAAGTCCAATGAGGTAGCCATGTCAGTGAAGCTGCTGCCTTGTTTGGTTTGAACTTCTCTGTCAAGAGACCCATGTTGCACTCCCGGACTGTGTCCATCTAGGATCATCTCCCCATTGTCATGACTGAATGAGTCCTCAGACCATGTGAACTGCTCTGTTAGGCTGCCAGTTGCCGGCTCTAGTTGCGGACCCACTGTGAGGTCCTCGGTTAGTGGCTGTTCTGCAAAATGCTTCTGCAGCTGATCAATATGGCGGCAAATGACTCACCCCCCTAATCCAGAGCCACCTCATAGGAAAGAGGTCCTGAGATTTTGACAATTTTACCCAGCACCCACAAGTTCCCATGCCCCTAGTTCCAGGCCCACACCCCATCACCAAGTTGCAACCCCCTTGGAGCCTTTGGGCATGCGGTATCTGCTGCTACCCAGTCAGGATGCAACCTCTCCAGTTTTGTGATTAACCTTCTTCCCCAGCGAAGTTCTGCTGTGCAAGGCATAGTATGCTGGCAAAGCAAGAAATCAGCCAGCCTATGGTGCCAATCCCAAGTCACAATGCGCTTGAGTGACTCTTTTGTCATATGTAGCATGTGTTCAGCCTGTCCATTAGTTAAGGGGTGAAAGGGAGCTGACGTTGCCTGCCTTATGAGGTTAGTCTTCAAGAAGGCCTGAAATTCTGCCACTGTGAACTGGGCCCCGTTGTCCAAGTCTACAACGTCTGGCAGCCCATGTGTGGCAAAAAGCTTTCTAAGCACCTGGATGATCCTAGCAGTAGTCATAGTTGCAATAGGAATTATTTCCAACCATTTAGAGTGGCTGTCAACCACTATCAAAAACAGCTGTCCCTGAAAGGGCCCAGCGAAGTCAATGTGAATCCTTGACCATGGTGTATGAGTCTCCTCCCATCAGTGGACAGGGGCCTGTGGCATCTCAGGTCTGGACTGTTGACACGTGTAACACCCGTGTACTTGGGCTTCAATAGCCTTATCTAACCCTGGCCACCATAGGTAGCTCTGTGCCAATGCCTTCATCTGGACTATGCCCAGATGGCCCTCATGCAGAGACTGAAGCACACGGTGTCTTAATGAACTGTGGACAATAACCCTGCTCCCCCATAAGATGCAGCCTTTGTGAGCTGAAAGCTTGTGTCTACATGTGAAGTAGCTCTGGAACTCTGGTCCAGGGCTGTTTTCAAGCCACCCAGTGTGAATCCATGACAGTACTATACTTAAAATTTTGTCTGTAGCAGTTTCTACAGCCACATCCCCAGCATGGAGCGGAAACTCAGGCAAATCCTGAATTGACAAGATGCGAGCTGCTGGAGTCGGATCTGGCTCTACCTGTGGCAATGGCAACCTGCTAAGGCCGTCTGCGTGGCCTATGTCTTTGCCGGGTTTGTGAACCAGCCTGTAGTTATAGGCTGACATAAAAATAGACCATCTTAACATTCTAAGGGACAGTATTTGAGGCGTCTGCCTATCTGTAGTAAATAATGCCAACAATGGCTTGTGGTCAGTGAAGACTGTGAATTTCTTGCCATACAAGTAATCATGGAATTTCTTCTCTCCGGACACAATGGCCAGAGCCTCCTTGTCAATCTGAGCATAATTGCGCTCAGCTGAGGACAATGTCCTGGAATAATAGGCAATGGGGACTTGAGTCCCATCATTTGACAAATGGCTTAGTACAGCCCCCACCCCATAAGGGGATGCGTCACACGCAATGCAAACAGACAAATTTTCTTTAAAGTGTGTAAGCACTGAATTTGAGGACAGTAGTGACTTTACTGCCTTAAAGCTATTTTTGTAAACCTTGGTCCACTTCCACTGCCACTGTGGCCTTGTTAGGAAGGAACGCATGGTAAAAATTTAGGTGACTCAGGAACTTCTGAAGCTCTCCTTTGGACCTGGGGTATAGTGCCAGCTGAATTGCCTTCAGCTTGGACTCTGCAGGATGGATGCCTTCGGCATCAATATGGAACCCCAAGAACTCAGTGGAAGGGACCCCAATCTTACACTTGTCCCTCTTCAGTTTAAGTCCCACTGTGCAGAACTGTTGAAGGATGGGTTTGAGCCTCCTTGCAAGCACCTCAGTGGACTCACCGGTAATGAGCACATCATCAAAATAGGGGCAGACCCCCTGGAATACCCTTGAGCATACGCTCCATAACTCCCTGGAAGATTCCTGGGGCTACGTTAACCCCAAATTGAAGGTGTTTGAATTTGAAAGCCCCCCTGTGTGTCACAATTGTTTGTGCAGCCGCTGTGGCCTCATCCACAGGTAACTGCTGATAGGCCTGTGCCAAATCCAATTTAGCAAACACAGTAAGCCCTTGCAGCAATGCCAAAATGTGGCTAACGACTGGCACCGAGTACGCGTGCTGCAGTAGTGCCCAGTTAATGGTGCACTTGTAAGCACAAGTCCTGATCTCACCATTGGCCTTAAGTGGTGTGACAATGGGAGTTTCCCATTCACTCCCATCTATGGGCTGTAGTACCCCCTGACTGACTCGCTTGTCCAGTTCTGCATCAATTTTGTGTTTTAATGCAAATGGCACTCTGCGGGGTTTGATCCTAATAGGCATTACGGCAGGATCAAGTTTAAAGGCTATTGGAGGCCCTTGTATCTCCCAGTCTAGTGTCAAAAACATCAGCAAATTCCTCACATACTGACACCAAGTTCGCCACTTTTGTCCGGTGGATCCCAGTTACTTGAATGCCCAGTGCATCAAACCAATCAAGCCCTATTAAGCTTGTTCACTGGCCCTCCATCACAATCACATCTAGGGGCCCCAAAAATCCCATGAATTTGACAGCCAAAGTGGCCTCGTCCTTGATGGCGACTCGGGAATTCTGGAAGTCAGTTAGAATGATATTGTATGGCCTAAGCTTGGTCCATCTCTTGCCATGGTTGCGCATGAACTGGAAGGTCTGTAGGGAAATAATGGATACAGCTGAACCAGTGTCCAGTTCCATCCTGCAAGAGACAGCTTACAGCTCAACCTGAAGCCAAAGTTTTGGTTTAAGGGGGCAGCAAGCTCCATAGCCGCTCTGGCGACTGGAGCAGAACCCTACTCTATGCTGCCCCAGGGCCCCCGTACCTCTCCTGATCAGATTGTCTGATTAGCAGTCCTTCTGGTGACCTCTACAGACAGCTGTGATGTGGCCGGATTTTCCTCAGGCCCAACATGTGGCTGTCCAGAATTGGCAGTCTGCTTGTAGGTAGCGGCTGCCATAGCCCAAACACCGAAGGAAGGGAACTGCCATATAAGGGGGCTTCAGTTCCTTGTCATGGTGCTTTTGGATCTTGTCAACTTTGTGGTCAGAGTCGATGTCTTCTGTATGCTCGGTGTCCTTGTGGTGGATGGCTTCCTCATGAGGAGTGCTTTTGGCGGGCCGCAACGCCTTCATGGCCCCACCGGCAGCTTCATCTGCCATGACTTCTTTGAGAGCTTCCTGGAGCAAGAGAGTTTCTTTTGCGAAAAGTTTTTGTTGCAGCTCTCTGCTCCTTAGTCCACAGACAAGTCGGTCTCGAAGCCTTTCTTCCAAGTCCAAAAATTGGCATAGGCACGAAGCTTGTCTCAACACCACAATGAATTCTGTGGCTGTCTTGCTGGGTTGCTGGACTCGCTGTTTGAAAGCATGTCTCCATGCTATCAGCAACAGCTTCGGTTGGAAATGGTCGCCAAGCCAATTCTTCAGGTCCGCGTATGTAATGGACTCCAGCTGCACCAGTGTGACTAAGTTCTCTGCGATGTCAAATGTTGCAGACCCGCAGACACAGAGGAGTGTTGCGGCCTTCAGGCCATCTTCAGTGACTTGGTTGGCGCAGAGGTAGTTCTCTACTCTTGAGATGTAGGATGACCATCTCTCTGGGTGAGAGACATGAAATTCCTCGAGCTTTCCGACTTTCGCCATGGTGGGAAAGTCTTCATGGCTTGTGCCTTGCATTGACTCATCCTGCTTCTCTTTTTTTTTATTGAAAAGTTTTAAAATACATTTTATCTTTAACAATCCCCCCTCCCCCTCCCCTACCTATCCCACCCTACCCCTCCCCCCTCTCCCCCCCCAACTTCCCAGACCTAAGTACAAGGTATAAAAACAGAAAACAATCATAAACATCCATATGCTAACAACAATAAACTCTTAAATCTATCGCTCTCTAGCTCATATAAGATAACTACAAACAATATTAATATTACATATAAAAAGAAAGAAAAAGAAAAAAAAGAAAGAAAGATTTATTCAAATGCTAAATGAAACTTTTTAGTCCCATATTTCTTCTGGATATATTCAATCCATTTTTTCCACTCCATAATATAGCGTTCTTGCGAGTGATCTTTCAAATAAGCCGAGATCTTTGCCATTTCTGACAGGTCAGAAACCTTTAAAGTCCATTCCTCTATAGTCAGCAATTCCTCCTTCTTCCAATACTGACCTATTAGAAGTCTTGCTGCTGTAATTAAATTCAACATCAACTTAGTGTCCACAACAGTAGCTTCTGTAATTATACCCAACAAAAAGAATTGCGGACAAAACTTTATCTTTTGCTTGAAGATCTTCTGCATGTTCCACCAAATTTTTATCCAAAAAGCCTTAACCTTTTTACAAGTCCACCATATATGAAAATATGTTGCATCTTCATCACCACACCTCCAGCATTTGGGCTGATAATTCAGATACATACTTGCCAGCTTTTTAGGATCTAAATGTCATCTATAAAACATTTTATAAAAGTTCTCTCTTAAATTTTGAGCTTGTGTAAATTTTACGTTCCTCACCCAAATCTTTTCCCACGTGTCCATTGTAATAACTTCTTGAATATTTTGAGCCCATTTTATCATACAATCTTTAACAAGTTCTGTTTCTGAGTCAATTTCTATCAATGCAAGATATATCCGTTTGATATGTGCTGGACCCTGATTTCTAATTTGCTTTATCAGATTTTCATCAGTCATTGTAAAACCAGTTTTCTGATCTTCTTTCCACCTGGCCCGTAGCTGGATATATTGAAACCAAGTTTGAATAATCTTCTCATCTCGCAAGAGGCTGTACGGTTTCAGACACCAAACATTTCTTTCCAGACTTAGAATCTCCTTATACGTAGTCACATCATGTTTAAAACCAACATTTATATTTTCTATTGCGTGTTTTGGGATTGCCCACAATGGTATCTTACAATCTAACTTATGTCTATACTTCTTCCAAACTCTCAACAATGCCTATCTTAAAATATGCACTTTAAACACATTATCTACCTTCTTATCATACAACAAATATGCATGCCAGCCAAACAACAAGTCGTGGCCCTCAAGATTTAATAATCTCTCTTGTGTCAAATTAATCCAATCACTTATTGCTGCTAACGCAGCAGCTTCATAATATAATTTAAGATTGGGCATTTTAAGACCACCTCTTTCACGAGTATCCTGCATAATCTTAAGTTTAACTCGTGGCCTTTTCCCTGCCCAGACAAATTTATTGATACCTCGCTGCCATTCCTCCAGATTAGAATCTTTCTTAAGAACCGGTATCATTTGGAATAAGAATAAAAATTTAGGCAGGACATTCATTTTCACTGCTGCGATTCTTCCCAACAAAGACAATTGCAATTTTTCCCAACTCTCCATTTCTTTTTGAATTTTCCCCCATAATTTTTCATAGTTATTTTTATATAACTTTGTATTAGAGGGTGACAAAAACACCCCCAAATATTTAACCCTTTTAGCAATCTCAAATCCAGTTAATCCTTCTAAAAGAGCCTTTTGCGATACTGTCATATTTTTGGCTAGAATTTTAGTTTTTTGTGCATTAACTTCAAATCCAGAAACCCTCCCATAATGCTTTTTTATCTCCATCAGGTCCACAACAGAGTTCTCCGGCTGGGTCACCGTAACAACCAGATCATCTGCGAACGCTCTCAATCTATAATCCTGATCTCTAATTTGTATACCCTTAATTCTTTCCGAATTCCGTATTTTTACCAATAATATCTCCAATGTTAACACAAATAACAAAGGCGATAACGGACACCCTTGCCTTGTGCCCTTCTCAATATTACAAGCTTCAGTCAGACTATTGTTAACTATTATTCGGGCAGTTTGTTTTTGATATAATGCCCTAATTGGTTGCAAAAATTTATCCCAAAAATTCATTTTATCTAGAACTTTCATCAAAAATTGCCAATTCAATTGATCAAAAGCTTTTTCAGCATCTAAAAAAATTAGCGCCGCAGGGATCTGGTTGTTCCTTTCCAAAAACTCTAACACATCAACTAAATGCCTCACATTATTTTTCATTTGCCTACCACTAATAAACCCAGTTTGATCCCCATGAATCACCTGTTGCAGAACCCTCATCAGTCTATTAGCCAACACCTTAGCAAATATCTTATAATCTGTATTTAAAAGTGATATCGGTCTATAATTTTTAACTTGAGTAACATCTTGATCTTCCTTCGGTATCAAAGAGATAAAAGCAGTTCTCCAAGACGGAGGCACCTTTCCCCCTCTCTGAATTATCTGAAACAGCTCCTTTAACGGCTTTATCAACTCCATTTGTAAATTTTTGTAATAAACCGCAGTCAAACCATCCGTACCTGGCGCTTTATCCAACTTCAATTCCTTAATTGCTGTAAGAATTTCTTCTTCTGTTATCAATTGGTTAATCTCCTCTTTTTGTGCCTGCGTAAGAACCGGGATGCTAGCATTCTCCAAATATACATCAATATCTTTTTCATTAATCTTCTCCTTAGCATATAATTTAGAATAAAAGTCCAAAAAGGCTTCCTTAATAAGATCCTGTTGAAACACAACCTTTCCCTTATGTTCAATTTTATCTATATTAGAAGCCCTTTGCTTCTTCCTTAGTCTATAAGCTAGCCATCTACCTGGCTTGTTGGCATTGCAAAAAGTGTTATGCCTAGCAAACCGCAAATTGGTTGCCACTTGATCAGCCATTAATTTATCAAATTGTCCTCTTAATAGCTTAATAACCTCCTTAGTCTTCACATCCAATGGGTTCAAAATCAAGGCCTTTTCTTTTTCCCTAATTTCATTCTCCAATTCTCTCTGTCAAGCCCTTCGGGCTCGACATCACAGAGGGGACCGGGGGAGCACAAAAGGCAGTACCCGCCCTGCCCAGCCGCGCCCGAACTCACCAGCTGTCCGGCGGGCGAACGCTGAACCTGTAGCCGCGCCAGCAGCTGAGAGGCGGCCGGAATTCACTAGGAACAGCCGAGAGAAGCCCGCGCCGGCAAGACCAGCTGAGAGGTGGCCGGAATGCACTGAGCGAAGCCGCGAGGAGCCCGCGCCGACAAAATCAGCTGAGAGGCGGCCGGCATTGACTACGGGTAGCTGCAGGGAGCCCGTGCCGGCGCAAACAGCTGAGAGGCGGCCGGGAACAACTACGTGTAGCCGCGGAGAGCCCGTGCCGGCACAAAGAGCTGGGAGGTGGCCGGAGATGACTGTTGACGGTCGCGCGGCTCCATCAGCTGGGGGGCAGTCAGGAACACCTGCGGCTAGGAACAACTACAGGTTTTCACAGCGGTCAGCTGTGTGGTGGCTGAGATCGAACGTCGGTGCCCGCGCGGGGCTTACGGAGCTTCAGCCGCCTCCACCGGCGGTAGCGCAGGGTGTTCTACAGTTACGCTCAGACGGCGGGGCTTGCCAAGGGGCTGCGGGAACAGCACGGGATGCTGGGATGGTGGAGGGGAGCACACCGGGGACTTTTGGTTATGGGGGAGGGGGGTGCTGGGATTGTACCTTCCTTCGAGTTGTGTGGTCTACAACAGCAGGGGAAGAGGCAGGGCGTGGGGCGACGGGATAGGGGCGGCGTATTTACGCAGCTCAGGCGGATGCTGGCCTGCGCGGGGAGAGGGTGGGGGTAATGGGTGGAGCTGTTGCCCAATTATCGGCAAAGTGTAAAAGGCGCGTTGGGGGTGAGTAACTCCCAACGCTGACTTTGTTATTGCTTGGAGATCCTGCTTTTAAAGGTATTCTAGCAGTCATCCGTACTACGTCGTGGTTTTTCCTGTGTGCTTGCCTTTCCCGGCGTAGACGAGGATTTGACACTCTCCTTCTGGCTTCCAAAGTACGTCTGTGTTTATTATTCATATAAATCAACACCCCTCTCATATGGGCCTTGCTAGCATCCCAAACCATGTCCATAGAAGTATCCTTATTCATATTAATTTCAAAAAAATCCTTCATCCGCTGTTTACATTCTTCCACATTTCTCCGATTTCTAAACAAGTTCTCATTTACGCACCACGAGCGCCTATCTCTATTGTCCTTATTGATCTCTAACCAAACTGGGCTATGGTCAGAGATAGCTCTTGCACAAATCTTTACCTTCTTAATCCTAGAAAAAAAGTCATTAGTCAGCAAAATAAAGTCAATCCTGGAAAAAGATTGATGTCTATCAGAAAAAAAAGTATAATCCTTTTCATGCAGGTGAGTGTCACGCCAAATATCTCACAGTTCCAAATCATCCTTCATTTCAAAAAAAGATTTAGGTAATCTGGCATGACTCGGAGAGCGCTTAAAAAAAACCAGCCTTGTCCATCTGTACATCCAAAACACCATTCCAATCCCCCATAAAAATAAACGATTTATAATGCAATTGAGTAAGCTTTGTATGAAGTAAGCTAAAAAAATCAGCTTGCTGTTGATTAGGAGCATATAGTCCAACTAAAAGCGTTTTTTTGCCTTCTAGCAGCAAATCTATCATAAGATATCTACCATGCTTGTCTGCTTCAATTAGTTCTGCTGATAAAGCGCTTTTAACATAAACAACCACTCCATTTTTCTTATTCATCGCAGAGGCAACAAATTGCATGCCCAATCTTGAGTTGAATAAATACTTTTGGTCCATAGTCCTAATATGCGTTTCTTGCAAACATATAACATCAATCTTGAATTGTTTTAAATATTGAAAAACTTTCTTTCCCTTCTGTGGTGAGTTTAGTCCATTAACATTCCAGGTTAAAAATTTAGTCGCCATGCGTGGCATCCCGAAGCTGTTGGAGCAGATCTTTAATAGCCCCTCTGTCTTCTTTGGGCCGCGCTCCTCCCATTGCTTCGCTGTAAGTACGCTTTGAGAATTCCATAAACTTCTGTTGATCTTGCTCTTTTATTTGTTTTGCTCGTTTTAAAGCGGCACGTGTCACCCTCTGCTCTCCAGCAACAGCCGACGAGGTTATAATTTGATCCCCTCCAGCACCATTCTCCTCTTTCTGTCCACCTTCAGCCTCTTGAGATTTCCCTTCTCCAAATCCCTTTGCAGCTTCCAAAAGTGATAGTGGGGTCGCTTTTAAAACATTATTGTAGAAATCACGTGCCTGTGTCACAGTAACCAGACGGTATCTTTTACCTTCATGCATCACCACCAATCCGACAGGAATCTCCCATCTAAACTTTATTTCACGTTGCTTAAGTTCTTGCACGAGAAATGCAAAATCCTTCCTTCTCCCTAGAATCTTTGGAGGAATTTCTTTTAAAACTAAAACTTCTTGGTCAGCAATCACAACTTTAGTATCATAAGCGGCTTGAATAACTTCATCTCTGGTTTCTCTCTTTGTGAAATAAACCACCACATCTCTAGGTAGCTTTCTCTGTCTAGCAATCCATGAGTTTACACGAAAAACTTTATCCATGCATCCCTTTATTTCAGATGCTGACTGATCCAATACTGCTTCCAAGGCCTCAGAAATCAGCTGCTTTAGGTCTTCTTTAGGATTCTCTTTTAAACCTCTGATTCTGATAGCATACTGCATCTGGTGATACTGAACAAGACTCAGTTCTCCATCCATTCTATCCCTTAAATCTTCATTCTCCAGTACCTTTACTTCTAATATAGCATTCTTTTGACTCAGATCCTCCACTTTTTCATCCAAACTTTGCACACATTCAGCCACGCTTTGCACTGTGGACAAAATGTCTACCCTCATTGTACTAAACTTCTCTTCTATCCTCTCCTCCAATTTCTCCAATTTCTCCTCCAATTTCTCCTCCACCTTTGCCAACTTGTCACCCAGTATTTCTGATATTACCTGGGATTGTTTTTCCAAAGCATCTTCTAAATCCTTCGATGTCAATGCAGCAGGAGGAAGCAAAGCTTGCAATGATGTCTGTTGCACCGGGGAAGTTCCCGCACTCCGAAGAGTTTTTGAGGGAGGTTTAGCCGCCATCTTTTCACTTTCACTAGTTGCGCACTTTCACTTTAGGTTTATAAAGTCCATTGAGCTAGAGAGTAAAAGTAAAAGTCCTCTTCACCTTGACCTCCTGTACCGCTCTGCCTGCTCCTTTTTATTCCAGGGTCTGTCCTTCTGGCAGGGGTGGTCGCAAACGCCTGGCTCTGCTCCAAAAATCCCGGAGCAGAGACGCTGAACAGCTGGGAGCAACCCAGGCTACGGGGGAGTTCAATCCTTCAGCCGCCCAAGCTTCAAGCTCAGGCGGCCCCAGAGAACTCAACCCCTACCTGGGGCCTCACCCCCTCCTCTTCTCCCGAGGAGGGGGCTTCAAATCCACCTGAACAGCTGATCGGCGCTGTTTTGGGTGAAAAAACTCAGCTGAGCAGTGGGCAGCCCGAAACGGCTGTCTCCGGCGCCGCGCCGCCACCGGAAGTCTCATCCTGCTTCTCTTGTAGGCCCTGGGAATGGTCTGCAGGGCAGTGTGGTCGCTAGCATGGCTTGCTAGGCTGACTGAGGGGGGGGAATGTGGTCCCTGCCAGGCACTGTGCTGGCCTCACCCCCTAATGACTTCCAGCTCTTCTGAAGAAGCAGGATCCCACCCTCGTCGCCAGTGTTGGGTAGTGAGTTCTTTGCTGGCAATAAGCGAGACAAAAGGTTGCAAACAGGAACATTACTTTATTGAGGCAAACAGGAACAGAACTGAAACAGAGGCAGCTGCACAGCTACTTATATGGTTGGCCTCTAGGTGGCAGCCAATAGGTTTAAAGGAACCCATTCCCACCCTCAAATCAACCAATGATCTTATTGGAGACAACAAGTCTGGTTTAGTCAGGGACCGCTACACAGACACACCATTGAACAACTTTAAGCAGCATTCAAACAGACATGTGAATAGTTCAAGTAAACTCCTAATACATTACACAAAGAAAAACAGTGGAATGAAATTGTTAAGTATTTTGTCAGTTTCTCCGTTCTTTTCAGCTCCCGAACAATCTGTCTGCAAAATGCCAAGCTATGGGCTTTATGTTTTCTTTTTCCTTTTTGTATGGCATAAGATCTTCAGCAGCTCTGAGCATAGCAGTGATCTGCACTCTGTGTTTACTTTAAGTTGAAGGACAGGAAGACAGTCATGTTACTTGAAACTCTTCTGAAGGCCTGGAGGGTGAAGGGGCAGCATCTGAATATCCTTGGATGGACCTAAGGTGCCACATGCCAGGAAATCAAACTGGGATATTTTCATGCAAAAGTTTTAAAATGTCTAATTCCTAAACTTATGACATTTGAGAAGTTGCTTTGTGAAAAAATATTTTTGATGAAGAAATATTTTCCATATTTTTAATTACTTCTCTCATAATATCTTGCAGAACAAAGTCTGAGTCAAGAATAATAAACAATAATAAAAGATGATTGCACATGGAAATAAATGAGTATTGATTTTTTCAGTTTTGAAATGAAACAGAGGTATCAGGTTTTATTTTTACAAGGTCTTGAGGTTAAATATACTTGATGAGTATGATGTTCTTGCACCAAGATTAAATTATAATGAATATGACTTTCCTCACTAGAGTAAAAGCAGAAAGGTTGATACAGACAATGTTTTTGATAGATGCTATGATGATTAGGTAAGAGTCCAAAATTACTTGGACATTGTGTACTTTACTGAGCACAAAATCTTGTAATTCCATTTTTAGATACACAATTACAATCAATGCCAGTGGCTATTAGTGGTTATCTTTTTGCCCTGTTTGTCTTTTACCACATTATAAACACTACCAGGTAACATATACAATTTTAAACATATAAAGGCGCTCATGAATTGGTTCATTACAAACTGTTTTAGAGTTATATGCAGGAGTTCATAAAAAGGATACTAGTACCAGATAAAGGTCTGGCTGCTTTATTAATTTGTGTTAACATGTACCATGTTGATAGTAAGAGTAATATCCCCACTATAAATATACATAAGTAATTTTTCATATTGCTTCTTATTCAAAGCACCAAATTTTATTTATATAGTCCTCTATGTGTGTGTGTGTGTGTGTGTGTGTATGTATATATATAAGGTAAAGGTTCCCCTGCACACGCGTGCTAGTCGTTTCCGACTCTAGGGGCCGGTGCTCATCTCCGTTTCAAAGCCGAAGAGCCAGCGCTTGTTTGAGGACATCTCTGTGGTCATGTGACTGGCATGACTAGACGCCAGAGGCGCACGGAACGCTGTTACCTTCGCACCGGAGTGGTCCCTATTTTTCTACTTGCATTTTTACGTGCTTTTGAACTGCTAGGTTGGCAGAAGCTGGGACGAGTAACAGGCGCTCACTCTGCTACGTGGTGCTCGGGATACATATATATATATGCAGGAGTGCTTGCATATGTTCACGATAGCAGTTTAGAAATACAACTGGTATGTTTGCTGAATCATAATATTTATTAATCAACCTCTGGTGGGACAGGGAAAGGCTGCTGCTCTTATTGTTTCATATTCTTGTCAATGTGCTGAAAAAAAAGGAGGGAGGAGGACTTGATCATAATGCTTCAAGTAGTATTATAAGAAATATGGCAGAGGGGATGCAGGACCCCAGCCCACCAGTACTGGAACTAAAATTTACAGACTTAAAATCACCCTTGCAGATCTTGGGGTGGGGGGGGAGGAAAGATCATTTCTCACCCATAAAATACTTTCTCCCACAAAAATGAAAGAGTTTTCCACTCCTTTTTCTGGTCATGCCCCCTTTTTGCTTGTTTTTCTGCCTATTTTATAAACAAGAAGACAGAGAAAATGTAATAGAGGAAAATGACAACAAAATGACAACAAAAAGCATGTCTGGGCTAAAACTAAAAACAACCCCCAAATTAAAATAAGAAATTAAATTATAAAATAAATGGGAAAACTGGCTGCACATCTGAAATGTGTCCAAGGCCCTTGAAATGACAAATTTCCTTTCTGATTTTAGAATAAACACTGGATTTCCTACACAATAACATTTTATATTTAACACCTAATGTTTTCTTCAAATTAATCTTTGGCTAAAAGGCAGATAAGCCCATGTTTTTAAAGCAGAGTCTAAAGATTACACCCAGCATAACTCAGTTTCTTAATACAAATTTAATGATGATTTAATGTTCACTGTTCTATATCTCACAGTATGCTTTTCTTGGAAGACCTGGAAATAAAATACAGTGAACAAACAGAGGTGAAAGTATATTTTTATAAGCAGGTAAATACTGAATTTTAGAAGTTCATAACAAGTATGTTAACTCTTGGAATCCATATGATAATATGATATTAAGATTTCTTTCTCAAATTTCTTGCCTGAAAAAAGTATACAACTGGAAGACACAGAATTCAGTTGATTGTTTTCTTTTCATAATGTGATGCCGTGTAATATTGTCATTTGAAATAAATGTGATTTTTAGGACTAGGTTCCAATATAATGGAAGACGCATGTTTTTATTTAAAATAAGTCTTTGATGCAACTATATTCATACAGATTTGTAGAGTACAAAATAAGATCCATTCACTTCAGAGAGGTATTTTCATATGTCATAAAAAAATCTTCATATTTTTAACTTTCAGTCCCACTGAAACTATGTACAGTAAATGAATGAAGGCAAATATATGTGCCCAGGATAATGTTTCAAGAGCTTTCGTACTCGTGCATCTTCAGAGGACTTTTTTCCACTAGAATAGAAGCTAGCCCAAATATTACCCCAAAGCACATATTCCAATAGAGAGAGGTTCCCAGCATATGGACTCCAGCACAAGTCCAAAAGCTTGGAAGAGGAAACTTCTGGTCAGGTTGGATCTATGTATTTGTATTGCATTTGTATTGCAAGTTCTAGAATTTATATATTTGGTTTTGTAGTGTCTAGAGGTAATGAATTATTGGCCATATTTTTCAGCAATGGAGAAATGGATGATATTTTGATCATATTTAAGAATGAATTCTGCATTCCATAAAAGCTTTATTTGTAGCTTATTAAAATGCAAGAAATCTGGTTCTTCTGGACAAAGCTCTTTCAAGTTTAACTTCCCTTAAAATGTATTGATTTAATTTATGATTTTTATCCTGAAAATATATGGGAAATAAACTAATTTATGTCTAATTTTAAATAAAGCTTACCTTTAGGTGAAGTTATTGCATACAGGAATGTAAGTGATATTGCCAGGTTTCGTCATTCCTGACTGAGAAATATGTTACAGTACTTATAATGCATATATCAAATGCAAATGAAGACTGTTGGCCTGAGAAGTCTTCCTTGGCTGAAATAATTGTCCATCTCTGCCATATCCATTTATACACTTAGTTCATAAGTGTTCCTTGTTGATCTAATGGCAGGAATAGTAACCTGGCCTGTTCAATCGGCAGTGAGACAATTGTAAGGAAAAATAGTTCTCTTGTTTTTTAGTAATATTAAGCAAGATGCCCAGTGATGGTGATAGATGACAAAAAAAATCCGTTACCTCTTATTCCCCAAAGCAACAGTAAGCAAATTCACAGGGTCATTCCCCACTATGCCATGGAACAAAGCAGATGCTTGTTTCTAGTGTCTTCCTTGTTTGAGAATACAACAAGGACTAGATTTCAAGAAACTATTGTTGAAGTTTGGTTTTCAGAATCCAACTACATATCTAAAGGATGGAGGGCATGTAGTTTAATATGACTGGAATATGTGATTAAAATTTAAAGTGACAATGTGACAACAGTACGTGTATCTATTGTACACAACTACATTTATGGAGGGGAAAAAAGAATATTGCAATGAGTTTCATTGGCAGCTATTATTTCCCAGGTGATGGGAAAACATTAGATGCTTCCTAATAAATCCCCCAGGATCAACACTGAATCTTTGTGTTGCTGAGTGAATAAAACTTGAACAGTTTATGTGAAGAGCTGAAAAGCAATTTCAGAAGAATTATGAATTATTATTACATTAGAATACAAATATGATACTTGAGGCAAACTCGTGTTGCTTGAAAAGATTTCAAATTAATTCCTTTTGGAGAATACTATTTCTTTCAGAAACATTCAGCAATGAATCTTAGCTTTCACTTTGCAATAATGATTTTTTTTAAGGCATGGTTGTGAACTTGTTCAAAAACTCTGGCTGGAGATGTACCATTTCTGATGAAAATGAAAGGAAATGAGGCAAGGAATGGGCCAAACATTGAAAGCATTATTATGTCGAAGGAGGCTACTTTGCATTGTGGGATCCTCAGGTCCAGATGTTGCTTTGAATGAGAGATGCTACAATCTCAGTCAGCATTCATGCCACTGAAAGAATTTTATGACTTCTAACGAACCAAAAATGCTTTGAAAAGACAAATATATTTCCAGCAGCATTACCTCAACACAATTTTAGAGTTAGCTTTTAATTTTAAATGCCCATGCTGTAGTGAGATAAGCTTTTAAGTGCTTTATTGCATATTTCCATACAAGCTATTAGAGTAAATTATTGGAGAGGTATTAATATTTTAAGTCATTTTTAATCCAACTGAAAAAGTTTAGCTAGAGCTAAGTCATAGTCCTGTATCTTTCTTTATTAAATTGGAGCAATCAGAAAACATTTCCTTTGTGCAAAAATGCTTTGAAATATAAGGTAAAATAAAAATTGCTGACTAGATCCAAAAGTTGCATGCAGGAGAAACCTAGGATTTCTACCTTTTTAAATGCAGTAATAGTAAGTAGCTTTTCACAATCTCTATCTATAATAAATGCTAAAGCAAATTTGTAAGCTTTTAAACATTACTGTACAATGTTGTTGTTAGCTGCGAAGTCGTGTCCGACCCATCGCGTACAATAGAGTGTTTTTTTTACCAGAACTTCAACTGAACTCCAATGAGAAGAAATCTGACTAATTTTAAATACCTCTTACATTTACTGAAAAAGTGTTTGGTGATTTTCCCATGAGAGATACTTATCTTAACCAAATGTCCAGGAATTTCATGAAGAAATAACAGGGCAGAGTTTAAATGAAGAAGAATTTCAGGCTGTGAAGAAATCATAAAATAGCATTTTAAAAGCTCGTGATAGTTTTGAGTGCTCTGTAAAATTGTCGAATATCTTCTCAGCAAAATCAGGTCAGGTATTCTAAAATATGGGTTCCATTGCATAAGGTAATATCATGTTATATCTCTCAAAGGGGGAGGTTATTATAGAGTGTGAAGCTGATGGTGTTAAAATAAATGGTTACAACTAAGCTTTTTTTAAAAAAAAATATTCCTCGCTTTCTAATGGAAACTAGATCCTATTTGAAAAGTTGTAGGCCAAAAACAGAAGTGAAAACTCTTTGAAACTGTTTTTGTACATTTGCTTTGAAGTAAAGATTAAGTTTAAAAATCCAGACCTTTCTGTAATAATTTAAAATAAGAATTCTTAGGGTAAAGTCTGTGCAGTATATGTATACACATTGAATTGGTAAAGATTCTTGAATATAGTGCAGTAGGTGATCTTCCTGAAAATCTTTCCTGTTGGTTTATGATTCCAAGTCTATAATTCAATTAACGTCAAAGATCTTTAGTTCTTATAAGTATAGAAACAAGAGTACGAAGCAAAAATGATTGCATCATGCTGTTTTTGTTAAAGCTTATCAAATATATGTTCTGTTTATTTCTGTTAATATATAGTGTTTTTATATATTTATATAGTTTATATAGTTTATATAGTTTATTTCTGTTAATATATAGTGTTGAAAGACAACTATCTCCATAAATAAGTATTTGCATTTTCCACAGTTCTCCAAATGCAGGCAATTTTGCCCACTTTTGACTTGCAGATTTTCAGTAGTAAAATGCAGTTTGTATGCTTTTAAGTTGTCTTCTATACCCACCAAAGTTTTATGGCTGGATAAGTAATACTTTGTCAACTTTAGAGTGAGCATGGTTGCAGCTATTTTTTCCTTCTCATTTCTAGCTGACACATAGTATGGAGGGAGGGGGGTTGCCAGGTGTTGTGCTAGACAAAACAGACTTTCTCTCTCGGACTTTCTCTCATGGGAACTGTTATGTACTGGGCTCTTGAGGAATACCACATGGGTTGCTGGAGCAGCTAACGGCTCTCCAGCAACCCAGACTACAAGTCTCCTGTGCTGCAATTGGCTATCTCCAGGCGGCAATGGTTGATTCAAACCTATTGGCTGCAGCCTAGGGGCTAGACTATATATTGCGGCTAGTTGCAGCCATTTCCCCAGTACAGTTTCTGCACGAAATAAACTATGAGTTACCCTGTACTCAGTTACGCGTCTTCATTCCTGTGCCAAAGAACCCGCTATTTAACAGGAATCAAGGTCATCAGCTGCTACCGAGACTACAGGCCAGGTGTTTCATGAAAAACCCGCCAACTGTATGGGAAAATATAGTTGCTTGCATAGCCTTAGGGGTGGGATTTCTTAACTTTGTATTGGGGAATTGTTACGCATCTCTTCAGACTTGGTTTCACTTTTGAAGTGCTGATACTTTGTATCAATAAACATGTTCTTGAGGAATTGCAAGCCTCAGAGTTCTGCTTTATTTGTCTCTGTCTAATATGCAGACATAACTATGTGTGAAGCAAACAGCTGGAAGAGAGAAGGCTCCAATTGGGGTTGTGATTAAAAAACATTCTAGCCTATAGTTCATTAGAGGAAGGGAACATTTGAGGTCAAACATTTGAGGTCAAACCAGAAAAAATGGGAAGACAGTCAGTCTAGTGAGATTCTTGTAAATTGGTGATCAACAGTAAAGAAACTTATTTGACCCATTCAAGGAGCAATTCTGGCAACTTTCATTCTTAGGAACCAACTATGCTCCCATTTGCAATATCTTTAATTTTTTAAAAAAAACAACATTACTCTTGAAAATGGTGGCAAATTTCTCATTAATTTGCAAAAGATGAAGAATCAAATTATTTGACATATTTCAAATAGTTTCCAAAAATATGAATTAAAAATATATTTCAAAAATCATAATATAAGATACTTTAGTGTGAATGGTGAGGTTCCATTTAAACAACTTTAATGTCTAATATTGCAGAATGCTCCAGAAGGACATAACCCAGTGCTGAAGAGTGTAACTGTTAAGGAATTTGTTGTGCAGGGTCTCCTTGTACTACCAAAGAGTTGCACAAACAAGGAAGGGTACTGAGAGCAGCAAAAGTCACACAGTAAGAATACACTGAGTTGTTAAAACAAAAAGTAGTTTACTTTTGAGGTGGTGTAAGAACAAAAATGCACAGTCAAAAAATAAACAGTCCAAGATCATACACAATAGCAACAGTCCAAAGCTACAAAGTCTTCTTACCGGTCCAGAGGTCAATACACAGTTTAGGTTACAACAGTAGTAAACTAACAGCAGAGCAAAAACAGTAACAGTAGAGATCAGTGAATTCAGAGAGAGAGAGAGAAGCTACATTCCTAGCTTCCTCTTATGGCCATGAGAACACTTACACACCCATTGGCCAATTAACTACTTAAAGACATAGCATTATGGTTAATATATTTTCAACCCAACATTGTAGGCTAACACCATATGCCTAACAGTAACTCTGAAGTCTTCTGCACTAGTTATTTATAGCATGGATAACTATCCTTGTGGCAATTTATGAGTGAAGTTTCATTGTTTGCGTCACGTATTGTGGTTTGTAAAAGATATTATTAATGGAATATGTCCCATTCATGGCCACATGAAATGTTTCCACACTTTGCAGTCATTCTTGTGCCAATAATAAAGTCTGTCTGCATTTGAAATTTAATGCTACAATATCGAGTGGATGAATGATATAAATGTAGAAAAAATTCTTGGGTTCTTTTATTTGCCACTTCTAATGTTCTTTTTTCCAGCTCCTTTCTGTACCTAATTGGTGAAAAGTAGCCTCATCATGAAGAATAAAAGAACTCTGCTTGCTTCTGTCTTCCCTAGTGCCCACTCTTTCCCAGCCTACTTGGCTTTCTGCTTTATTAGCTTTTTTTTTTTTTTTGCTGTTCTCTTCTCGCTTTCTCTAGCTGCTGACTTTCACTGCTTTGTTTTGTCTCTATTTCTGTCCATTTTTTAATCTCCTTCCACACCAGATAGCCTTCAGGTTCGTTCTTAAGCTTTCTTGCCATTTTGTCTGCAATAAACAGTCAATCTCTGATTCAATCTATCTTCCGGCTCCCCTTTTCTAATAATAATAATAATAACAACAACAACAACAATAACAATGATGATAAAGATGATGATGATGATGATGATGATGATGATGATGATGATGATGATGATGATGAAAGGAACCTTGGAGGTCTTCTAGTCCAACCCCCTGCTCAGGCAGAAACCCTATACCATTTCAGACAAATGGCTGTCCAGTCTCTTCTTAAAAACTTCCAGTGTTGGAACATTCACAGCTTCTGGAGGCAGGCTGTTCCACTGATTAATTGTTCTAACTGTCAGGAAATTTCTCTTTAGTTCTAGGTTGCTTCTTTCCTTGATTAGTTTTCATCCGTTGCTTCTTGTCCTGCTTTCAGGTGCTTTGGAGAATAGCTTGACTCTGTCTTCTTTGTGGCAGCCCCTGAAATATTGGAATACTATTATCATGTCCCCCCTCATCCTTCTCTTTATTAGACTAGACATACCCAATTCCAGCAGCCGTTCCTTATATATTTTAGCCTCCAGTCCCCTGATCATCTTTGTTGCTCTTCTCTGTATTCTTTCTAAAGTCTCAACATCTTTTTTACATCATGGTGACATGATGATTAATTAAATTTATATCCCAACCATCTTACTAACCAGTGAGCTTACTTAGCAACATTTATTTTCCCCTCTCACACTAACTCTGAAGGAGGGGGTTTTAGTTGTGTGCATAAAGTTCAGGGTAATGAGGTGTAGCATTTGGACTTTGTATTTTGCAAATCAAAACGTTCCCTCCTTCTACAGGAGCTATTTGTCTACTTATTTTCTGTGTGTATTGCAAATTCTAACTGACTCATAACAGCTTACAGCACCAAGGTCATAAAGCATAATTAAAGTGCATTCCTAATCAATTCTATATAATTAATAAGGTATTTGAGGGTTGGTGGTGGTGGAAGGGGAGAAGTACCTATTCCTTCACAGGACTCCTCCAAAAAAAAGCCTTTTCTGGAAGGTCCCTCATTAAATGTTTAGAGATGCAAACAGCTGTACATTGGATAGGAATTGCTTCTTTCTCTATCTATTAATAGGATGATCTTCCTTTATTTCTAATTGTCAATAAGGTTATCCATATGATTAAATTTTATATTCAAAACCAAATGCTTGAATCAATTAAGTGAAATTTGTAACTCATCAGAAATTGAGAGACTGAGTAAAAATTAAAAATTGCTCTGTCATTCTTGTGTGGCGCTGTGTTACACTGTCTGAATGTGCTGACACTGCACCAATTTGTGCTGCTTTAAAGAGATCTAGTAACATAGCAGACCATTTTTGAGGAGTTGGTAGAAATACAATAGAATAATAATCAAACCTATTGTCTATAATTCTTTTTTAATTCAACAAATATTTAAATATTTAATATTTCAAAATTAAATATTGGATGACTTTTATCCAAACATACTTTGTACTTGAACAGTAAAGCATAGTATATAAATGCTATTCTTCAGCCCAGTGATATAGGTTAGTAATATACTGCTCAAATCACATTTTCATTTGAAACTTTAAAACTAAAATTCAAAATTCAAATCCATATGAATTGGAAGAAAAATACACTACCTCAGAATATAAGGACAATTACCAGCTTTGGACAGCTTGAAAAGACAATTAAAAAATGGACAATGAGGCAACCAATAACTATTAATTCAGATACTTAAATATTATCTATGGTTTCCCAGTAGCAGATGCTGGACAATATTATTAGTAGAGATTAGGCTGTCTTTTTCGATCTCTAGGCATTTCACAGACATCTGATTGAGTGCTATGGAAACAGAATAAATCTAAGAATGGATTCCTAGCCTGAAAGAGACTCAAGAAACCATTATATAACCAACCAGCTACTATTATCAGTGAAGAGATGGTCTTCTCATTGGTTCATCAAAAAGTTGTTGGAAACAGAATCAGATTATCTCCTCTGTGCATGGACATATTTTATTTCTAAATTGAAAATAATACAGTTGCTAGAATTCTTATAACTCCTCCTATCTATATCAAACAGTTTATTAAAGAAAACACATTAATACTTGTACTTACATGAAAAAATATTTCTGGTTTAGGCAGCTGCAGAGAACCTGACTATGTTCATCTTATCCCTTTTATGCAACTTTCCTTGCTTTTAAGCCTTGTTGTTGTTGTTGTTGTTGTTGTTAGTTGCGAAGTCGTGTCCGACCCATCGCGACCCTATGGACAATGTTCCTCCAGGCCTTCCTGTCCTCTACCATCTTCTGGGGTCCATTTAAGCTCACGCCTACTGCTTCAGTGACTTCATCCAGCTACCTCATTCTCTGTCGTACCCTTCTTCTCTTGCCCTCAATCTTTCCCAGCATTAGGCTCTTCTCCAGTGAGTCCTTCCTTCTCATTAGGTGGCCAAAGTATTTGAGTTTCAGCTTCAGGATCTGGCCTTCTAAAGAGCAGTCAGTGTTGATCTCCTCTAGGACTGACTGGTTTGATCGCCTTGCAGTCCAAGGGACTCGCAGGAGTCTTCTCCAGCACCATAGTTCAAAGGCTTCAATTCTTTGGCGCTCAGCCTTTCTTATGGTCCAGCTTTCACTGCCATACATTGCAACTGGGAAGACCATAGCTTTTAAGCCTACATTAGACTTTATATCATGCATAGTACTGTGAGAAGATATGAGAAATGCAAATATTGATAAATGCCTGCTCTTTTTACTCCAGAAGTTGAGTTCAGATATCACTCTCAGATTGAGGTGTGACCCACATGAAAGGCTCCTCTAAACCACTTCCCAAACTTTTTGCCATCGCACGCCCATTTAATGTAATCTTAATTTCCCTACAAATCCAAATACCATAGTGATCACAAATGAACAATGAAGTTTGTGTCTCTTCCTCCATCACCATATTATTAGTTAAACTAGTATTTGGGGAAAGGTGGTGTTGAAAGAAAAATCTTCAGGGTCCAGTCCAAGCTTGGAATAAACAAAATGTAGGCTGCTTAGGAAAGAAGGTTCAGTTTATTGAAGAACAGCAACAGCAAGCCATTCTGAGAAAGCTGACAAAATGAAGCTGGGAGTGGTGGGTTTTTATACCTTTTTGGGCTTTTGTGTTTGGAGTTGTTCTTGTTTGAGGTTGTTCCTGTTCCTGTGCAATGAACTTTGACCTGAGGTTCAGTGTGCCCTTTTGGTATTCTAGTGGTGGTGGGTTATTCATACACCCCTAGGACTCTGTCTGCAACTCTCGGAGGGAGGCAGACCTCACTATTTGGGAAGCCCTATCATAGAGAAGGCTATACACTAGCTCCAGTTCTATCTTTTATATACCCATTGGCCTTAGAAGAGATAATCCAATAAAGCAAAGCAAATTAACTCTAAATTACCAAATTTCAAAAGTCTGTATTTACAAGTAAATTAGCATAATACGATTGGATATAAAATAAAATTGAACCTTTAAATATTTGGGAGTGGTTTTTCCACATCCAGAAGATTTAGAAAGCCTATTAGGAATGCATTGCTCAATAGGGTCAATTTTTTCTATAGCTATTAAATGTCCCCCTGAGATCCATACAACCTCCTCCCTGATGGTATTCTAGGAAGCCTTAAATACCTGGCTCTTTACTGAGGTATTGGTGTAGAGTGGATAGGATACTCCTCTTTGTTTTGTTTATACTTGCTTGTTGTTAGAGTGCCACCTTATGATTGCTAAGCACATTGATTTGTGCTTAGATTGTAAGCTGCCCTGAGTCTTCGGAGAAGGGCGGGATATAAATGGGATTAAAAAAAATTAAATTTATAGTATTTTTTTCTTGTTTTGGTTAATTTTCTGTATGCTGTTGTTTTTATACTATTTTATTGTGGTGAACTGCCAAAGTCAGCTGGAGCTGGGTGGCATCCAAATCAATTAATTAAATAAATAAAAATGACTTTTTTGCATAAAATAGCTAATAACTAAAATTATAGAAAGAGTACAGAGAAGAGCAACAAAGATGATCAGGCTGCACTTGGAATACTGCATCCAGTTTTTGTCACCACGATGTAAAAATGATATTGAGACTCTAGACAGAGTACAAAGAAGAGCAACAAAGATGATTAGGGGACTGGAGGCTAAAACACATAAGGAACGGTTGCTTGAATTGGGTATGTCTAGTCCATGGGTTGACAACCTGCAGCTCTGGAGCTGCATGTGGCTTTTTCAGCCTTCTCCTATGGCTCCCAGTTTGGAGAGAGAGAGGGAGAGAGAGAGAGAGAGAGAGAGAGAGAGAGAGAGAGAGAGAGAGAGAGAGGCACTTGTGCTTCCCTTCTCTCTCTCTCTCTCTCTCTCTCTCTCTCTCTCTCTCTCTCTCTTTGTTTGTGTGTGTGTGTGTGTGTGTGTGTGTGTGTGTAACTCACACTGTCTTCCGAGAAGCTGACAAGCTTATTTGGTGGGGTTCCTGCTCCACAGGAAGCAGGAAGAGAGCCAGCCCAATAAGAATGTGTATCAGCTTGTCCAAGAACAGCGTGAAGCCAGCTTGCCAGGTGAACAGAAGATCTGAGAGAGGGAGGGGGAGAGAGAGGGGGGGAGGGAGAGAAAAAGAGAGAGAGAGAAGGGAAGCACAAGTGCCTCTCTCTGTCTCTGTCTTACTCACACACACACAACACACAAACACACTGAGTGGAGGAAGAGGACTGGCAGACCAAGGGCAGAAAGAGAGAGGGGAGGGTGGGAGGGAGGAAGAGAGAGAGAGAGAGAATATAAATATATGTGATTGTCCTTACTGGACTTTTAGTAAAGAATGTTTAAAACAATATTTTGATGTTTTTTTATTAAGATTTCTGTTATGGGGATAATTATGCTGTATTTAAAGATGGTAGATAAGCTACTAAAATTGTTTTTACCTGTTGGGATGAAGGAGAAAAGTTTTTTCCCCTCTTTCTCCTGTCCTTTTCTTTTTTTCCACCGCATTTTTTTTTTCTTTTCTATTTTTCTGTTTGTAGTTTTTATAGTTTGCACTGGCTTTTTATTTCATAAATACAAGGAGGACTGAAATACACATTTGAGTATTTTATTTGAAAGTAACCTTTGACCCATCATCTTTTTTTTTTAGTTCAAAATGCTTTTGTTGCATGCAGAAATAAAAATTTGTTTTCTTTATAGCAGTTCATTGATTTCATAAATGCAGCACACTATAGTTTTTTTATAAATAGCATAAAGGTAAAAAAGAATATATGCAGTGTTATCTTCATTTTAAAAGTCAAAAGGGTTTTGTGGCTCCCAGTGTTTTCTTTTTGGTGGGAAATGGGTCAAAGTGGCTCTTTGAGTGTTTTAGTTTGCCTACCCCTAGTCTAGTCTAGTGAAGAGAAGGACGAGGGGTGATATGATAGCAGTGTTCCAATATCTTAGGGGCTGCCACAAAGAAGAGGGAGTCAAGCTATTCTCCAAAGCACCTGAAAGCAGGACAAGAAGCAACGGATGGAAACTAACCAAAGAGAGAAGCAACCTAGAACTAAGGAGAAATTTCCTGACAGTTAGAACAATTAATTAGTGGAACAACCTGCCTCCAGAAGCTGTGAATGCTCCAACACTGGAAGTTTTTGTCTGAAATGGTATAGGGTTTTCTGCCTGAGCATGGGATTGAACTACTAGATGACCTCCAATGTCCCTTCCAACTGTATTATTATTATGTACAGTAACACTCTTCCCTAATGGCCTGGTTCCACTAATTTTGAAGGACAATCACTGTCAACATTTATATTAGCAGAGACTCGGAGACTGATGCTCACTGGGCTTGTTTCTATCAATCTGCTTTGATCCAGTTAGAAAAGATAGACCTTCAAGGTTGAATGATATTGAATAGCAAACTGAAGTTGACATCCTTTCCCAGAACTCTGATAGTGAAAGGGACATGGCAATATGCAAGCTATCTATAGACATTGACCTTCCTTAGGTTAAGGAAGGTGTCTTTTTTTAGAGCTCCTGTCAGCATTATTACAGGACAGATTCACCAAAATCTCACTAATAGAATTTCCCTGCCCATATGACTTTGGAAATATAGAAACCATCTCACGCACATTGTGCCACGTTGCTCCAGTTTGTACATGGATTTGTGCAAAGATTTTATATTGCCTATGTTACAACATTTTCCAAGAAGAGCAGAAGGATATTACATTGTCTTTTTTCAGACTGTAATCATATTACTACGAACATTAAATCCAAATTTTGTATGGCCTCAGTGAAATGTGACAAATTTGTCACTCTGGACTCATATCACTAATTTTATTTTATTTATTTTAAACTTATTATATATGCTGATCTTTGAGCTTAATCATAAATTTGATTTAGTGACCAATATATCTGTCCACAAATCAGACCACAGTTCATAATGCTTTGTGAGCTGAAAAGATCTTAAAAGTTGGGAGACACACTTGGTTTTATGATTCTCAAAACAGCTCTGTGTCATTTTTATCTAATCTCTCATCCTCTCATACTTGGTAGTGTTTAATGAACTGTAAAACTTATAGTTTCACTTCAGCTCTCTCAAATTACACTTCCATATTCATAAATCATCAGGATTCTTCATTATTAACACTCTATTCCTTTTCACAAAACTCCTTCCATCAGTTTACAAGTTGGCATAGATATTCCTCACAAAAGAGACTATTACTACTGAAAATTTAACAAGATTTTTATATTTTAATTATTTGATTACCATTTAAAGAATTATCTTTCCTATATTTTCCTATGTATATTTATATTCTTAGTAAGAATAAGAAAAGGATGCAAATTTAATCATAATGTAATGCGAAACAACAGTTACATCTTTTTAAAAAAGCATTTAAGATTTTAGTACAGCATAATGTGAAAAACAATTTCTATATAATGCATGTTTCTCTGTTCATGACTTCCAACTTTCCTATTAATTTTGCTTCATTATAGAAAGAAAATCAGCAAGTTATAACCATTTGTGTTTTTCCCATGATAAATGGCAGGAGACTAATGCTGCCTTTTCTGAAAGTCACCAAACGGTAGTTTCCAAAGTCTTTTAAACCATCTCTGATCAATCTATACAAACCAGGGCAGCAGTGCCTCAGATAGAAAGTCCATACAGAGAACTGTAAGGATAGCCAAGATGATCATAGGAAGCTTGCTTCCAGGTATTCAGGATGCTGCTTATAAGCACTATCTGCTTACTGTATAGAGCTCAAAGCATTGTTAGAGACCACACCCACCCACTTTATGGTCTTCTTTATGTTGCTCCCCTCTGGGAGGAGGTTTTGAAGTATTTCTAGCAGGACTAGCCGATTCTATAATAGCTTTGTTCCCTATGCCATCTGTCAGATAAACTTGCAACATTAGTTTTTCTCCCCATGCACGTATACACAACGCAAACTAGACTGTTTGTTTCTCTGTGTCATATAATATAAGTGGATATATGCATATTTATTTATTTATTTATTTATGCCATATTTATGTAATGTATATCAGAGGTGGTGATCCTTTGAGAGCTGTATGCAACGAAATTTCATTTTAATGTATGCCAATTAGTGTACATTCAAAGTGACAATAAAGTTATTATTCTATTCTATTCCACTGATTAAAATGGTAATGGGCAATTGTGATTCAGTTTTATAATATTGATAAGAATGAAGAAAACTGTATATATTCACAAGAATCCCAAGAAACATGAAGCTTTTCGGATTCTTATTCAATGTGTTCTATTGCTTTTTGCAAAGTTTTCTGCCAGGCTGTATTGTATGTTAATTTTTTATGCTGGGATTTATGCTCTCTTCCTCATTCATTCTTCAGCAAAGATCTTTCTTTGTCAGTCAAAACAATTGTATTGTGTTTATACAGGTAAAGAATCGATGATGATTTCAAATGCATTATATTTTCTGAGAGTATACTAGCAGAATATAAGAAATAGCTTGTGTCCTCAGGAGAGTAACATGGCAATTGAAGCATTACGTTAGCTGCCTACATTACTCAAATATACTTTTGTAAAACCAATGTAGCTGAATATTAAAACCTAATACTGTTTTAATACTATTATTGTTCAACAAAAATGAGGAGCATTATAAATTGCAACATTTAAAAAATTACTTATTGGCTAAGTGTGATTGGACACACAAGAAATTTGTCTCTGGTGCATAAGCTCTCAGCATACATACAAGTAACAAGTGATAAATCATGATCATAATCATAAAATACAATCATCATAAATCATAAGATACAACACTCAGTGATAGTCATAGGATACTAAATAATCAACATAAATCATAATAGGATAATAAATAATAGCAATCAACATAAATCATGAGATACAAACAACACAGTTATAGTAATAAGCAGGACTTTTTTTCTCATAGAATGCTCAGAACGGAGTTCCAGCACCTTTTTTGGATGGAACCTTGTAGGGTAGGCAAGGCGGGTTGTATGACATGTGTGAGTTCCGGCACCTTTTTCTTTTACAAAAAAAGCACTGGTCATAAGAAACTTAGGAAATAGGTAATAGGAAAGATGAGAAGGATAATAGTAATAGTAATACAGCCCTACTCGATGGTTTGACATCCCATTTAAGAAAACATTTTTCTTTCTATCTGCCAATCTCCCCTTTTTATATCACAATTTTTCTGTAGACAATTTTCTTTTTAGGTTCCTCCCCATTTTACCTCCTAAGTGCTGACAGCTTTTGCCAGACAGGAAATGCTGCAAATGTAAAAGAGGCCCAGGGTGGAGATCTGTGAAACCCACAATCCCTTTGAAGCCCTTACATCCTTATTAGTGCTTTGATCTACAATAAGGACTTTGAGACTTGGGCAATAAATATATATTATCTGATTCTGTATGAGCTATTGATTCTGCAGCTGCACTCTGCTTCCTCCCTTCTCTCACTCTCTTCAAACTTTGTTTTCTGTCAATAATGTTCCTTGATTTCAGTGAGGAAATGTTTGAATAAGTGCTGATATCATCCTCTTCAATTATTGTTATTGTTATTGTTGTTGTTGTTATTGTTTTGGTTAATTATTATTATTATTCCTTGCGCCCATACTAAAGATGACAGCTTTCTGGCTCCTTCTAAATTCTGGAATGGTCATTCAGTTCCATATCTCACAGAAACACACATCAGCAAGAGGCAGAGACAATTTTGATTCGAAATATAACATTTCTACAACCTATATTTTAGTGCTGAAGAATAGATAATGCATGAATATTATAGATGGACATATTGCATTTTGATTTATATTCAATAATATATATTTTCAATGACAAACATTATTTGGAAGAGCTGCAAAGAAAATGGAGCGGAGGAAAAATAAATGGAAATAAAAAGATTTCTTTGTAAGAACTATTGATAGCTCATGGTCCATAAAGCTGATGGATGCAGAAATAATGTTTGACTCCTCAGCTTTCTTTGGCTATTCCAAATAAGGAATGAAGATCCTATCACAGAGCGGTATATTCCTATGGTGTTTTTGTCAAGCTGCCTTTAGTCTTTCTATACATACATACATTCATACATAGAGGGACCTTTTGTGGAACAAGCAGCAACTGTGGCACACTAGCATCAGTCAGCATAGCACTGCATGGGATACTTGTTTCTCCTCACTTCCTAACTCCTTGTACCTCAATATAGTGTCTGGATATCAAGATCAGGAAAGGGCCCAAATATAAACATAGCTTGGTGGCTCTCCACCATCACAAGGACAGCCAATGTTTGTGTGTGTGTTTGTTTTCTAAGAAAGGAAAGGGGCATGGGCTTCGTTTTTATTGCAAAAGTCCTGCATTATAGAGAGAACTTGTTTTCAGCTTCTAGATACTCTTTCTCCATGATGATCTATCCCTAACCTGTTCTTTTAAGTCTCCCAACAGTGTATTCATTGCCAATGTGTCCATCCACCTTGCTGCTGATCATTTTCTTCTCTTTCCTTCCTCCTTTCCCAGAATTAGAGCCTTTTCCAAAGAAGCTGGATCTTTGCATTCTATGTCTGAAGTAGAATAGTTTGAGCCTGATCGCTTATGCCTCCATTGAGAACTCTGGGTTAATTTGTTTGACAACCCATCCGTTTGTTTTCGTGGCTGTCACGATATTTTCAGACATCTCCAATGCCAAAGTTGGAGTTCAAAGGCAACAATACGCTTCATATCCTGCTTCTTTAAAGTTCAACATCCACTTCACAATCAGGATTAGTATTCTACAAAATAATTTGAAATATAAAAGTCCATGTTGAGCTTGGAACAGCACTTTTGGCCTTATAGTCAGACCGTATTCTAACTAAGTTTAAAAGTGTTCACAAGTCTGAAACTTTTGATTATGAAGTAGTTTGCACACACCTTCCTGTTCACCTAACAGTTCAAAAGCATGCAAATGCAAGTAGATAAATAGGTACCACTTCAAAGGGAAAGTAACAGCATTATGTGCACCTTGGCATGTAGTCATGCTGGCCATATGAGGAAGGAAATGTCTTTGGAAAACACTGGCTTCCTCAGCTAAGAAACGGTGACAAGCACAGCCCCCTAAAGTCAGAACGACAGAGGAAATCTTTACCTTTAACTTTTTGCACACCCCCTATTCTTCAATCATAGAATTACTACTTCAGCTAAATATGAACTCATCCTTGATCTTAAAAAGGACATTAGTTGGTGCTAATTTTTTATTAATTTGTTTTTTTAAAGGTTGTGGGTAGTCATTATAATATAACAAAGGATAGGTGTGATCTTTTGAGTGTTAGTTGAAAGTTTTTGATACAGTTCATATCTCTTGGAAGATTTTTCTGCCTCCTATCTCTACCCATTCTCCTACCTTTTGCAATCTTGTTTGAAACTTAGAAAACAATCTGGTTTTGCATTTTTCTCTCAGAAGATGAAAGTATGTGCTGGCAAATGGGATATCGTGACATATCTGTTCACTGCCAAAGGCAGAGAAGTAGAACTTTATGCAATGAAATAGGAAAATAATTTTCTTTCCCCCCCTTCTGTTTAAGAGTCATTAAATGCACACTAGACAAGCTGGTTGGCTTTCGAAAATGCATCATTGCTGGAGGCATCAAAACTGATATTAGTATTCGCTCTAAGATGGATTATTCTATTTAGCTATGTATTTACTGGAATGCCATTACATAGATGTCTAGATTGTCATAATCAATTTTGCACACAACCTTTATGTAGATTGAAACAGTATTTTTACTCTGATCATTGGTGAGAAGGCCTAACTCAAAATGAGCAAGACAAATAATTGAGAAAACAATATTGCCAGGGAAATTGGCCTTTTTTATTTTAGCATCAGCCTTCAATGCATGATGCTGGTATAATTACTGTTTGTCATCATCCTGATCATTAGCATGCCATATTTGAAGATGCTGTCATACCCTTGCACAGTGTATCTAAGAGACAAGCATGAGTTTCCATACAAATTTCCAGAATTAGTAGTTTCCATTTTGTTTTAAGCTATTGACTTTCTCTCTCAGTATTTTTCATGTCATAAATTTCCCCTGGACACAGCTTTACTTGCATGGTTGAAATCTGCAATTAAGTTGCTCACTTTTTCGTTCATGGTCCTCTTTGGCTACTCAATATAGAATGCTTTAAATGTTAAATTATCTTTTCAAGCACTAAACAGTGGTGAGTTTGTTATGCCTATAGATAAGTAAAAATGAATTAAATATTCCAAATAGTGTAATTTCAGACCATTTCGCTACATTTATCCTTCTTGGGACATTTAGAACTTTAGAGATTAAATCAAAGAATAGCAAAATTATTTGGGGGGAAAATCAATAGACTAATTATAATAGACTTGCATTAACAATAACAAATTTGCAAGATAGAGAATAAATAGTTTATGAGAAACAACTTTTTCAAGTTTGTTATGGGCTAAAATTAAGGAAGCAAAATTCTTTTAAAAATATTAGAGTTCTTTTGTAGTTTTGAATAATTATATATAGTTTTATAGGTTTTTCCCCTCTATGTGAAATTTTACAGTTGAAGTTTATTGAAAATGCTGTAGGTTTGAATCCAACCATCAGTAAATTTGTGTCATCACTCAACTGATAAATTTGCTATTTCTTCCCTATATCCAAACATCTCATTTCAAAACACTTAATAAGCTCAATGGAAATGATACAGATTATAATACAGATGTCATGGTATAGAGAAACTAATAATAAAACTGTATTCATTGTCCATTATATTTATAGAGAGATGTCTACATTATTGGATAGCGCTATGTCTCAAATTCTGATCAAATCCTAACAATAATTCAAGCATTCCTGAAATAAAAATGATTATATCACATTATTTGTGTTTTTGTCTCTACAACCTCATTTTCATGGAAAGTTATGTTTATTTTTTTAAAGCATTATATATGCAGGTGGCCAATCATATCACTGATTTTTAAACACAATTTTCCATTTCGGTTAGATTTAATATATGAGTTTGTGCAGTACAATTTTCGCTGTGTGCTACTGACATGATAATGAAATAGAAAAATACTGGTTTTGATAAAATTGATTTAAATATATTTCTAGTACGTAAATAATGCCTTTCATAAGAAAAGTAAGAAATTTAGAGCTTCATAAAGGAAATTGCATGAAGTTAAGGTTACAAGGACAAATTGGTAAAATAGAGTCTCTTACAAAGGTTTCATTAAAGAAACAAGGTAGTAAAAAAGCTGACAAGCTTTGTTAAGAAATTTGGATGATAGCATTCAGGAAGTCCCATTTTGGAAGAAGAAAAAGGGTTAAGGAATTCCGGTCATAGTTTATTTATTTCCAGAATTTCCCTTTTGCCATATGTCAAATGGAATACAGATAATACTTTGAGAACAATCACATTTCCTTTTCATCTCCTAATTTTAGCAACACAGTTTTAGAAACTGCTGGATTTGAGGGAACTGGTTAAGTGAACACTGTTAACCTTCTGTGACTACTTTCTTTCTCACATTATATGTATATTTAGAAAACATTTTCCATGATTTGAAATTCCTCAGAATAGCAGAACTGCTCAGGGTAATACACTATCAAGTTTTTAGATGTACTGTTAATGTCTCTAATTTACTTGAGGTTGTTTGGGGGTTTTTTTAAGGAAAAAGGGTTTTTGCAAAGTGGAATGGAAGTATAAGCAGAAGGAGAAAGAAAATGAAGTGAAATTTAAAGACAGGACTATATAATGGATTCTAAAGTGTAGGAATAAAAATATAATTATTCTTAATAGATTCTACCTGCCCTTGCAAATATATTAGCTCAAACAAACCTTTTTTTAAAAAAAATAAAATAAAATAAAAGGATATTCCGAAGGATGTTCCACACATTGTTTGTTCTAAAAAACAAATAAAACGTTCAATATTCACATTATACAGTAACTATATAAAAATTAATCATCCCAAATGGGACCAGACAACGTCTATCCCATCCACAATTCTGTTTCTACCGGTACAGCAGCCGTGCAAATGCTTATGAAAAGACAAAAAGGGGTACAGGAGGGCAGCAGGTCTTTAATACCATTTTCCGATTAATAATTCTAACATCTATAAATTTACCAAATGCATTTTTAGAGATGTTCCAGTTGGGTGCCACTTTCCTACCATTCAGCTTCTTTGGGTGAGTCCAGGATACAACACGGACTGAATGAATAAAAAATATGCCCGCCTACTTTTCCCACATCATGTACCATTTTATAGCTCTTTATGGTGCCACTTTTTTTTTCTCCCATCCTTCCTCCTCTTCATCATCTTAAAAGCCCCAGTTCTTGAAACTTTCTTTCAACCAAATTTGTTTCAGCCCCTAATCAACATTTTGTCCTTTTCTCATTCTGTAATGTCTTCCTTAAATTTATATATGAAATTAGGATTCTTTGCATCAATGTATATTCCAAACTAAGGGAATTAAAACTACAAATGGTATTCCCTCAGTTTGGAATATAGTTCTTTTTTAGCACTTCTTTTAGTTACTTTATTTATTTATTTATTTATTTAAATTTATATGCCGCCCTTCTCCCTGAGGACTCAGCGCGGCTCACAACAATAAAAATTAAAAAACATAGGATGAAAAGTTATAAAAAAGAATTAAACAATAAATACAATAATTACGTGACAATTTTAAAAAAACCGATAAAAACCTAATTAAAAAACGTAGTCAGGATTATTGTTATAATCCTAGGTAAAAATATTGTATATTTAATAGCGCAAAATTATTGATATGTGGGAACCAGGTCACATTAAATTACTTGCTAAGTTCTACTAGTTATTTCCAGTGCTATTAATTTACATAGTATCAAACTATGATTTTCAACTGATATTTTGAATGTTATACAAACACCTTTTTATATAAAAAAATTAAATTAGTTGTCCTAATACATAGCATTGTGGAACTGCTATTGGAAATGCCAGTTCATGCTACTTCTGAAGACAAGCTGTTCCACTGGTTAATTGTTCTCAATGTTAGGGAATTCTTCCTTTATTCTAGGTTGCTGTGCCTTCATAGAAGACATTGGTTCCTGTTGTGAAGGGAGAAATTTTACAACTAAGATTTTAGATGTAATTGAATGTTCACAGTACTTGTATACTCTGAAAATATTACATTCTTTTTTTAGATAAAAGAAAAAAGGCAGGCGTTTGGAATGCGAAAGTGAAAGTTGTAATAATATTTTTTTAAAAAAATTAAACAATGACCCTGAGTTGTTGTTTTCTTTAAATATATGTATACATTCAAACAAAGAAAACTTTAAGTAGTATGAACTGAAGGCTGGGGATGAGACAAAGAGAAATGTCATGAGGACAGGGCAGATAAAAATAGCTAAATATGCTCAATCCTGGTTAGGGAGCTGTTGATGAACTTTTAAAGAGGCTATCTAAAAATAAAAGTAAAATAAACCATAGTAAACATCAAATGGACAGCCATTTGTCTGAAATGGTATAGGGTTTCCTACCTGAACAGGGGGTTGGACTAGACCTCCAAGGTCCCTTCCAAATTATTATTATTATTATTATTATTATTATTATTATTATTATTATTATTATTATTATTATTATTAAACTGTAGAAATATAAAATTATGTACATATATTTAGAAGTAGTTTCTTTATATTACTATCCTATGGAGATAATGTCTTAGTAGCTTTACCGCATTTCATGGTGGAAATGTATGGATTAAAAAGTGTTTTCCTTCAAGCAACAAGGAATTATTTTCTTTCCCACTGAAATATTGATACATGTATATAAATTATTTAGACATCCATGTTAAACGCCAAAAATTCACTAGGAAAGATTGTGTTTTGCAAGTCGATTTCTTTCTCATGTTTTGTGTGATTTAAATTATTTATAATGTATCAGTCTTTTCCTACATTATATCTAGATAAAGAGGAAAAGAGGATGAAATGTTTGTTTCTTTGGTAATCAAACATTTATGCTGCATGACCCATAAAAAGAATGAAAGTGAGCAGAAGCATTGCTGATGCCCCTATAGTATACTGTAGGGCTACCTAAACCTTTCTACTGCATTGCTCTCAACATGAGGGAGAAGAAATAGTAGTAGTTGCTTTATTGTTTGCTTTTATAGTTTCTTTGTAGAATCAACAAAACTCCAGAGAAAATGCAGCAGGAAGAATTTCATAAAATGGTACTCCCAGCTGTTTTTTCATCTATGTTGCAAAGGAAAAAAATTCTCTCTTTACTCTTTGGTTGTCTCTCCTCCTCATTGGTTTGTTTTTACTTCAGACTGAAAGTGACACTGCAAAACATTCTTTTTAAGGACAGATATGGTTATGCTACAATAGAAGTACTGTAAACTCCAAACCTGGCAATTACTTAATCCATGTCAGGGACAACCTATTAGTCTTTACATCCCAAGAGCTGTGCAGTAACATAGGTTGAAACAATTCCCACAAAGTCTCAAGGACTCCACTATGGATACACCCAGTTGCAACTAAAAAGAAAAATGAGTCCCAAAGCCCTTCTCCACTCACCCACTCAGGCTGCTTTACTGCAAGCTAGAAAGAAAAACTGGCCGCTAAGAAAGTTCAAGAGCCAAATAGGATTGTTGTTGTTGCTGTTTGAAACTGAAGAAATCTCTTTTCTTATTTCACTTACCTTTATTTTCAATAACAGTTTTGGTCCTAAGTCATAATATAGTACTTAAAAAAATTTCCCCTGTGGACATTCCTACAATTGTCAAAGCAATTAAACTGTGCAGAAAGATGATATAGAACAGGGGTGTCAAACTCAATTTTATTGAGGGCCGAATCAGCATTGCGGTTGCCCTCAGAGGGCTGGGTGGGTATGGCCAGGGTGGGCGTGGCCTACTGGGTGGGCATGGCTAGAGTGCGTATGGCCTACTGGGTGGACGTGGCCAGCTCTACATCGTTCGCATCAAGGGTGTCTCTGGGGGCCTGGGCAGGAGTGGGACAAATCTGAGGGTCTCTGGTAGAAGGAGGGTTTCTGGGCCAGGGCCAAGGCAGTGGGGGCCGTTCCCTCACTGTTTCCAGAATGGCTTTGCGGGCCACATGAAACCACTTCGCGGGCCGGATCCGGCCCCCGGGCCTTGTGTTTGACATGTCTGATATAGAATATCAAAGAAAAGGTACAATCTGGGATTAGTTAAATCTTCCTATTTCAGAATCGATATTACTCTCAATGTTTACATCTGCAAGGCAGTATCTTGTGTATTACATATCATAAAGTCACATTTGGAAACTTCTTTTTTATGTTATGTTAGCTATGTGTTGCACTGGAACAATTAGGAAGCTTGAATGACAGTTCTGTAGATAATTAAATTCAAAGACTATATACTGGATGTGGATGAAGCTCAAAACTTGGGATGGATCAGGTTAAGTCAGGTCAAACCATTTCTTATATAATGCAGAATAAATAGCTTTCATATACTTTGTCTCAGTTCAAAATTCTTTGTGAAGCTCTGGCCCTGATTTTTCATTTTGGAATTTAACACAGCGGAAATGGCAGCTCCATTGAAGTTGCATGAAAAACACATCAATCAGTTGTATTAAAATTCATCCTGAAGAGAGGAACGATCAAGAAGTTTGGATCAGTGAGGTCTGTCCTGAACTCATGGTGGCTTCAGAATCAGGGCTGAAACACTATAGAGGAGGACAAAGAGAGCAGGAATGATCAGAAATACAGGACTGTTGGAGAGAGAGAAAAGGCAAAATAGGTCTCAGTCATACTGCAGGGACCAGTAGTACTGAGATCTTTGGAAGTGATATAGAAGTTTTTCAGATAGTAGCTTCTAAAGTCTGAAGATGAAAACTAGAAATAATAGTAAGAAATTGCCTTGAAAAATCATGCCAGATTCAAGCAAAGGGCTGAGGTCTAGCTTGGGAGAAATCAGGAGAATATCAACATAGTGCATAAACGAGAAGAGCTGGGGCTGTTTTAAAGACTAGTACTCTAAAACTAAGAATGAGTTATAATTGACTCAAAGTACTACAAGCCTCTCCTCTCAGTCAGACATATTATGGCCTCCCAAATAGGAAGCAAAGGCAAAATTTGACCCCCAGATGAAAAAGGATGTGATGCACACATAAAGATTACATATTTTCAATTCATTAATTCTTTCTTTGTAACTGATGAATATCCATAATAATCCACTATTTGAATAATGTCTAGAAGATTATAATTACAAAGAATTTAGAAGTCAACTGGGGATTAAAAAGGGGGGAGGGACAACAGTTCCAGATTTCTGTGAACAATCATCACAGTGTACATAAAATGTACATGACTGCAACATATTTACCACTGAGTTTTTTGCTCATATTATTATCCATCATTTGCCTTTGTCAAATTTATTCTAATGCAGACTCAAACATAATTAAGGGCATATCAAAGCAAAATGAAACAGGCAGGATAATTGCTGACTTCAGAAAAAGGCTAAAGAGTTCCCTAATCTGACTTTTAAGTGTTTGTGGGTAACATTTTCTTTTTCTGGAATTTAGCACACTAATATTCTTTGAGTACTGTATACATTTAAAAGCTGTCTATGTGCTTACTTGATGGGGGAATACAGAGCGATTAAATGTACACTGAGACTCTCCCTTAGCAATAGATAGTTGAAATTGCATATCATAGTGATAATTCCATTACTTGTGATCTCCATTTCCTTAAAAAGGATAGAATTACTATTTATTTATTTATTTATTTATTTATTTATTTATTTATTTATTTTATTTTATTTTAATCCCATTTATATCCTGCCCTTCTCCGAAGACTCAGGGCGGCTTACACTCTAAGCACAAATCAATGTGCTTAGCAATAGCCTTCATTCTATGTATATGCCTGCTTATTAGGGCTTTTGCCCCCCCCCAAGCGGCATTATTACAAAGTCAGCTTATTGCCCCCAACAATCTGGGTCCTCATTTTACCTACCTCGGAAGGATGGAAGGCTGAGTCAACCTTGAGCCTGGTGGGATGCGAACCTGCACTAATTGCAGGCAGCTGGTGTTACTTAAGGAGGCATTAGCCCACTGCTCCACCAAGGCTCTTGCCAACTGGATTTAAGAGCTTCAACCATTATGGTGAAGCTGAGAAAATTTTGTTCTTATCTGAATAGTTGGGAGACAAATGAAAAGTGTTGTGGTGTGTTGACTAAGAACACAGAACACTACCAGCCATGCTCCAATAGGCAGAGGTGATGAAAACTCACTAGCCTGCTCCTTATTTAAGAACGTAGCACTCTATTTTGTCTTTATACTGTATGGAAAGAAGCTGCAACAATGTTTGGGATTTTATAAAACCAAAGCTCCATGAAATCTCTGAATCATTTTCAAATATTTCTGAAATGATTCAGAGACGTCTAATTTAATACAATAGCTCAAATAGCCTCAGAGATTTGATTTGAAAATTTGATTCAATAAATAATGTTATCTAATCTCCTTTGAATTGAATCATCCCTTTGAAGCTTTGCATAACCCAAACATTTGGCTCATTGCTATCTCCGCCACTTGCAGTGTCATTTTTCTATACTATATGATCCTTAGGAGAGTGTTCCCAAATTTGGTTGCCTGCTCATTCTGGGTTTCATTTCCCATCCTTCTCAGCCAGCATGGCTAACAATGAAAGATGATGGGGAATTTTAATTAGACATCATCTAGGGATCCAAGAATGGGAACTATTGCTTTAAAAAGAAAATGTTTTGTACACAGACTGCCAGATCCAGTGAAGAAATGAAATCAGCTCAGTTACTTAACATCAGCTTATTTCTATTTCAGGAAAGTGTGTAAAAGGTTTCCTTGCTAATATTTACTTAAGGTTGAAAGGAGAAATTGTCTTCATTGAAGATTAACAACTTTTTTATTGTAGATGAAAGGGGTTTATTTGTACTTGACCAGTTATAAGCCTTGAATGCAGAATAGATTGTTGAATGTATTATAGCTAATGAAGCTGTAACAAAAAGTTCACGACTACCATGATTTATTTTGCTTCTGTTAGGTACAGATTTGTAAACCAATATGCTTACAGTCTTTCTAGAATTTCTGGTGAAGATGTTTAATGTCAAGAAGCCACTGTCTGGCCAGTACCACTAACAGACAACTGAGTAACATCATCAAAATTAATATGCAACAATTCTGAGTTAGGTATATTCCATTATCAAATGAATGGAAGCTAGAATGAAAGTCTGTGTTAATTGGACTTCTTCCAGCTTGGATATCTATATTCCAAACTGGGTTTATAGGCAAAAATGAGCAGTGATGGTCCTGGAGATGAGGAATCACAGAGGCCTTTAGGGGAACCTATTGTTGGAGGGTGGGGGAAAAGGGACAGTAACTTTCTAGATATTGACACAGGGTTATCTCTTTTTACAGTGATACCTAATATATACAGTGACCTTGCTTAACACATTATGCATATACAATTCTATACAGACAATTTCAGATCAAGCATTTTACAGATTTTTTTTTTACCTATTTCATTCCCTTTCTCCTAGATGCATCTTCTCTCTATGCTATCCCTTCTGGCTTTACTTCTATGTAAGACAGGAAAATGGGAAGAGAAAAAATAAATAAATTTTTGCCTGGGCTTGGAGTCTAAACTCCTTTCTCAAGCTATAGTTGCTGACATCTAGTGCACTCTCTGCCAACTACGATCCTTTTCAGCAGCCATTTACTCAGCAACTCTCACTCTTGGATTCTGTTCAGCCCTGCTGGGTCTCCAGCTGCAGATTTCTCTCCTCCTTAATACAAATAGCATTGCCCATTCATACTGCACAAAAACAACTCAACAACACAATGTCCAACCTCTTCCTTTACCATTATTTAATGTTTTTATCTTTTTGTATGTATACAGCTATGAAACAAGTGTTTGAGTTAGGCATGAAATTTTGCTGGGTCCACAGGACACTTAAATAAACACATATAGAATGAACCATTCCCACATTCACTATCCTTTATCCAAGCCAAAAACAAAAAAAAATCAATGTTGCAGTCATTCTCCCTCAAAAGGTAGCCAACCCATTTATATGTCCCACCAGGCTCAAGGTTGACTCAGCCTTCCATCCTTCTGAGGTAGGTAAAATGAGGACCCAGATTGTTGGGGGCAATAAGCTGACTTTGTAATAATGCCGCTTGGGGGGTGGGGGCGAAAGCCCTAATAAGCAGGCATATACATAGAATGAAGGCTATTGCTAAGCACATTGGTTTGTGCTTAAATTGTAAGCCGCCCTGAGTCTTCGGAGAAGGGTGGGATATAAATGGGATTAAAATAAAAAAATATAAAATAAATAATAATAATAAACCTTTATTGTCAAAGTACAACATGTGTACGTTGAGATTAGCTGAGCCTCCCCCCATGCTCTCTCCCCCCAACACACAGTGACAACAAACCCTCCATCCTACCACACCATGTGAACCAACTACACCACACACCGGCCTCCCAAGTCAATTCTGCATAAGATTATGTCCCATTTAAAAGCCTAACAGCCCATGGATAAAAGCTATTTTTCAGCCTGTTAGTATGGCTGGCTATATTCCTATATCTCCTACCAGATGGTAGGAGAGTAAAGAGATACCGTCCAGGGTGTGAGTCATCCCTGAGAATCTTCCTCACTCTTCTAAGGCAATGAGCCCTGGCGATGTCATCCAGTGGTGTCAGGGAACAGCCCACAATGTCTTGTGCTATGCTCACTACCCTCTGTAATACTTTCCTGTCCGCGGCTGTCAGACCAGCATACCAAACCACAATACCATACGAGAGGACACTCTCTATATTAGACCAGTAAAAGAGGGTCATTAGCTGTTGTTCTACCCTGTTCTTCCACAAGACCCCAAGAAAGTGAAGCCTCTGTTGGGCCTTTCTAGCCACCTGGGTTGTGTTAACTTTCCAGGTCAGATCTTCACAGAGGTAGACTCCCAGAAATTTAAAGGAGGAAACTCTCTCTACACAGTCCTCCCCCATGTAAAGTGGGGCAGGTTCCTCCTTTTTTCTCCGAAAGTCTAACACCATCTCTTTCGTCTTGCCGATGTTTAGGTGCAAGTTGTTTTTACTACACCATATGGATAGTTTTTGTACCTCCGCCCTATATGCTGTCTCATCCCCACCTGTAATAAGACCCACCACAGTTGTATCATCTGCAAACTTGATTATCGCAGTGGATGGGTTAGATGATACACAATCATAAGTGTATAAAGAGTACAGGTAGGGGCTAAGCACAAAGCCCTGTGGCGTGCTGGTGCAAAGCTTCAAGGGGGTGGACAAAGCAGACCTGACCCTCACTGTTTGTAACCGATCCCTAAGAAAGTCTTGAATCCAATCGCAGATGGCGGGGGAGAATTTCAAGTCATTCTTGATGAGAATGCTCGGCAAAATGGTGTTGAAAGCCGAGCTGTAGTCAACAAAAAGCATCCTGACGTAACTTCCAGGTTTCTCGAGATGACTTGCTACAGAGTGTAAAGCAGTAGCTATGGCATCATCTGTCGACCTATTTCCCCTGTAGGCAAATTGATGTTTATCAAAGACCAGTGGGAGGCATGTCCTAAGATGTTGGAGAACCAATCTTTCGAAGCATTTCATGACTACAGACGTTAATGCAATCAGTCTGTAGTCATTCAGGCACTCAAAGGCTGATTACACATCACATTAGGAGCACTGCAGTTGCTGTTTCTTGTCATACATTTGATTTACAAAAGCACGTGCCTCATGATAAATTCTGAAAATATGATTTAGTGATGTACTTAAGGAAAGAATGGAGACCGTAGGATTGATATATTGAAATAGAAATGTATTTTTTTGAGTCACCAGATCTGAAAAAATGTAGCGTGGACTCCCAATCCAGTGAAAAGTAGAACTGAGCTGAAAAATGTCACTTTTGACCAAAAAACTTAAGAGTTTAACCTCTGTTTTTGCTCCATTGCATTGCAGTCAGCAATCATCTGTACAATTTAAGGCTTCATTCTGGTTTGTAAGAATGATTCTAATCTAGCTGTATTGCTTATAAGAATCATCTGCCAAGACAAATGCTGTGCTGAGTAAAGGGGTTAAAAATGTGGAGAGGTGTGATTTACTGCTAAGTCCTTATGTGTAGCCAGATAGAAGCTCCAAGTTTCTGATTTTTCTAAATGATGTTGCTAAGCTTCAATATGTAGTAGCTTGCTAAAAAAAAGTACCTAACCCTAACCCTAACCCTATATTAAGGGATTTTTGGTGTTGTATACCTAGGCATTGCTGCCAGTCCAAAAGACATAAAAATATTTAACTTTACACTAAATGAAAACAAATTAACTGAGAGAGCTTTTAGGCAACATGACAGGAAGGCATGGAATCACAAGGCTGGAAGGGCCTTGGAGGTCTTCTAGTCCAACCCCCTGCCCATGTTTTGATGCAATAAGGCACTCAATATTTCTGAAAGAAGGGGAGTTCTAATGATGCCATGTTGTGCAAATCTTTCATAATCAATAAATTTTAGGCTTGTTTCTTTTAAACAATCAAAATTTCTTTTTAAAAGGATTGTAGCACATTTTTTGAAATAATGCAGCATATTCTTCAGAAGCTGGGTCTGTTCATCTGATATCACCCCATACTGATCAGCAGTAAAATAGAATATAGATTTTCTGTGTTAATCAATCAAAGAAACAAATCTTTGAATTTCTACATTAGATTACATTACTTGCATTACATTCTGGGTTTGAATAAACTGATTTTTTAAAAGATTTTTTTTATCCCACCATTATTATTTTTGTAAATAACTCAAGTTGGCAAACATACCAAATTCTCCTTCCTCCTATTATTTTCCTCACAACCTCATAAGGCAGATTGGGCTGAGAGAGAGAGTGACTGGACTGGGTTTCATACCTAATGTGGAACTAGAAATCACAGTCTCCTGGTCTCTAGTATGGGACCTTAACCACTAGATGGAACCAGCTATTTGAAACTAAGCCATAAAGTGTTAGTTTCAGTTGAAATAAAAAATTAATAGTTTTCCAAAAATCTGAGTCTTTTAGTTGTTACCTACCTATACTCCATTTGCATTAGGAAAGATAAAGAGGGAAGACAAAGGAACAAAGTATGTTAAATGTCGAACTATATTGACCTTTCATTTATAGAATTGATAATTCAGTTGAAAAAAATCCTCTTAACCCAAATAGTTAAAGAACTTCCAAAGAAATGAAGAACAATGGAATGAAGCACATGTCACCTCAAATCATAGATGAAGAAAAACAGAGAACAATATAAGATAGGGCTTAACCTATTATCTTGAACTACACTTCTATGAACCAGTTAGTGATTTAAAAATGTTATACTATGGAACGTGGAGTAAAGAATGTTGGGTTTTGCTCCCAGCATGTTTACAGAGGCATGAACACTGGCAGAGGATAAGTCCAGCTGGGATAATTCTTAAATAAACAAACAAATAAATAAATATCCATTATTGGAGTTAACAGGGCTTGAAACTGTTATCTGTAATGTACAAACAACTCTTTTCCCCAAGAGTTTTTGCAGACATTTTTTTCCAAAGCATTTCCTGGTACAGTATGACCCTGTGGGTCTATGCCACATTTATCATGTTGCAGCAGGTGACATGATGAAGCCACATGACAACAGTTTTAAAAAAAAACAGTCAAGAGAATAATGATTTACAATTTATTTTTACTTTGATCTGAAATCCCCAAATGGACAAATAAATAGACTAGATTGTTCTATTCACTGGATATGTCTGGGTATCTAGTCAAAATGTTCAAAAGGAAAAGCACACACACACATGCGCACACACACACGCACACACACACACACACACAGAATAGATGTTATAAATATAGCGGCTACACTTGGCAATGTTAAGATAATTTCATGGGCTCTCTTACAAAATGTCTGCAATTGAAGATTGATTGATGCTTTTAAGTCAGTTTTTGAGTCTTGGTGATTGCCTGAACTAATTACTGCAGTTTTCCTGGCACGTTTTTGAAATTGTTTGCCCATTACCTGCTTCCTAGGTTTGAGAAAAAGTGTGACTGGCCTAAGGTCACACAGTTGGCTTTGTGTCTTAGGCGGGACTAGAACTCATACCGGGGTGCCTTAACCACTGCAACAAACTGGCTTTCCATAGTTTGGGTCTAATAAAGGCAATTCTTTGTTAATAGTCAAACTGATGCATCGCTTCTACCCACTACCTCTACCAATGGCCTTTTCCCTCTCCCCCAGGGAAGCAGACAAAGAGTTCTAAACAAAGCACAGAACTACACGAGAAATCTTTTTTTAAAAAAATTTCTAAGTGGACTCATCTATCTGGAGTACAGAGTTACTTACAGAAAATAATTGAGTAATACGTGAAGCTGTTGCTTTCTTCTACCTCTGGGAAAAAATATTTTAACAAATCGTGTGGGTCATGGACAGAGAAATGTCCCCATGGACGTTAATGTTGAGAGACATTAAGTTGAGGACTGGGATCCTAGGAAGTCCTTGTGTTGTGCCTACATTACTGCTATTTATTAGAAAATGTCTCTGTGGAGGGGAAAACTTAGTAGCTCACCAACTGAATTCTATCATTTTAATTCTAGTTAGAGTAGTTCAGTGAACCAAATTTAGTTAAAGGCGTAATATGTAAACTATTACCCTGTGTCGGTTTAAATTTTCCATGCATCCCTGAAGACAACAATCATTAGTTCTGATCTGAAATATACCTGAAAACATGTGACAAGACAAAAGATGATAAATTGCTGGACTTATACTTTCCTTCTATTTTGTACAAGAATACCAAAGGTTCCAATGTAAACGGAAGAAACTGAAAATAAAATGCTCATCAGTATTTATTGTGGTTTAATGCTGATCGCCAGATACATGCCATAACCATCTGACATGTTGACACATAATGTTTTTACTTCACACAAGAAAAATGTGTAAACAAATTTTAGCCTAAGGTCTTAGAGCTAACAAAATATACACAGTGACTTAAGGATTCTATGTTTAATACAAAGATAATTGAAATGAAGCTATTTTCAGTGTTGCATTAAAAACTACTTGTAGAATAGGGACTTGGACACCATCTCTTCCTATTCTCCTGTATGATCTACTATCCGCTCTGTTGTGTCCGGACCGGCGACAAATAACAGGGAGACGTATCCGGGTTTGAATTGTTTATTGAACTGCACGTGGAGGAACTAGGGCTGGCAAGCCCTGGGTAGCTTATATGCCCGGCAGCCGCTGGACGCTAGCCAACCTCCTGGCTGGAATCTCCCGCCTTGCCTCAGGCACCCAACCCGGTGTCCTGGGATTCCCGTCAGTAGGATTAGCCAATCCGAGGCTGAGTAACCATGTACAGAACACCCCTTCCCCCCCAATTTCCGGGTCCTTTGATTATTTCCTTACATAGTCCCTTAGGTATGCCGGAGGCCTATGTTCCCTGACAGGGTATCTCCCAGGTGGACTGTCCGGCCTAGTACCCCTCTCCAGGATTGGCCTATTGGTCTGTTGCAGGGCCCCCCCTTGCCGAGGGCCCTCTGGTTGCGGTGCTCCTGTGAGAACCCTCGGCACTGTCTCTGTGGCAGCCTAAGTGGGTTCTGCCCCACTCAAGGGTGACCTCGGGGATCCGGCAGCTGGTGGGTTGACCCGGCCCACCAGGGTCAGTTGGGTTGTCTGCATCTGATATGGAAGTGGTTCGTATTGTGTGTTGTTTTGCAGTGATTGAGTCTCTCTGGGGGCCGATGGGGTGTTCTCAGGGGCCCTTTTCCTGAGTTGGTCAATGTGCCTCCTGATCTGACGTTCCCCTTCCCCCTCTATGATGTATGATAGTGGCCCCAGCTTGTCTACTACCACTCCCTGTGTCCACTTGTCCCCTTGGCCGTAGTTCCTGGCCCACACTAAGTCCCCAATGTTCAGCGATCTGGCTGAGCAGTCCTGTTCAGTTTCAGCTGTCAACTTATCTGGGTGAAGCCTGTCTAATTTGGTTGTCAGCCTTCTGCCCGACCTCATTTCCGCTGGGCTTTTTCCAGTTGCCGTTCATGGTGTTGTGTGCTGTGCCAGTAAGAACTGAGCCAGTCTTTGGTGCCAGTCCCCAACAATAATTCTTCGTAGTGCGTCCTTGGTTGTCCTCACGTTCCTTTCAGCCAATCCATTGGTGGAGGGGTGGAAGGGTGCCGATGTTGCATGCCTAATCCAGTTGGCCTTGAGGAAATCCTGAAATTCATTAGATGTGAATTGAGGGCCATTGTCAGACACAACTACATCAGGTAACCTGTGAGTGGCAAAGAGTCCCCTCAGTACCTGTATCGTCTTTGCAGACGTCATGCATTTAACAGGCACTACTTCTAACCACCGGGAATAGCTGTCTACAACTACTAGGAAGGTCTGGCCATGGAAGGGCCCCACGTAGTCTATATGTATCCGGGACCAGGGGTTGTGTGCCGCCTCCCACCTGTGTACTGGTTTGTGTGCTTGTTCTGGTCTCGACTTCTGGCACTGGTAACACCCTGCTACCCTATCCTCGATTGCCTTGTCTAACCCTGGCCACCACAAGTGACTCCTGGCCAGGGCTTTCATGCATACAATCCCCGGGTGTCCTTCGTGTAGTTCATGGATGACCTTGTCCCTATGCTTCTCTGGCACTACTACCCTTTTTCCCCATAGTAGACACCCTAAGTGTGATGACATTTCATCCCTTCTTCTGAAGTAGGGCACGAATTGTGGGTCTGTGCTTTCTCTTTACCACCCCCTTCCCCCGGCTATTGCCCTGTGCCTGTGGCCTGTGGGTCTCTGCCACTTTTGTGGGGGGTTACCTTACCTGTGGCCCAGGCGTCGATGTCGTGGAAGTGATTGTCTCGTGGTCTGCCTCTGCAAATTGTTTGAATGTGGCCGGTTTTCCTGCAGTTCCGGCATTTTGCGTTTCGAAACCTGCAGAACCACCACGGAGGTGGTTTCCTCCGCAGCTTCTGCACTTAGCTTCGGGGTCTCTCTGCTGGTTCGGGCCCTCCCTCGGTGGTCTGTGCAGTTGTGGTGGTTGTCTCCTGGGGCGGTCCGCGCCTTCCGAACGGTTGGTCCTCGCTGGGTTGGCAGCCGCTGGATGCTAGCCAAACCCCTGGCTGGAATCTTCCACCTTGCCTCAGGGACCCAACCCGGTGTCCAGGGATTCCCGCCAGTAGGATTAGCCAATCCGAGGCTGAGTAACTATGTACAGAACACTCTCAGCATTGCTTGAAGGCCTCATAATCTTGTAGACCAAATTTTAGAAGTCAGCAGGGGTCACCTGGGGATAACCTGTAACCTATTAAGTTCAATTCACTTCCATTAGATCAGAACAAAAGAGTGGGGAACTATTTGACATAAATTTTATATTTAGCTATAGACTGAAATGAAATAATGGGTAGAGGCTGCAGGGCATTGATATTATATTCTATTCAATTTGCATCTACAAATAATGTAGTATTGCTGGAAAGAAGAATGGTCAATCTTCTGTCCTATAAAATTTAGCAGATACATTGAATTTCATCATTATCCAGTGAAGGTTAAAAAAGCAGACGTTTTTCAAAAAGTTGGAAATAATTTAAATAATAGGTTAGGCTTTCCTTTTTTTCATTTTTTAAGTCAACAGAAATAAAATTGGAAAGCCTTTCTTCCTAACTTGTAGAAATGCAACTTCAGAAAAACAATGTCCTATTTTGGCTAATATACATTTTTCTTCTTCCACTATAATACTCCACTATTGAATTGTTCATTTTTTCCCATATAGTCTGTATTTTGTTTCACAATGAGGTTCAGAAACAGCCTCAAATATTTTATATATGTCTCTGTCCTGTGGGATACTTTGACTCAGCACTGCAACTGAATATTGAAAGCAACATAGATTCACAGCAGAATATGCTTTCCATGCAAATGATCTCAAGTTCAGGTTCCAAATGCAGTATGTATAAATATATATATTTGCAATTATTGTAACCCACATCAGTCACATACAACAGAGACATAAAAAGTCAAATAATAGAAAAACTGGACATCAAAATAATTAGGATACAATTAATGACAAACTCTTGCAATCATTCCAGGTCAAAAGGCACACTTGACCAGAACCTTAGAACTAAAAAAAAAAAATGCAAGAAGTCATAATTATGATTGACTTTTTTTGTGCAAAAATTGCAAAAAATCAGGAAATGCCCTACATAAATAAACTCTTTCAAATAGAATCCAGGCTGTATCCATTGATTTCAAAGTAGGAAAATTGAAGATACTTACTTGCTTCACAATTCTTGGGCTTGTCATTAACATTAGCTAAACCCAATGCATCCGAAAACATATGCTTAAGGTAACTTAAATATGTATGGGTGCAATCTCTCATTTTATTTTTTTTCTGTTGGAAATAATGCCATTAATTGTTCTTCATCTCTGCATGCATGAAATCAACAGATAAGTTTCACTATTAAGTAGAGACAAATAATAGGGAAATGAAATAATCATCAAAGCTTCAGTGAGGAGGGTGTCATTCTAACTACGGACACTTAGCAATATTTTATATACTTAAAGTAAGCAATTCATCAATGGTATATGTATTATATATTTAGCATTATTCTTCTGAATTGATTATCTCATTCAAGGCTTTATCAAAGGCAGCCATATTTGGAGAAGACCGTTTAGTTGTCTGAATGGATACTAAATTCCACCTTTCACCTCCCTGAGCCATGATTAGTTTAGTTGCCTGAATGGATACTAAATTCCACCTTTCACCTCCCATGAGTATGTCTTTTCTCCAAAGAGGAGACTTTGTTCAGACAGTTCTGTTCTGCTCTTTTTAACATTTAGTATTTTTACTAACAGTAGTTCGGCACAAAGTAAGTATTTTTTACGTTCGGAATTAGATTTATAAATAATATTTAAAACATTATAGAACTGGACTTGTTTAAATACTACTCACCACCCCCAGGTGGAAAAAAATAACAACTGAAAAGCTGTTTTTTTGTTTTTATAACAAACTTACAGATACAATTTATACATGCATGTCTATCTAAAGAGTTGTTAATATTATGTAAAATTGAAGTGTGAGGTAGTTGATGTGAAGGTAAACTAGAAATTCTTCTGCTTTTCGTAAGCTGATGCTGAATGTCAGATTGGTAAATGGTAATAATAATAAGTAAGTAATAAGTTGGAAGGGTCCTTGGAGGTCATCTAGTCCAACCCCCTGCTCAGGCAGGAAACCCTATACCATTTCAGGCAAATGGCTGAATTAGCAATCAATTACTCAGAAATAGCAATCAATTACTCAGGATTTGACACCAAATAAGACTAACCTGGACTTTATCATATAGATCGAACTAGGAGAAGAAGTGGCATAAATTAGTATGGGAGAGACATTTGTTTACTTCGTGTTGTGACTTTAATATGCCAAATTTGCCCTTCACCCATGTTTATACGTAATTGAAAACAGGCTATTCACATTTTTGCAAATGTTGTAATATAGTTTTCTACCAAAAGAAAAAAATTCACATTACTGAAAACGTATCCAAAAATAAATATCAATGAAGTAGCATATAAATCTATACAGCATTAGCAATCAGACTCCAATGAAAAATATAAAACATTAGAGAAATGTACCGTACATCATTATTTTTATGCAAAAATAATAGAAGACAAATTTATAGCCAGAAAATAAGAAATTGAGTGAAATCAAAATTTGTCCATCTTTACTATAAATCTCTTCTAGCTTTTAAAAAAGATGTAGGAGAAACCTGGACTTTATAAATGGATAGGATGCCATGAGTTTCGGTTACTACAGCACCAACTTCAATCTTCATGATTTCGTTGGTACTGTAAATGTGATCTTAGTGTGATCTTAAGTCTTATATGATTCAATAAGCATCAACAGGATGCCTACCAATCCGGGAAAGATCAAGATGTAATGAAAGAGGAGGATTTGTTTATAGGAAATCAGAGAGATTTAGAATCCTAGATGCTTGTTTGCTGAGATCAGTTTGTAAGCTCCTTCATTGGCAAATTGTTACAACTATCTTGATGTGGTGCCACTTGTTTTTTCATAGTTTATTCCCAGCAGACATCCTTGTCTTTTACAGCTGAACCCTGCCTGTGTAACAGATGATGTTTAATCTTTCAAATGGGATTCAGAATCAGTTTCATAGGGTTCAAATTGTGACTTTAAAAATCTAAAATAGATATTTTAATTATAAAGCTGAACTGCTCCTTTCCTGTGCATGAATCTTCCAAAACGTTCAACATTTGAGCTATTGTATTGATATAATTCATATATAACTCTAATGCGAATCACTATGAATTACCGATCATTAACATATAGCTCTTTAAATTCCTAAAAACATTATTTCACAGCATTGTCTCAAAGACAGGGACCCGCACAATTCCTTCTGTTTTCATTAATCGTGATTTCTTTAAAATGTTATATTGGTGATAATCAGTGGCAGCTGTGCCCTAAGACATACCCCCTTTTGTCCTGACAGCTCTTGCAACACAACAGAAAATAAACTAGGAGGATTGAGAAATAAGCTAAGCAGAGGTGCAATCTGAGTCTCAAACCAACCTTTTGACCGACATGTGCTATTACAACACAATGCTGATTTTTATAGAAATAAAATTATATCAACAATGTTCTTATGATGGAAAATATTAAGCAACTTACTATTTTTATTATACCAAATAATCTTATTTCCTCTTCTTGGTCAAAATGGAGAGCACTCTGAAAGGCAAGACCATTTTGGACTTGAACCACCAACTATAATTTCTCAATTTCCTGTTTGGCTGAATAGCAGTTCTTGATTTTTGCACTGCTATTTTGGTCAAAGGAGAGGAAAGGGCAGTGAATACCATTGATTGTCTTTGGCAGGTACAAAACTGTGATACTAAAGAAGCTGCTTTTAGTGATAAGAATCTGCAACTAGCTCTGCTGGAAGAGTCTGATCTGAGAAAATGTTAGAAATGAGCATATAGGAAGAGCACATGACCAGGAATAAATTAAACATATTTTAACCATTTGACTTCACAGAATGTTTCACTTCCTATTTTGGTTTCTTTCAGTCTCGTATCAACAATCCCATATATCTCCTGAGTTAAAGAGGCATTTGTGTGGCATTTTTGTCTTAGGAGATATTTTCAAATAGACTTCAAATTTATTCACTAATAGAAAGGAAGGCAGAAGAAGAACGAGTTACTAAATGGATTTTAATCCAAAATTTCACATTTGTACACTGTGGCCAAATGAGCATTTACAATTCTTTACCAGAGTCATGAGCAGAAGAAATGGATTAAAGATTTCTCTGAATGTTTTAAGAGAATAACAGATTCTTCACTATTCTCAAGAAAAGACTCCTCACTACCCAGAAAGGCCACTGGAATGAGTTCCATCATGATGTCTTCCTCCAGATTTAATTGAAGTATATCAGGGAAGCACTGGAGCAGGAAACCCTGTACCATTTCAGATAAATGGTTGTCCAGTCTTTTCTTAACCTCCAGTGATGCACCCACAACTTCTGAAGTCAAGCCATTCCAGTGGTTAATTGTTCTCACTGTTAGGAAATTTCTCCCTAGTCCTAGGTTGCTTCTCTCCTTGATTAGTTTCAATCCATTGTTTCTTGTCTTGCCTTCTTGTGTTTTGGAGAATAGATTGACCCTCTCTTCTTTGTGGCAGCCCCTCAAATATTCAGGTGCCATTATTCAAAAAAATAATCCAAAAAAGCAACAAAATATTTTCTGAATATCTTTGACAATATGTGCAATCACCGTAGAGTATTCCAATAGTAATAGAAGAGATTGTTGTTCTTGTTAGTTGCAAAATTGTGTCCAACTCCATCCAGCCACCTCATTCTTTGTCGTCCCCTTCTTCTATTGTCCTCAATCTTTCCCAGCATTAGCCTCTTCTCCAGTGAGTCGTTCCTTCTCATTAGGTGGCCAAAGTATTTGAGTTTCAACTTCAGGATCTAGCCTTCTATAGAGCAGTCAGGGTTGATCTCCTCTAGGACTGACTGGTTGATCGCCTTGCAGTCCAAGGGACTTGCAGGAATCTTCTCCAGCACCATAGTTCAAAGGCCTCAATTCTTTAGCGCTCAGCCTTTCTTATGGTCCAACTTTCACAGCCATACATTGCAGCTGGGAAAACCATGGCCTTGACAATACGCACTTTTGTTGGCAGGGTGATTTCTCTGCTTTTTAGTATACTGTCTAGATTTGCCGTAGCTTTCCTCCCCAGGAGCAAGCGTCTTTTAATTTCTTATCTGCAGTGATCTTGGAGCCCAGGAAAATAAAATCTGTCACTACCTCCATTTCTTCCCCAACTATTTGCCAGGAATTGAGAGGGCCAGATGCCATGATCTTGGTTTTCTTAATGTTGAGTTTCAAGCCCACTTTTGCACTCTCCTTCTTCACCCGCAACAAGAGGCTCTTTAGTTCCTCTTCACTTTCTGCCATTAGAGTGGTATCATCTGCATATCTTAAGTTGTTGATATTTCTCCCGGCAATCTTAATTCCAACTTTTGATTCATCTAGCCCTGCCTTTCTCATGATGTGCTCTGCATATAAGTTAAATAGGCAGGGCGACAGAATACAGCCTTGCCGGACTCCTTTCTCAATTTTGAACCAATCAGTAGTTCCGTGTCCAGTTCTCACTGTTATGTGAGACAAATACTTAAAATATGAGGAAGAAAAAAGGATATGTACCTGTGTTTCAAAGCACCATGCCAAAGTGTACCTTTGTCTGGATATCACAAGTATTACTTTGGCAGACAACGTAAGTGACAGAATAGTAACTAGCTGCCAAATGAAAGGTTGTACACAAGAAAATGTTCTTACAAGTAAAATGTTTTGCTTAACTGTCAGTCATGGAATTTAGAATTTGATTTAAAAGAGAATTAAAACACTGTAGTGAAACTAGACTACCAGGCCTTCTTCCTTAACAAGGTTGAAATTTCCAGCAACAGTACAAGATTATGAACTCCATTTAATCTGAGTGACATTCTGCTGTTCTTGCTATTCTCTTGCTAACCTATTACTGCACGTTCAAGTGCAGGATTTTCTATATAATACAGAAGAAAATGGAGCAGGTTTTGTAAATGTATACTGTAAAAAGATCCTTCTGCAGGTCCAAATCCAGGTTATCTCCTAATCCACATTTGTTTAGACTGCTAAATGTGGAGCTCTGTAAAGGCAAGCCCTTATAAGAATCCCTGAAATATTCTAAGAATCTATTCCTAACCTGTGCTCGGGTCTTTAATGATATACAGTATAGTATATTGAAACAAAAGCAGATTTTTGGAACACAACTATTAATAGCAGTGCGGTGTAATTAGTATTTGTCCCCACTTTCTAACGCTTTCTTTCTTATATACAGGAAACTGATCATAGCCGTCATAAAGTGAAAAGAGAATTAGCGAGAATTAGGTTTTCAAGGAGAAATCCATTCACCCGTTTCTCACAGTGCAGTGGTGATTCTCAGTAACACAGCCATAACTTTAAATATCCCTTTTCTGCTTGCTTCTGTTTTCATAAGGTCACTGAAGTCTGAAACTGAACTTGATGCTTTCTGCTGACACTTTACATTGGCAAAGTTGTTTCCTCTGTTTCATTAATGAAGGTCCTTTTGTTCCTTCTGCCTGATGCAATTTACCTCTACCTTGGCAGTCAAAGATGTTACCTCCTGTGTGGAAATGCATGATTTAAAAAAAAAAGGAACAGTTGAAAAGAAGAGGATGTGTAAGAGTCATGAAAAGGTTCCCTATTAGCCTAAAAGAGTATCACTATTCTGCAGATTGCACAATGTTTCTTCTAGGAGACACAGCAGCGTAACACTGATGTTTATATAAAACTTTTACAATTGTCTTTTATTACTTGTAATTAGAAGGGGAATCTGTACACAGTGCTGTATTATCCCCTGTCCTCCACCTCCCGTCAGAGGAAGGTTACCCAATAGGAGTCTCTCGACTAAGAAACAGGATTCTACAAATGGAGGACGTTCTTCCTCTAAATTCTACAGAGTGAAAAATTATAAAGTGAGTTATGGGATTAGCAGGAAATGTTGATCCCTGAAGTTTACCTTTATGCATGTGTTTTATATATATATATATATATACGCCACAGCTTTGTGCCAGAAACCCATGGTGCAATGTAATATGCCTTTTCTTCCAATGTGATTCCAACAATTCTCAGTCAGCTAGAATTAATAAAAACATTCAGTGAATTTGGAGGATAAACTCTGAACTTGAATCTAACCAGTGTCCCAACTATACTACACTACATCATACTGGCCTTTACTGTAATAATTTAATCTTATGTTCCTCCTCAAGTAGTCATATGTTTTATATACTGCTCCATAAAGTGGATACATTGGTAAGGTTTCTTCTTTGTACATCTTTCCAAAATAATCTCTCCTGGCAGCTATTCTCTTTGACTTTCCTCTCACAAAGAAATTAGACTGCAATCATTTACCAGATTTGCTTTCTTAGAATGTTTCTGTTTTTATGGTTTTGTTGTTGCTGTTCTTTTAAAGAATCTTTTAAAAGATGGCCTGTGGCATATCGAGCCTGAGAAATATTAAAGCCCGGGCTACAAATATTATATCATTTTTATATTTTATTTTTACAACTTTTTTTACATACTCACATTCAGTCTAGCTGTTCAATCCCTGCCCCACATTTTTTGTATCTTCTACTGATAATGCTCGCTGCAAAACTAAATATTGTTACTTAAAGACATAAAATTGCTGAATATGTCTGACTTATAGGAAGAAGACTGTTAGAGGTATCTGGATTAAAAAAGGAAACACTAATCACAATTTCATTTGGCATGGGTCCGGGTTATTTATGGGAGCACCTCTTGCCGGCGTTAACTTCCCATCGCCCTGTGCACTCCCACAGAGAGGGCCTCCTCAGGGTGCCGTCGGTCAGGGAATGTCGACTGGCGGCTCCCAGGGGGAGAGCATTCTCTGTGGGTGCGCCTGCCCTATGGAACCAACTCCCTGTTGAGCTCCAGATGGCTCCCGACCTTCGCTCGTTTTGCCGTGACCTTAAGTCTTGGTTGTTTGAACAGGCCGGCCTGGACTGAAGGATTGGGATTTTAGAGTTTAAATTTTAAAAATTTTAAATTTTAGAATGTATTTACTGTTTAGGGCTATTTGATTTAATCTTATTTTAATTTTTATACATTGTGTGTTGTTTATAGCATTTTAATTGCCCTGTACACCACCCCGAGTCCTTGGAGAGGGGTGGTATATAAATCTAAATAAAATAAAAATAAAAATAAATTTGAAAATCCTTTGTATAATGTTAATGAAGAAAGTTGTATTTACTGTATACTTACAAAGATAATGTAAGATAATCAGTGGATTTTGCAGACCCTGCAGAACAGGATAATATTTTGATGCCATATATCCCCATAAAACTGATCTGGAGAGTGAAAACATCCAAGAACATGGTAAATCACAAAGCAAAAGGGCAACCTTAAAAAGTTGTTCCTATGTTATCTTGTAGTAGAATTTCTTTTCCCTCCACAAATGAAAAAAAGCTCTTCTGTTCATTGCAGGCAACTGCATTCAACTTACTAATATCAAGCACACAATCTGATGCATATTTGTTTTGGATCTCGTTGAAGTCTAATGGTAATGAAATAATTTAATTTCTTGATAATTTAGAACTGCTGAAAAAAGTGGTACCAGGCATTAGAGACATTAGAGAAATATACCATTCCATTCTTGATCCAGAATGGAAATTTTTCTTGAAAACCCAGATTCTTCAAAAGACCCCTTTTGTTTGGTTGGGTGTTTTTTCTTCAAGTTATGACAGTAATCCATCAAATTATCTCTGTATTTAATTATTAAATCGGACTAGTATATTTTTTTTCTGTTAGCAGCCCATAACAGTAGAGGTAGTGGTTAAAGCTCCATGCTAAAAACTGGAAGACTGTGAGTTCTAGTCCTACCGTAAACATGAAACGAGATGGGTAACTATGGAATTGACTTTCAGCTCTAGGAAGTAGTCAGTTGAAAGCCATTTTTGAAAATCTTGCCATGAAAAATGCAGAGACTTGTCCAGTCAATTTCCAGGAGTCAAATCTGTTTTCAAAGAGACAGTAAAGAAAGAAAAGTAATGATGTCTGAGTGGAGGGGAAATTTAAGGAGACAGAGGAAGAGAAGAAACATATTCTCACGTTTTATTTTTCATATTGGAATTACATTCATAATAATAGCTTGTCTTCTAATGATTCATTCTATAATCTAACAATTATATGATTGTTATATAGACCTTGGTAACAACTAAATTGCAGTACAGAAAGGAAAAAAAACAGAAAAGTGTCATACGTTAACATATCTCTAGCTTTCTATTCAAAGTCACAGAATTTTGGTACATAGAGTAGTTAATCTTTTTGAATTTTATTTCAGGCATTAAAATGATTTTAAAAACCCTGCCAATCAAAACTATTCTATGCTCTTATTTAGTAGATATTAATATTGCTGTTGGGATGTTGTTATCCTACTAACTCTAAATAGTTAGCAATATCCTCTTTCTCTTGTGGCTGTAGGCCAAGAAGAAAAAAGCTGCTGCTATGATAAGGATAGGAAACTCTTTTCTGGTTAAAGGCCCTGCTGCTCCTTATGCCGTTCAAGAGGCCTTGTTTGATCTCTGCAGACATAAACACATTTTTTCTTCATTCTGAGCCTAATGTTCAGACAGTTGTAACAAATTGCCATCTATATTTTTTCTTCTTTTTTAAAAAAAATCAAGCTGTAGCTATACAGACCCTTTAAATTATACATTTTTTCTGAATGGTATGCTTGTGGAAATCCTTAAAGTAGCTAATTCTGGGAGGAAAGTAGAAAATTCTGAGAGAAGCCACATTAAACTGTTTTCTGCTATACTAATTTTCAGAAGGGAAACGAAAACAAAAACAATTTAAAGCACTAAGTCTTCACATAATAAAAACACTAAATGGACTCAGGTAGCTTTTGATTATGCAAGAACGAAGTTTAAAGAAATCTTTTTAATCTTTTTAATTGAAAATATTATTGTCAATAGTAAATGTTCACTTTCACTGAAAAACAGGTTTTACATGGCATGGGTCCGGGTTACCTCAGGGACCACCTGCTGCCGGCGTCAACTTCCCTCCGCCCAGTACGTGCCCACAGAGAGGGCCTCCTCAGGGTGCCTCCGGTCAGGGAATGCCGACTGGTGGCCCCCAGGGGGAGGGCCTTCTCTGTGGGCGCTCCGGCATTATGGAACCAACTGCCGGTTGAGCTCCGGATGGCATCAGACCTCCGAACCTTCCGCCGCGAGCTGAAGACCCATTTATTTGAATTAGCTGGTCTGGCCTGATGGGGGATTATGGGTTTTTAAATTGGTGTTTTTTACTATTTTATTATTGTTTTTTAACTGGGCACTGGTTTAATTTCCTTTTAACTTTTGTATCGTTATTTATATATGCCCTGTGAACCGCCCTGAGTCCCTAGGGAGAAGGGCGGTATAGAAATCAAATAAAACTAAACTAAACTAAACTAATGGTATATCAGCAGAAAACCAACCCTTTCAACACCCCTAATTGCAAGCTATAAATAAAAAAATGATCTTGATGTTTGTTATGTTCAATCAAACTGCTCCCACAATGCTCAGTCTTAAGCTAATTTATATCTTGACATGGGCTATTTTGCAGTAAGAAATGGGTAAAATCCTAATTATGCTGTCCACTTGAAATTTACAGTTGTGTTAAATATTGCTTTTTTCCTGTCATTTTCATATATTCAACACGATTATTTCTGAAAGTGTTTCTCCCTATATGAAATATCACAATTCCTATGTCAAGGCCTTTACTCCCAAATGGTGAGTTACTTTTAAATCAGTATTCTTATTCCTGGCTCATGTACTAAATTTACTGTACTAAATTGTAGTCTTACATTACACTTTGTTATAAACCATGATGAGAAACCCACCCTATTCACAGATACAAAATGAAGTCCCTTCCACATCAGGTTTAACATTGAGTTAGGATATTGTCTGAAGACCTTAAGAAATTGTCAGAGATTTTTTATTAAGTAGCCTACATAGTCAATACATCTGTTTTAGTGATTCAAATGATCCACAGGCCAACATCTGAAGACTAGTGGGATAAGAAGCTGGGATAAATTATTTCCAGTCCATCTTATCTCTTTTATAATATTCTAATAATTTTTGAAAAATAATGTCTTAGTAGTTTGCAATTACTGCTTTGGACAATTTTAGCTAAAAGGTAAATTGCAGCATGCACTAAAAAGATGTCAGTTGATAACTGGATTAAGCAGCAAAATTTAAGAGAATTTAATTTAAGGAAAGGAGTGCAGGAACAGGTAAAAGCAAAATGGGAGTAGACTTGGCAATGTTTTGTGATGTAAAAATCACAGTTTTTTTAAAAAAGAGATTTTAAAATGATTAAATAATACTCTGTGTTGTGTTGAACTGTTTAATATGAACTGGGATTTGTACGATGAGGTGGATTTGTGACTTTCTCCCAGACTTTTAATCCTAATTTTATTTTTTGCATTTATTATTATTTTAAATTGTCTTTATGGATTTATTGTATGCTGCCCAGAGTCACATATTGTGAGATGAGCAGCCATGTAAATAGGATATATAAATATGATGGTGAAGGTTCATTCTCCGAGCTTGTGGGTTGGTTTCTGAATGTTACATTACCAGACTAGGTAACATCTTCAGCAGAGTTTAAGATGTGTCAGTGTTCTTCTGTTTATAAGGGCTTCAGGTGTAGGTGTGACAGTTTGTGATGGGTCTTGTGATAGGTCAGGTGTGAGTCATCAGAGAATCATATGATGGGGTGTTGTGATGGGGAGGTTACATAGGTCTGGTAGGTAAACTGCTGATGGTGGGGACCCTTGTGTGGGTTGGTTGGTAACCTTGTAACGAAACATTCAGAAACCAACCCAAAAGCTCAGACAATGAGCCTTCACTCTCATCCTACACCCAAGCTACAGATATACACCACTATTGCATATATAAATATATAAATAAACAACAGCTACTGCAGAGTAAATCAATTAGGTAAATTAAAGCCACTCTACAGATTAGGAGTTACTGCAAGAATTTCTCAAAATTGTTTCATTTTAAACACTGAAAGTATTCCTTTAAAAAATGTATTGCTGTGTGCAGTGCTTTTTTTGTAAAAGAAAAAAGGGCCTGAACTCACACATGTCATACAACCCACCTTGCCTACCCTATAAGGTTCCATCTGAAAAAGCTGCCGGAACTCCATTCTGAGCGTTCTATGAGAAAAAAAGCCCTGGCTGTGTGTAATAGTTTTGAGAGAAATGTTCTTGTTTCTTTGAAATTTAGCCTTTCTACAAAAACGCCATTGTGTGCTTTTCACAATCAACTTATACTACAGGTTCACTGCACCATCTAGTGGATACTAGATGAATCTAGTATCAAATGTTCAAATCATAAATTAGGGGGGTTTTAATGCAACTTTTAAAATTTAGAGGTTTGAACATAAAATAAAAATCTAGTTTAATATGGCTACAGCACACTAACCAAAAGGAAATTAACTCTGAATTGAAGATAACTTCCCTGCTAAAAAACAACAACAAATATATGCAAAATCCTGTGTACTGCACTTTCTTGACTGTGTCAGCTAAGAGTTGCCACTTCCAACTGTAACCTGTCCTGGAGATTTTCCGGTCCTCGATAAGTGTCCATGTGACTCCTTGTTTAGGAATGTGAATATATACATTAAAACAAATGTACTAGTCAGGGAAAGAAAGAAAAAGAACCTTTTTGGATATTACTCCTGTGTTGCTTATTTCTATATGTGTAACTGTTTCTTTTATTCTTAACGGCAAATGACTCCCACCCTAATACGCCGTTATTTTTATTTAGTTTATATTTAGGGTTGGGTTTTTTTTTTAGAAAGTTGTAATTTTGTTTCATGTTTGGTCACGTTTGGCCAAATATCGTGTAGCATTGGCTACAACAGTAGTATGGAAAAAGCAGTAAGATGTGATTTCTGGTCCAAATATACACTTTATACATTTCTAAAGTAACATATTAACTGCAGTCTTTCAGTTCCTGGTCATTTGCAGGTACAAACTGTATTGCTAGCTTTGTAGTCTGTTTTCTTACATTACATAGTTACAATTTATATGAAAGGTTCATGATGTTCTCTAGCATATTAGGACACAGAGTACATTTATAAGAGGAAGGATCATATGTAGGAACTGGAGGTAAGATAAGACCACTGTATCGCAATCCCCCGGTCATCCTTCTTCAATCCCTCGGTCCAGCCAACCATATTCTAAAGCAGGGGTACCCAACCTTGGCAACTTTAAGACCTGTGACTTCAACTCCCAGAATTCCCTAGCCAGCATGGCTGGTTGGGGAATTCTGGGAGTCAAAGTCCATAAGACTTAAAGTTGCCAAGATTGGGGACCCCTGCACTAAAAACAGAATTATATCCTGTAGCCCCTAATAATTTCAGTTGTGCTAATGATGATGGCCTTATTACAAGTTTTTAACTATGTTTTAAACATAGTTTGATGTGCTGTCTCTTCCTTTGTTTCAAGGAGCAAATTTATCAGCTACCAATGAAAACAATTTTTCAAAGTCTCTGCCTATATTTGGATTGATGGCAGACATGTTTGGCACATACAACCTATATGAGGTTCTTAAGTCACAAAAGGAGACTTAAACGTCAAGTGCCATTAATGCCTAATTTTAGGCATTTCACTTAAGGATCTTACTCTATCAGCCTCTCTTTAGCTGATTTCAAAACGCCACAATATTCATTATGGACAGTCATGTGGTTAGCTGCAAAGTTGTGTCCGACCCATCGTGACCCCATGGACAATGTTCCTCCAGGCCTTCCTGTCCTCTACCATCTTCTGGAGTCCATTTAAGCTCACACCTACTGATTCAGTGATTCCATCCAGCCACCTCATTCTCTGTCGTCCCCTTCTTCTCTTGCCCTCAATCTTTCCCAGCATTAGGCTCTTCTCCAGTGAGTCCTTCCTTCTCATTAGGTGGCCAAAGTATTTGAGTTTCAACTTCAGGATCTGGCCTTCTAAAGAGCAGTCAGGGTTGCTGACTGGTTTGATAGCCTTGCAGTCCAAGGGATGGACAGTCATAGATTAATACAGTTCAGTATTTCAATTCAATTGAACACGAGGTAAATTAATCCAGTTATAGCTGGAGGTTTTCTATCCCACTGGATGGGACCTTTCTATCCCAAAGCCTTGTCTTCTACCATTGCAAACAAATAGAGGAAATCTGTATTTGGAAGGAAGTTGGGGGATGCATATGATGGCCAGATCAAAGTCTAGCCATAATACAATCATGATTTTTGAGAGGCAGAAATATTTAGACACAGCACTAGGTCATTCATTATCAGTAATATGTAACACTTGGTGTTTCCTATAGCAACTTATAGTTCCTAGAGTTTACCTCAGGACAAACTGATAAAAGTCCACTGTGATAGAGTAAATATGCTTGTGGTAATCCTGGCTTCCATAATTTAGTAACAGCTGCAAAGCAGCTCAGAAATTATGAAATGAATGAGTCACAGAACTCACAGAACCTTGGTACAGGAAATGTTTGCAACTTTTTAATAAATGTGCTTAAATTGATGGCTAAGTTGTACTGTTAATAGAACATGCTTGAAAGATTGTAACAGTGCATTTTATAAATTTTGATTAATACTTATATAGTAATGCCACAGTATTAATGAAGAAACAGTCATCTTTGATGGCCTAAAATTGAAAATAAGATTTAATATAAACTAAGAAAGTACATTTGATTTTCCCCCTTTTTTGTAAGCTCTTCTTGGTTAGAATTTATTGTCTAGTTTATTATTTTTTCTTCCATTTATATTTTATTCCATAGCAATATAGACTCTGCGTGAGTTCTAGAATGGCATAAAATTTTATGACATTGTAATAAACATTACCTAAGGCATTATGATCTATAAATATTCAAATGCATTGCTCAATGGTTCTTATTTTTATTTTAAATGTCTAAAAAGATTTACATCAATCAAGATTTTCAATGTTATAATCAGATTATCAATACAATTCTTGTCAGCTAAAACAATAACTTTAAAAAAATCAGCATCAAAACAAAATGTATCTATATCTATTCCTCCTCTTTGATTTTTTTTTGTACTTTCATTTATTTTTCATAGAAACCAAGTATTTTATTTCTCATTAATTTTAGAAATGAAAACACATTACTAAACTAATTGTTTAGTGAAATTTTTAGTACTAGGATTTGTTTTCCCAAACTTGAAAAACACTATTTTGGACAGTCTATATGTCTCCTTTGTGATTTGGTCTTTTAAAAGTGCTTCTCTACTGTCTACTTATTGAAGACTCTAATAAGCTTAAAACTTATTTTTAAACAGCTCCAGACAGATAAGGTGCAGACAAACGCTACATCCTAATATTTTTTAGCATATTAGGGAAGATACAGTTTAACAAAAACATTCCAAATATGGCAAAATCACTCCTAATTTTACATGAATAAGAGGGTACAATTCAAGTTTGTAATTCAAGTTTCAATCACAACATAAATCAATCTGAAGCAATTTGAAATTCCAGATTGGATTTTAAAGAAACATGTTACACAGGGGTGTCAAACTCAATTTCATTGAGGGCCACATCAGCATTGCGGTTGCCCTCAGAGGGCTGGTTGGGTGTGGCCAGGGTGGGCCTGGCCTACTGGGTGGGTGTGGCTAGAGTGCGTATGGCCTACTGGGTGGGTGTGGCCAGCTCTACATCGTTCGCATCAAGGGTGCCTATGGGGGCCTGGGCAGGAGTGGGACAGATCTGAGGGTCTCTGGCAGAAGGAGGGTGTCTGGGCCAGGGCCAAGGCAGTGGGGGCCGTTCCCTCACTGTTTCCAGGATGGCTTCGCGGGCCACATGAAACCACTTCACGGGCCGGATCCGGCCCCCGGGCCTTGTGTTTGACATGTCTGTGTTACAGTGTGGAAACTTCAAAGATCTGAAGCTACTTCACTTTTGAGTAGAATGAAATGAAAATAAAAGGGGTAGTAGATCCTTTAAAAAAATGTCTGTGGAGATTCTCAGACATCCAGGTCATACTTGTCCCAGGGGCGCTTTTTCAAAAGGCAACTGGACTGTCCAGTTGCCTTTTGAAAAAGCACCAATGAGATCCTTTAGCAATGTTTACTACTACAGAGTTTTGATTAGATTGCTTCAAGAGTTTTACCACAATACGTTTTTTTTAAATACTGCCTCCCAACAGTGTATGTTTAAAAGTGAGATTGGAGAGATGAAGGTAGGGCAGCACAACTGCTTTTCAACTGTCTATCAAAAAACTATTCAGATTAATACTGGATGTGAGCAAAGGAAACAAAAAGACCCCTAAATCTTTGTCACCATCTAAAAGTTCCTCCTGAATGTTCAGTGCCAAACTTATAGTTTGCAGCATTACCTGTTCTGTTCTATTCAGAAGAAGTCTGCACAACACACTTGAAATTGTGTAACCTTTTGAGAGGAGAAAGGGAGAGGAAGAAGGGGAGAGAGGGGGGGGGAGAGAGAGAGAATGAATGAGAATAAATATGTAAGTTCTTAGGAAGTGAAGGTTTGCATCACAGCAAGGTGGAAGTCATACCACCCTGAATGAAAAGAGAATTTACAAAACACAATGCATTTGTCTTATGACAGTTTCCCACAGTGTTTAAATATTGCCAGACATGTACAGTTATGCATTTGCTGCTCTGTTCCCATTACTGTGAATAAATATTAGCCTCCCTCCCTTCTGAGATTCACATTCAACTTCTCTTCCTTCTCTTGTATTTTTTAAAACAATGTTAATGTTTATAAATGATTTTATATTTCATGTTTTCCTTGAGCAAAAGAAGCTAACTTATTCTAAATCAGGTTATTGGTTTATCAGGCCCACACTGTGTTTGTGTGTGCGTGTGCATGCGCACGCGTGGGTGGGTGGGTGCAATGCCAGCAGCTTTTTGAAATCAAGAAAATGCCCTGTTGGTTCAGGTCATGTTGCTATCTGGATATGCTAGAATTTCAACCTTTTAAAGCAAATTCTTGGCACTTCTGTTACTTCTGACATGTGGGTTTTTTGCTTTTGTAAAGCACTCTGTGAACTAGATGCTTGGCTGGCAGGATGTACAAACAAACGTTACCTAATTTATGGGGAAACATTGCAGATCTTATTCTGTGTTAGATGTGCTCAATTATTCTTCATTTTACTTCCCGCATTTAAGAGTACCTCCTTTTACAATAAAAAGGGACGCGGTGGCTCAGTGGGTTAGGACGCTGAGCTTGTCAATCAGAAGGTCGGCAGTTTGGTGGGTTGAATCCTGAGTGCTGCGTAACAGAGTGAGCACCCGTTACTTGTCCCAGCTTCTGCCAACCTAGCAGTTCAAAAGCACATAAAAATGCAAGTAGAAAGATAGAGACCACTATGGTGGGAAGGTAACAGCGTTCCGTGCACCTTTGGCGTCCAGTCATGCCGGCCACATGACCATGGAGATGTCCTCGGACAAGCACTGGCTCTTCGGCTTTGAAACAGAGATGAGCACCGGCCCCTAGAGTCGGAAATGACTAGCACGCATGGGTGGGGGAACCTTTATCTTTACTTTTACCTTTTATAATGCTTTCCTAAACCTTCTCCTTTGGACATACAATCAGGCCATTTCTTCTACTCTTGTCCATATTTTTTTACAGGCTATCTTTTTTTCCCCTCTATTAAAACATGATACATTATTTGATAAATTCCCTCTCTGCAAGATTTGAAATAGGTTTATGAGACTCTATGAAAGCTGTGTGGGATTTAATCAGGAAGACTATTTACTACGATTAGGTAATTGTGACGTGGCATTATCATGCATACATGGTATAATTTCAGCTTTGGCTCCTGTCTTTGACAGTACTAATGTGTTTCTGAATTCTTGTTTATATGGATTGTGCTCATATAAAAAAAGAGACACCTGACGTGGCAATGCTACATGTAAAAAGGAAGTGGTGAAACATAACCAGCTTTTTAATTGCACTAAGAAAGTAATGCATTTTAAGGCCTTTCCCTACTGCTGAGTTGAATTACCATTTGCTTGTCCTTGAATCAGCAGAAAATCAAATCTGCATGAAATTTGCTGTCCTTCCACTTTTGCTGTTTCAAGTCACTCTTACCTGCTGCACTTGACTCAAGGTACCAAAGTAACAAAATTTAACAGATTTTATATATCTTAAATCCAGTCCTGTATGGTTGCAAGATAGGATAGTAAATGTTATTTGAACACTGGTACCACTAGTGGATAATTTAAGACTTCATTATTCTGGGTGTTGATGAAGGTACCATCTGGAGAAAAAAGATGTTGAGGCATGTTTGTTCCCTTGTTAACTGCAAGTAGTTGATGGCAATAGCAATAACACTTAGACTTATATACCACTTCACAGTGCTTTACAGCTCTCTCTAAGTGGTTTACAGAGTCAGCATATGGCCCTCAACTATCTGAGTCCTCATCTTACCGACCTCAGAAGGCTGAGTCAACCTTAAGCCACTCAGAATCGAACTCCTAGAGTGAGTTAACCTGCAGTTCTGCATTCCAACCACTGTGCCACCACAGCTCTGATATACCATATCCTACAAAAGGTGTTAACTAATTGGACTAAAAAAGCAGCCAAGATATGAAAGAAGCCAGAAATCTAGTTTTATGAGAACTAATGCAGGGACTAAGTGTTTAACCAGGGATGAGATAATTATGGGAAGACAACATAGTTATTCTAAAATAGCTGAAAGTCTATTCCAGCAGAAAATGGAAATTGGAATCATAGGAAAGATTTTGTCTAACAATTGTAAGAAACTTTCTAATATTGGAATATCTTTCAATGGGGTCTTTTGTGGTAGAGATGTTTAAACAGAAGTCAGACAATCATGCTACAATGGGGGTCCCCAACTCCCGGGCCACAGCCCACTACTGGGCCATGGGCTGTTTGAAACTGGGCTGTGGGATAGATGGGCAAGCAAGCATGTGTGAAACTCCACTTGCATGAGCAGAAGGCACTTGCACTTATGCACAAAGCTCCATTACACAAATGGAGCTTTGCCTGCTAGTACCTTCCGCTCTCGTGAGTGGAGCTTAGCACGTAAGTGCAAGCACCATCCAATTGCACATGAAGCTCCATTCGCATGAATTGAAGGCCCATGCACCCGCTGCTCCCACAGATTGAACTATGTGCACATGCGTATGCTCCTACCACTCACATGCCCTGCCCCCATTGGGCCAGGCTGTCAAGCTAGAAAGTTTGGGAACTGCTGTGCTACAACATCATCCCTCACTGGATAGAGAACAGTTTTAGAAAATACCCAGAGTCCATTGGAACTGTCTTATGTTGTGAAATCAGTGGGAATTACGTTTCTCCTGGTTAATTGATGTATTCTGTTTTTGCATAAAAGAATTTCCCAAGCTAAAAGGTGGTAATTACATTACAGAGCTGACTTTGCTATTGGATCCTGGCTGAATGTTCAGTTGTTAGCATAAAATAATTGACTTAACATCTCTTAACTTTTAAACAACGGCCTCTTGTATGTCCACAGTCAAGGATGTAGTCAGCAATAAAATTAAGCACTTATTTCAAGTTGGAAGGCTTTTTCTAGCAGGGCCCTTCCACAACACTAAATTGAGAAAAGTTGGCTGAAATAACATTACTTCAATGTAATTATGTTTATGTTGTTGTTTTTTACTCAAAAATTAGGACATAAACTCACAGCAGGTCAGATCCTTAGCATGGGAGCATGTTTTTTTTTATCCTTTTGTTCCTGCTGGAGTCATTTGCTCTATGGAGCCCCTCTTTTGCAATTTTTACTACAAAAATAATAACCCAGAAATAAATGAAACATATGGGTAATTTGGAGACAGCATAAACGTTGGAGACAAATGTTTAAAGGGTTTTCATCTTCATGATATAATCCTACTCCGTAACAGGATTTAGCTCCTAAATTTTTGGAGTCATATGTTTGATGCTAGTAATAATGCTGCACATGCAGTCATAAGTATATTATTTACATGCCATTTCTTTCTTCTGACCTTTTGCAGAACATGTCAGAATGTCACAATGATCCCGTCTAGCAACAGCACAATCATTTCGTTACTTCCAAATGTGAGCACCTTCTGGATTCGAGACTCCCAAAGAAAAGGACTTCCCAATGAAGCTCCATTGTTTACTAGCACCAATGGCCCTTCCCATGCAAACGAGAGCTTTTTCCTCACTACCATGGACATGACCAATGTGTCTCATGCTCCTCCTGATCCTCTGGGAGGGCATGCTGTCTGGCAAGTTGTCCTGATTGCTCTCCTCACTGGCATTCTGGCCCTTGTCACCATCATCGGGAACATCTTGGTGATTGTGGCATTTAAAGTCAACAAACAGCTAAAAACAGTTAACAATTACTTTTTGTTGAGTCTTGCTTGTGCAGACTTGATAATTGGTGTTATTTCCATGAACCTTTTCACTACATATATAATCATGGACCGCTGGGCTTTGGGAAACTTGGCCTGTGATCTATGGCTTTCCATTGACTATGTGGCAAGCAATGCTTCTGTCATGAATCTGCTGGTCATCAGTTTTGACAGATACTTTTCCATCACAAGGCCACTTACCTATAGAGCTAAACGAACAACCAGAAGGGCTGCAGTGATGATTGGCTTAGCTTGGGTCATCTCGTTCATCCTTTGGGCTCCTGCTATTCTGTTCTGGCAATATTTTGTTGGGGAGCGGACTGTCGAAGAGAATGAATGTTATATCCAGTTCCTAAATGAACCTGTCCTCACTTTTGGCACTGCCATAGCTGCCTTTTATTTGCCAGTAACTATTATGAGTATTTTGTACTGGAGGATATACAAGGAGACAGAGAAACGTACCAAAGAATTAGCAGGACTCCAGGCTTCTGGGAGTGAGGCTGAGGCAGCATGCTTTGTCAACCAAACAGGAAGTTCTAGAAGCTGCAGCAGTTATGAACTGCAGCAGCAGGACACAAAACGTACCAAACGAAGAAAATATGGGGGCTGCAACTTCTGGATGACATCGAAGAGCTGGAAACCCAGTTCAGATCAGGTCGATCAGGAACACAGCAGCAGCGACAGCTGGAACAACAATGATGGCAATGCATCGCTTGAGAATTCTGCCTCCTCTGAGGAAGATGACATTCCCACGGACACTCGAGCCATCTACTCCATTGTACTAAAGCTTCCAGGACATAGTTCAATTCTCAATTCTGCAAAACTGCCTTCCTCAGAAGATCTGCCTGGGTCAGAAGATGAACTGCAGAAGTTGGACACAGAGTCAAAGGAGCAGAAACCAAAAAGGCTTCACCCACAAAAGAGCATGGATGATGGGAATTTACAGAAATGCTTTCCCAAGCTTCCAGTTCAACCAGCATCTGCAGTATACGCAGGAAAGGCTTCAGACTGCAATTCCACAGGGATGAAGGCACCTAATGCCTTACCTTTGTCATTTAAGGAAGCCACCCTGGCCAAGAAGTTCGCCTTGAAGACAAGAAGTCAGATCACCAAACGAAAGCGAATGTCACTTATCAAAGAGAAGAAAGCTGCACAGACACTTAGCGCCATTTTGTTTGCCTTCATTATCACCTGGACCCCATATAATATCATGGTCCTGGTAAACACTTTTTGTAAATGTATCCCTAAAACATTTTGGAACCTGGGGTACTGGCTTTGCTACATCAATAGTACAGTGAATCCTATGTGCTATGCACTGTGTAATAAAACTTTCAGAACCACATTCAAGATGTTACTGCTCTGCCAGTGTGACAAACGCAAACGACGTAGGCAACAATATCAGCAGAAACCATCAGTCATTTTTCATAAGCGGATTCCACGGGAAGCTTCATAGAATAGTATTTTTTAACCACAATAATAAACATTAAAGGGAGGGTGGTTGCTGGAGCCAACTGCATATCTTCAAGATGTGAAAGTAGCAGCCTGGTGTATGTATCCTTTTAATATTTCCTGTATACTGTAACCATTGAAGCCACATAAAGCAAAAAAATGAATTACAAATGAATTTATTAAAGAACAACCAGATAGCTGAAAAATTATCTACACAATTCCAAAAAAGCTGCACTTATTAATCCATTCTGGGGATCTCAGGAGAGCACACGTAGCTAGCCCACTCCCAATATGTTTTTCTGATAAATTCAGTAGGCTCTAATATGTCACAAATTGGACCGATCTAAATTTCAAAATGTGGGTATATGTGTGTGTTCCAAATACTGTACAGATGTCCCAAACATCTTAGAGCTTCCCATCTTCTCCTTTTGTAGGTGTAAAGTCAATTTGTTGACCCAGTTTATTAAATAACTTGTGCAGGAGCATCCCATGTACTCAGCACTTGCTGTCTGTTTACAGGAAAGGTGAGGTCTTGTCTTTCTCAGCAGTAATTACCATCACTATGAGATGTGAGCAGGGGCCTTGAAAACAGTTTTTCAGAACTCGTTTATATTGTATTGATTTTGGGCAATCTTAAAATTGTAACGCCACAAAATAATTTTATGTACAATAGTGAAGAATTTCCGAAGGGTGCATGTTATCCCTATCTATACATTCAAGCAGAAGAACTGAGTGTGTATATTTTTCAAATAGAGATACCCTTTAAACATTAAAATATTCTTTAAACAGGAGAAGGATGGCCCAATCCAGAAGGAAGAATCCTTAACGAGAATTTCATCTTCATGAGAAACTGGGTACAGGCTTCACTTCTGCTTTAAATGTGAGGGTCACAGAGGGACTCAGATTTCCAGTGCAGTACCCAGCATAGCCTGGGAATCTCTTTAAGTTGTAGAAAAGCTGGAACAGAAAGTCTCATCTTTTCTACAAATTTGAGGGAGGGGAGGGAGGGAGACAGAAAGAGAAATCCAGAAAGAGGCTTAAGAACAGTGTCAGCAAAAAGTCAGGTCTGTATTTATCCTGCGTTTTTGTTGAAGCGTATGACAAGGACAAAGAATCTATGGAATAAGCACATTACTTCTTTCCAGCTGTCTGCATCAGGCATGTTCCCGAGGAAAATGCACCAGAGTCTTGTCTCTATTTTCTGTACATTGAAAGGCATTTTAGACATGGGATAAATAACTGTATTTTTTTAAAATAATGAAATGGCACTTTCAATAATGCTTGTCGATTTTGAAAGCTTCTGTTATTATTATTATTATTATTAATTATTATTATTATTATTATTATTATTGCTGTTTTTGTTACAAACAGTAGTGGAAATTTACAGTTTGTGCAGTACAATGTCCCAAGTGAATGTAAGTTGTTTGCCAATTCAAATAGCTAAGCACCTTCTCAGAAAGAGAGAAAAAAAAAGGGCTGTAATGTAGCTGAGACACAGTGATCCCTCTAATTTATCAATTCAGTCAGTTCAGCAGAGCTTGGACACGCCCACCCCTCTTCTCCCCCCCCTCTTAGCAACTCCAGCTGGTTCATTCAGGGCTGTGTGCACAGGAAATGTTCCAGAGGGGGTCTGTGCTTCTGCTGTACTTTGTAAAAGTCAGGATATGCCAGAGGAAAGGACTGTACTTTAAGCAATTGCTTCAAGTCAGATTTATTTACATTTTTAAAAAGCAAGAGTTTTATCAGGCTTCTCCCCACCCTTTTTTCATTTGACAATTAAAAAAAAAGCAACTTTCTTTATGAAAAGAGGACTCAGTGTTGTGAACACAGAACTGGTATAAAAGCTGCTTTTGTATTCGGTGTGAGATGGTGTTTACAGGTGATTTTGACAACAGTGGAAATATATTAAATAGTGTCTGTGTATCTGAGCTATTTAATTTTGTGATCTATTAATATGAAGAAATATTTATATACATAAATGCCACCAAAATGTTTTATTTAAATGTTGATAAATATTGCTCTTTGGTCTTCAACTGTAATGTCCTTTTCAAGCAGATCATAAAAGTGTTCTTGAAACATGAACACAGTTTCCAAGTTTGTGTATCACAGATTGTGGTAGGTAACATTTATGCATACTGAAAAGATTCTTGATGGGCAACATACCCCCTCAAAATCCTTTGCAAACCCAGGCAGGCATTCTTTCTAAAATTCAAACATGGGGGTGGGGGGGAGGAAGGAAGGGATGTTAGAAACCTGTATGTCATAGAACTGGGCATGGGATGAACAATATCCAAAGGGGATGTCTGGGGTGAGGAATTAGAATTGCCACATCTTCCTCTGACTGAGTTCTTGCATCTCTAAGAGATTTGGAACAACCACAGATTCCTAAAGCGGTTGCTTTTCCCAGCATAGAAAAGCAACTCTGGGCAAATTGCACCCACTTTTAGCCAATGACACTTCCTAAACACAAGACAGGCCTCGTAATTTTAAAAAGCATCACTTTGAACAGCACTCTGTGGAAACTCAAGTTCTAAGATGAAACTATTGAGAAATAAATGGGGACAGCCTTGTAGAGTTTAGAAGAAGGGCGGGGAAAATGCATGTATGTTTTTAACTGACATGCTACACAAGGCGTTTAGGCACGTAGCACATGTGCTCAAAACAATGTTTGTCTAAAAAGCCAAGAATTTCGTATAGTATATTTTTAAAAGTAAGAAAAATGACTTTGTAAAGAAGGAATTCAGAGCAGAGATGTAGCTCTGTTTTTTGAACTTTGAATCAATAATCATATCTCTTCCCTTCAGTTTGGCAGCCCTGCGTCTTACTTGTGAATAAACATCAGTTTGTTTCAGAGAATAATTGCACATTGAGAGATGCAACATCATAATATTGAGTATTTGCAACTATGCACATTTTTGTTTTGAGCAGCCCAACACAGCTGGGAATCCCCAGAAGAAAATCAAAGTACAGACTCTGATTTTATTTGTTGCTGTGCTGATCGTCACTCACCTTCAATCATTTGAGCTCTGCACATCAGCTGTGAGGGGCAGACAAGATCTGCTGATTACAGCATGCCTGGATTAATGAGATAGGACTTTCTTATACCCTAGTCCTGAATTCCATGGTCCTGATTAACTGCTAAATCTAGCTTTTTATTCAGAATTCTGAAACCCAAATGAAGTTTGAGCTCTGTCTAAAACAAAACGCAAGGGTGCTAATTCACTGAGGCTTTTACAAGCTGTAACACTCCTAAAAAAAAGAATGTAGAAAAATTAAAACTCCCATCTCCCAAAGTCTGTCATAAAGTAATCCATTGCATGTTGAAACTATAAAATTTTAACTCTTGGAAAGGCCACCAGTGTCCACTAAGAAGGTATGCCTTGACCCATCCGTGACTCCTTCTAGGTCCTTAGGAAATTTTTATTTGCAGTTCCTGAAAAATATATCCACCTTTCACAGTTCAGTTGAGCTAAGAATATATTTCAACATTATACTACATTGTGCATGTGTCTGTCTGTCTGCCTGTCTGTCTGTCTCTCACTCTCTGGTAAGTACAATTTCATCTAATAATTTGAGAGTCACACTGTGACAAGGATGCAATCTTGCATTATATTAATTTCATGATAAATATATATATAAAATAGAAATTTCGCCTTTTGGCAAAAGCAGAATGTCACCATTCTTTATACAGAAATAAATTAGGAATTGCTTAATGTTTGATACATAATCAGCTTTTTAGATATCCCTGATAATTTTAGAGCAGGAATATAATGTTCACAGGCTTTTTGACAGATGAATGTAATTCTGAATACTTTTTTGTGTGTACCTGGGCATATGTGTATATACTGTATAGCTGCACAAATGGATATGGAGATAAATAGGAAGACAATAATTAATCTGCGGGTGGCACAGGTAGGTTTAGTTACAATGCAACTCCTCCATCAGGGAGAACCAATATCCATAAACAACTCCCAAGCACCAAATGAATTAACAGAATGTGGCTTAGGAAAAAGAGATATGACTGTGATGCTAATAAAATTTGGAAGCATTCTAGAGACATTTGTAGTGTCTAAAAGGATACCCCTTAATGGCTCAACTTTTGTCCCTGTCCTCTAGGCCTCCCTTGTACTCTGTTAATTAACATAGTGTTACTGTTGGTGGAATGTGACTCCAACAGTTGGAATGGTAGTGGAAAACTCACACTGAGACAAGGATGACTTCTCCCTGCAAGAGCAGATCAAGAAACCTTAGCATGGCTGATACTGGCATTACAGATCAAAGTGCAAGAAGCATGAACCCGCAGGAATACACAACAGTCACATTATCATTTATAGGCATAGAGGACACCCACAGAATTTGTGAATTTGTGGTTAACTGAGGAGACTAAGACAGAATTATAAAGGCCATTTACAAAAGATCAGAGCTCTTTTTTCATTATTCTTGACTTGGCTTCTCCCAAACAACCTACCGAAAGTGTTATGTCACAGCGGCCATCAAGTCAGAGATCATCTTCAGCCTTCAGCTGAATGTATGCATTTGTTGAGGTTGACAGCCTGGTCTCTTGAAGGGCAGAAAAGTAGCATATCACTTATTTTAACAAAATATACTTAGCTTTAGGGAGTTCCTCATCAAGAAGCAGATATCACATTACTACTCTCCTGCCAACATTAATCCATGGACACCTGCAGCAGAAACAATTTATGTCCCAGTTTGAGGTTCTATAAAAGCCAAGATCCTGCATTATCATGCGTTCTGCTACACAGGTCTGCACTGAAAGTGTGGACTTTTGCAAGAAGGAGGTGTTAGCAGAGCAACATCAGCAGATCTGCAGGGACTTATGGAGAAACCTCGTGGGCTGAGCAATTTCTGACTATGTCCCAATTCTATCCTTTGATTGAAAAGGCATCATTAAATATTATTTCTATTTCTAAATATCATTAAATATTATTTCTATTTTGATATCTATCATTAGATATCATTTCCTTTAGAAAGAGGCATAGGATGATGATCAGAGCAAAAAAACCTCTCCTGCCATTTGTTTGATAGGGTCTTTCTCCTCCCCAAATTCACACAATTCATTGAAGAAGAGTGAGGCAATGTACATTAACCTACTCCCACACTCTCTCCTCCCCTTGAAGCCACACAGTTCTTCACAGATTCAGGTCAGGATATCTGCGTGTGTTTGATAAGCTCAACAGGTCAGATTCCAAATCATGTAAAAACATCTGACAGCCTTCAGCAAGAAATGTGAAACTTTTTTTTCCAGAACATTGCTTTTAGACATACAAAGCTTGCAGGGGAGCCTGTTGATAAAATAACTTCATTGGCTCCCTGACTAGTACAATCCAGGTTCAAACTGATAGTATGGATATAAGTTAAAAGTAAAGATTCCTTCAAGCAAAATTCAGCTCTAGTGATTATAGAGGCACTTAACTTATTTTGGATGATACCATAAAAATAATTTGCAATTTGTTTTTCCAGAATTCATTTTTTTTTCAACTTCCCAGGCCTGGGGTTCCTTGGTGATTTATCTTTAATTACTCAGTCTGCCGAAACTCACTTAATTTTGAATCCAGATCAGGATGCTCAGGTGCTTCCACCTGCTGAGAAAGCCTTTAAAGAATATGAGACCAAATTAACATCCAAAACATCTCAGCTCAGCAGCTATAGCAAGTACCTGCTCTCTGTACAGAAGCAATTCATGCTATGCTTCTCCTGCCGTATGGAACTATCTCCCCTCTCCAATATGCTACAATAGAATGCTGGTACTTAAAACTGATTATTTTTTTATTATTATTCTGTCACATATTGTCGAAACTGCTTCAGGGTTTTTGACAGACATGTTTAAATGCATAAATAAAAAGTAACCCGAAGAAACAGCTACTGCTGTGAGGAGAGTAGTCAGACAAAACCTTTACTTGGTTTACATTCATAAATTAGTTATACGTAAATACTGAACAGTCTGAGTCTTGTTACAAATTACAGCTCTCACATTTTCAGTCTTTTAACAATTTTAAATCTTCCAGTGTTTCAACCATTTAGCTTAAGATCTAAAAAAAAACCAGCCATCTCTTGGTGCTGAATGATATTGAAATCATATCAATATTCTATTTTAGAATATTTGAGTAGTACTTTGTGAAAGGCAGTCACTGGATTTTCAAACAGATCATATTTCCTATGATTTTAATCAAAGCAGACATTTAAAATTCATAAATTGGAAGGTGAAACGAAATGCCTCTCAGTTATCATTGAAAACATAAATGGAGTGAATCTTTTCACCTCAGCTCTATACAGAATACTTAGGTTTAAGTGTACCAGTTAACCTGAGAAATAAATACAGGTGAAATTATTAAGAATCAGAATCTATTAATGATGTAAATAAAAATCAATGCCAGCTTAATGGCATGAAATAAAGTTACTGAAAGTATAGGGATAGGATAATGAAAAATCCTCACTTTCTTGCCTTACAAATTTCTTTACAGATCCCAACTGCTAAAATAAAGTACCTCTTTAAGAAATGTTCCCATGGAATGCTTAGCCAACAAAAATCTCTTTTTAGCTTAAATATCTTATCATTCTTTGGTTTTGCACTTTATAAAGCATTGCAGTTTCTCAAATCAATACTTTACAGTCAGGAAAGATTAAAAGTTAATAAAAAGGAGATTATGGCATTATTACTGTGTCTTGTTCTCATAGGTTGATAGAATAATTTTCACAAAGTTTTTTGCTAATATACTTTTTCTGGAATGTTTCTTGACTTCATTTTTTATTAATTTCCATTTGATCAATGTGTGGTGTACATTTATCTGATTCACCATTGACTTAAAGGTCCAGGTGCTCAATGCAATTTAAGGGCTTAGAATGAATTTCCAAACATTTTTATTTATTTACCAAGATTGTACGTTTGGATGCTATTCTACCTTTTAAGGACTGTAAAGCTGGCAGATTGACAGGTGAAAGAGAGCTCAAGTACATATGAACATTTTTCCCTCCAAAATATAGTATTTTCGTGGCTTTTTCTGCTTCAAATACCGAAGACACCATCCTGTATTTTGCAAATGCAAAGAAATTGATTTCTCCCTTGTAATAGGACACTTGAAGATTTGAGCACAGTCAGAACCAGTGATTGAAAGTGGCTAGGTAGTATAGCAGCAGGTAGCCACCTGGTCACAAGAGCAACTACCTACTCAGCAGCTCATTACCAAAGAGGGAGGGCAGAGGCAGCAGTTTGGAGAAAGACCTCAGCCTGGAGGTGGCCTGGAGGCAAAGGGCATGAGTTCCTAACCTGAATACAGTATATCTAATCCAGATTGCTTTCCCACAATGAGCGTGTCAAATATGAACAGTGTTCCTTCAGCCCTTCTCTTCTAAAATTTATTTCCCAAGCTCTGGGCCATGACATATATACAATCTGAATAATCCTCCTGGGACTGGAGCTATCACTTGTTAAAAAAATTGGGTTATTGACTACCCTAAGTATCTTTTAGTTCACAACTTCAGCTGTTTCTGTCTTACATAGCTACAGCACACTTTCCCCTCCCTGTCTCTATTCATAGGGAGCTGCAAACAAAACCAGTTCCATCACACACATCTTTGCATTTATAGCTGAGCCAATGGATCGCTTTTCTACTTTCAGCAATTAAGTGTTTAAGTTAAAACATCCGATATAATGAGCCATGTAGTTTTGTTGCATGGAGGGCAAATGACAGAAATGGCAATGCTGAAAATAGGGTAAGAGTAAGGCTAGGAGTAGAGGGCACATAGTGGAGACTGGGGAATGTCCTGCAGATGCCTACCCAGAGTTTGCAATCAGAATATTTCAGAATTTGCTTGAAACACATAATTGCCCTTCGAATATTTGCAGTAAAAAGAATGATTTCCAATCAATAGAAGCACAATTTGCAAGTCTATAGCAGTGTTTTTCAACCTTGGCAACTTATAAGATGTGCAGATTTCCAGAAGCCAGCATGGGTTGCCAAAGTTGAGATACACTGTTGTAACATTTGCTAATAGCAACTATCTCCAAGTGTGCATTTTATATATGACAAAATCCATTCTGAGGATCTCATCAGAACATGGGTGTCAAACTCACCACGTCACATGACGTGTCGCGATTTATTCCAAAAAATTTTTGCATTGCCGGAACTGGGGTGGGCACGGTGTCTGTATGATGCAACTGGCCTGTGGGTCGGCAGTTTGATACCCCTGCTGTATAACATATCTCAGTTAATAAACAAAGGATTAAGATATGCAAGTCTCAATGCCCTTCCTCACTCAAACTTCCAATAAGCATAGGTAGAAATGCTGCTAAAATCTATTGGATTAGATCGTATTTATATAATGTGAATAAATGTTTTAAAAACATGTTTCATGGAGAAACAGCCCTTGTAACCTGTTTTGTGCCCTCAGGGATACCCATTTGGTACTCAAATGCAGTATAACGGACTACACTTCACTCATTCTACTTAAAACATCTGTGTGTATCAGACTAAACAATGACAAAACTGTATATAATGTGATTGAAATTGTATGAATATTTTTCAAGTCTTCAGGATAGTTAAAGTTTTAACTTATTTGAGTTAAAGTTCTCTCTTTTTTTGAAATTTTGTATAACTTGTTAAATATTGTGCCACTGTAACTTATTTTTGTTGCCATATACTGACACATGCTCATTTCTATATGAAATGTATTGATTATTAATTGCTTCAGAGGCAGCAATAAAACATTATTACAACATATCTGCTTTTCATTAAAATCCTTATTTAGAAGAAACAACATCTTAAACTTGGAAGACAGTCTGCTTGGTTGAGGATTTGTTTGTTTGTTTTTTACACAGTCCAACACTGATGATTCGGATTAGGTTTTAGCTACTGCCTTGAAAAAGGAATTAAGCATGTATATAACCTTATAATACCTGCAAGCAATAATGTAATTTCCAGGTCATGGGCAAATTAACCAATCACACTAAGCCTGCCTTTCTTAACCATGGTTTATTGAATGAGATAGAATAGTTCAATTGGAACATTGTGCTAGGGCCTAGGCCATAAACCACTGTCTACAAGACAAAATGGCTAGATTCACCCAACAGGCTAAAGCTATTCATACATCTATGAACCTAGACATTACAATAATATGGCTTTGCCCTTCAACATCTTGTCTCAAAGTCCAACCATCCAGAGATACATCATTTCCTATTCTTCATTCTGTGCAGCTACAACACCATCAATTTTACTCTATAATCAGAAAGGTGCTGAAAAATTCATTTCCATGATTGAATGTAAATTGCTGGACTAGGACATCTATTTTTATTTGTTTTTACCTTTCACAATAAGAAGTCATAAAGCTCCTTCAATAACCTCTTTGATTCTGACCTTCAACCTTTTCTGATGTCTTCACCTTCTGTGTTCTTCAGTATTACCAAACATATATTGTTTTCTACTCCAACATTTATTCAAGGGAGCAGTTGGTCTTTATTTGGCCCAGAACTGATTGGGGGATTTTTCTTATATTCTTGCATTAGCTGATATTCATACTGTAGTAACTATTTCCCAATCCATAATTAAAATATACCTATTTTCTATTATTATTATTATTATTATTATTATTATTATTATTATTATTATTATTATGTTTATTGTGTTTATTATGTTTATTATGTTTATTATGTTTATGTTTATTATGTTTATGTTTATTATTATTATTAGGTTTATAGCTTGCCTTTCCTCCAAGAATTCAAGGTGGTTACCATTCATTTTATCCCCATAATAGAAATTCTATGATGTAGGTTGACTGATTGATTCCAAGTCACCCAGAGTATTTCCACCAGGTAGACTAAACAGTGGAGTAATATCTATGTCTCCTTATTTCTAGTCCATCACCTTAAACCACCTTAACTAACTGAAACTAATTGAAAGACTTTTTCCAATCCAAATTTCATATTCTGCATTACCTATGGTTTGAACTTTCTGCTCGTAGCTGTCACTAAAATGGTCCTCATTAGATTATTTCCCTTCTAAACAAAAATATGTTTTGATCTACATATTCTTACAATATTAATTCAATATTGACCCAAGGAACAACTTAGACCAGATTTCCCCCAGCCTCCAGATGTGTTCATCTATAACATGACTGGTGGTCATGTTATTTATGGAATATGGAAGTTGTAGTCCAATGTATCTGTACAGTGCAACATCTAATTAAACAGCACTAAATTATGGGATTAGAAAGATGGGCATAAAACATGGCAATTGCTGGAATATTTTAATAGCTTTTTTATTCCTATGATAAATTAACAGAGATACAACTTTGAATGCCTGCCTGTGCTCTTCCAGTTCTAATATTTGCAATTCTGGTGACTCCTTATCCCACTTTATAGGAGGATAGTGTCACTTACATTTTCTAGGCCAGACCATAATGCCCATTGTGCTTGAAATGCTGGTAATATTTTATTCCAGAATTTAAACCATATGGTCAAGCATCAGAACCAGAGGACAGCCCTGATAGGTCATATAAACTAATTAATGGACCATTTAGTGCAACACATACTGTAGGCTAGATAGGCTGCAGCAGTGCCTGTGCTACAACCACAGTGTTATGATCTCTGATAATTTATGTGTTTGACAATGAAGGTCTCAGGCAATTAAAACATTCATTATTCACTGTGAAGTGTATCGCTTTTAAGACTAGGGGAATTTTCAACATATCCTATCAAACTACAAGAGCCACAAAGTGGCAACCTTCATTTGTGACATGAAGATGGACAGCAATACAGAAGTCAGACACAGTTACTTTAAAGAGTAAGACAGGTGATATATATATAGACATGCCCACTGGGGGGAAAAAACTTTTGTGAATTTAATTTTAGCCATACTATGCAGCTAAATAAAAGGGACGCGGTGGCTCAGTGGGTTAAGATGCTGAGCTTGTCGATCACAAGGTCGGCAGTTTGGCGGGTCAAATCCCAAGTGCCGCATAACAGAGTGAGCGCCTGTTACTCGTCCCAGCTTCTGCCAACCTAGCAGTTCAAAAGCACATAAAAATGCAAGTAGAAAAATAGGGACCACTACAGTGGGAAGGTAACAGCGTTCTGTGCGCCTTTGGTGTCTAGTCATGCCGGCCACATGACCACAGAGACGTCCTCGGACAAGCGCTGGCTCTTCGGCTTTGAAAAGGAGATGAGCACCGGCCCCTAGAGTCGGAAACGACTAGCACGCATGTGCGGGGGAACCTTTACCTTTACCTTAGGCAGCTAAATAGCATAAAAAATCTCCCATCAGAATACACAAGGAAATAAATTTACACCGCATCCCTCAAATTGCTGCTTTGGAGATAATTGTTAGCTATATATTATGATATTCCTCCAAAGTGAGAATGGGTGAGGGAATAATTTTGTCCTGAAACATTGTTCTTTCTATATTGTTAGGCTAGCTCCCAATTAATAAGCAATAAGGAAAAATAAATTATACTAATTGAAGTTGATATTGATTGTGAAGCCTGCCCATTTGCTGTGGAGAACTATTGAAGACATCCTTTGCGTTCTTGTACCTCTGATTCTATAAGAGCAATATTCTAGCAACCTTGGCACATTTCCCAGTGGGCCTAAGCACATTTTTCAGATTAGATCTGTAGAATTAAACTAGACTAAGTAGAAATATCAAAGTGTAAATATCAATGTGTCTTATCAAACCTCATGCCACCATTTAGGATATAAATAAACTAAAAATTGGGAGAAAAGCTATGTGCATACTGGAGTTCAATTAGGAAAAAATAACATTAGGTATACAGTGCTGAAGACCAGTGTTTCTCAACCTTGATAACTTTAAGCTCTGTCCACTTCAACTCCCCAAATCTGGTTGAAAAACACTGCATTAAACTCTTATTTGGAAGTCCCAAAGGTGTTGTTGGTTTTTTTACATGAGGCAATTGGACTTTCTTGTGTTTCTTTTGAAGATGTTTCACTTCTCATCCAAGAAGCTTCTTCATCTCTGACTAGATGATGGGGAGTGGAAGGATTTTGTTGCATGCAATATAATGCTTGTAGTGTAATATTGTGTTGCTTGCAATCCTTCCACTCCCCACCATCTAGTCAAAGCTGAAGAAGCTTCTTGGATGAAAAGCAAAACATCTTCAAAAAAAGACAAGAAAATCCAGTTGCCTCCTTAAAAAAAACACCTTTTGGACAATCATACCTGGATGACTGAGAACCTCCATAGACACTCTTATTTGGAAGGGCTTAATTCGATTCACGCTGCACAGTAATAGATCACGGACACTAGATGTCAGCATGAGAACATGAGAGGTTTCCAATCAACTTTGCTCTTTAAGCAACGCTTATCTAAGTTCCAAGATGAACTTGATGAAAATTCAGAAGCCTTGTTTTAACTTCAGCCACTAGGTGGTGGCAGCTGTACACATTATATTTTTATATTTTTCCACTTACAAGTTCAGGTAGTCTTCAACTTAGGGTCACAATTGAGCCTCAAATTTCTGTTGCTAAGTGAGACAAGTGTTAAGTGAGTTTTGCCCCATTTCATCACTTTTCTTGCCACTTTTAAGCGAATCACTGCAGTTGTTAAATTAGTAACATGGTTGTCAAGTGAATCTGGCTTGCCCATTGACTTTGCTGGTCAGAGGGTCACAAAAGATGATCACATGATCCTGGGATGCTGCAACCGTCATAAATATGAACGAGTTGTCAAGCGTCTGAATGTAAATCACGTGGTCCTGGGGATGCTTCAGTGGTCATCAGTGAGAAAAATGGTCCTAAGTCACTTTTTTCAGTGCCGTTGTAACCAAACAAACTGTTGTAAATCGAGGACTACCTGTGTTTCTACACATGCCAAAGTCTCAGAAGCAAAAGATATACCTTTTATCATACCGTAACAATCTCAGATCCTCATTTATATCTCCTTTCTTTCCAAGAAAGAAATAGGCACGTTGGTTACTAAAAAAAATATCATTTAGTGTACGATGAGAACATGACAGTAGAGGGGTAAACAACTACATATAATTCACAAATATTATATTCAAAATTATTTATAATTATTATAAATAAATAATAGTTACAATATTGTCAAAGCAATGCTTTATCAGAGAAAATGCTTTTTTGCTTCCTCATTTAAAAAAAACCTGGAACGTTTTTTTAACTAATGGTGCTTTTTTCTTTTCTTTTCTTTTTTATGAATTGGTCCTTCCTTCCTTCCTTCCTTCCTTCCTTCCTTCCTTCCTTCCTTCCTTCCTTCCTTCCTTCCTTCCTCTTTCCTGGTTCCAGTGTTTTTTTCACTTGTCAAACTTTCTACATAACTATTTCAAGATAAACTCTTAGTAATGCATACTATAATTTTATTTATAGCTCCCCCCCTTTTCTGGCATGATTCACTTTGGTTTACCAATAGTTTTTTTTAATCACAATATAAATTATCTTGGCTTAACAAGAAATGAATAACTAAGGAGAGGACACAACACCTTAGAGCAGTCATGTCAAATTCGTGACGTCACATGATGTTGCGCAACATATCGGGACACTTTTGCCATTGCCGGCAATAGGGTGGGCGTGGCTTCAGGATGACACATCTGGCCCGTGGGCCAGCAGCCTTAGAGAGCTTTACAGAGAGAAAATGATTAATTGTCTTCCACTCTAAGAAGAAACTTGGTGGGATGAAACCCACAAATGGAACTCACAGCTAGAGGGATTTAAATTATGTAAAAGAAACAGACCAAATAAAAGAGGAGGTGGAGTTGCTCTCGATAGAAGAAATAACTACATCTCTACAGAAATAGAGCATAACAATGATGAAAACTGTCTTGAATGCATTTGGGTCAATATAAAAGGGGGGGAGAATGACATTGCCATAGATGTATACTAGAGGCCGCCCAACCAAACAGAGGTAATGGATGAACTTTTTGCTAGTCAGCTAACTAAGGTATGTAGGAAGCATATCACAATAGTAATGGGAGACTTTAATTACCCTGACATCAACTGGGAGACAAACCCTGCACCAAGTGGAAGATCAAACAGATTCCTGACAAACCTAGCAGACAACTTTGTCTCCACAAAAGTAGAGAAGGGAACTAGGGGATCAGCCATATTGGACTTAGTTCTCACTAACAGAGATGAAATTATAGAAGGCACTGAAACCACAGGAACCTTGGGGGGGGAGTGATCATGCAATATTGGAATTCAACATTCTGGAAGCACAAGCAATAAAACACAGTCAAACTAGAGTCTTGGACTTTAAGAGAGCTAATTTCAACAAACTTAGAGAGAGCTTGGGAAGGATTCCATGGATGAGAATCCTCAAGGGGTAAACAACTCAAGAAGCTTGGGAAATTTTGAAAAGTGAGATTATAAAAGCCCCATCTAGCACAATACCAACAAAGAAGAAAAATAAAAGAAACCAGCATGACTTCATAAAGAACTCTCTGATAAATTGAAAGACAAAAAGGACAAGTAAAAAAAGTGGAAAGAGGGACACATAACTAAGGCAGAACATAAGCAAATAGCTGAGCCTACAAAGATGAAGTGAGGAAAGCTAAGGCTCAAAATGAACTAAAGCTTGCGACCAAAGTCAACAATAACAAAAAAAAAGCTTCTTTCAACATGTAAAAAAATAAACAAAAAGTTAAGGAAATGATTGATCCATTAGTGCAGGGGTGTCAAACACAATTTCATTGAGGGCCGCATCAGCATTGCGGTTGCCCTCAGGGGGCCGGGTGAGTATGGCCAGGGTGGGCGTGGCCTACTGGCTGGGCGTGGCTAGAGTGCGTATGGCCTACTGGGTGGGCGTGGCCAGTTCTACATCGTTCGCATCAAGGGTGCCTATGGGGGCCTGGGCAGGAGTGGGACAGATCTGAGGGTCTCTGGCGGAAGGAGGATCTCTGGGCCAGGGCCAAGGCAGTGGGGGCCGTTCCCTCACTGTTTCCAGGATGGCTTCAGGGGCCACATGAAACCACTTCGCGGGCCGGATCTGGCCCCCGGGCCTTGTGTTTGACATGTCTGCATTAGTGGAAGAAAGTGGCAAGAAGGTGACAAGCAACAGGGAGAAAGCAGAACAACTCAACTCATTTTACACAGAGAAAAAAAAACAGTCCAACCTATCAAAAACAGTACCATGAAAAACACAGATTAGAAACACAAGTTAAGATGGGCAAGAAAATGGTAAGTGAGCACCTGTCCACCCTAGATTAGTTCAAATCACCAAAACCAGATGGACTGCACCCCAAGGATCTGAAGGAACTGGCAGATATGATCTCAGAAGCATTGAACTATATCTTTCAAAGATCCTGGACCACTAGGGAACAACCAGAGGACTGGAAAGAGCTGAAATAGTTCCCATCTTCAAAAAAGGGGAAAAATGGATCCAGGAAACTGGTTGACTCAAGGTTGACTCAGCCTTCCATCCTTCCGAGGTAGGTAAAATGAGGACCCAGATTGTTGGGGGCAATAAACTGACTTTGTAAAAATGCCGCTTGGGGGCCCCCGAAAGCCCTAATAAGCAGGTATATACATAGAATGAAGGCTATTGCTAAGCACATTGTGCTTTAGATTGTAAGCCGCCCTGAGTCTTCGGAGAAGGGCGGGATATAAATAGGATTTAAAAAAAAACAAAAAACTACAGCCTGACCTGGGAAGATCTTGGAAAAGATAATCAAGCAACGAATCAGTGAACACCTAGAGGCAAACAAAGTCATTACCAAAAGCCAACATGGGTTTGTCAACAACAGATCATGCCAGACAAATCTTATTGCATTCTTTGACCAAGTGACAAAATTAATGGACCAGAGGAATGCTGTAGAGATAATTTACTTGGACTTCAGTAAGGTATTTGATAAAGTAGACCACAGTCTACTACTTGATAAGATAGAAAAATGTGGGTTAGACAGCATCACCACCAGATGGATCCGTAGCTGGCTGACCGGCTGTACTCAGCATGTGGTCATCAGTGGAACCGCATCTACATGGAGGGAAATGTGTAGTGGGGTGCCCCAGGGCTCTGTTCTAGGCCCAGTGCTCTTCAACATCTTCATCAATGATTTGGACGAGGGGATAGATGGGGAACTCATCAAATTTGCAGACATCAAGCTGGCAGGAATAGCCAACACTCCAGAAGATAGACTTAAGATACAGAAGGACCTTGGCTGTATAGTTGAAGCCTGAGGACAGGGATTTTTTAATTTTACTGATCTGTAAGTCACTCTGGGAAACTTTCCAGCTAAAAAATGAGATGGAAATACTTTGGATTGAATTAATATAGGTATGAACTAGGCTGAATTGCAATTGATAGACTTGAACATTGGGCGCTATCTAACAAAATGAAATTCAATGGTGAAAAAAGTAAGGTTCTACATTTAGGCAAGAAAAACCAAATGCACAGGTATAGTATAGGTCAGGGGTAGGCAAACTCGGCTCTTTTATGATTCATGGACTTCAACCCCCAGAATTCCTGACTCAGGAATTCTGGGAGTTGAAGTCCATGAGTCATGAAAGAGCCAAGGTTGCCTACCCCTGGTATAAGTGTTACCTTGCTCAATAGTAGTAACTGTGAGAGGGATCTTGGAGTTCTAGTGGACAATCACTTAAATATGAGCCAGAAGTGTGCTGCAGCTGCCAAAAAAAGCCAACACAGTGCTAGGCTGCATTAACAGAGGGATAGAATCAAGATCACATGAAGTATTAATACCACTTTACAATGCCTTGATAAGGCCACACCTGGAATATTGCATCCAGTTTTGGTCACCACAATGTAAAAAAAAAGATGATGATGAGTCTCTAGAAAGAGTACAGAGAAGAGCAACAAAGATGATTAGAGGTCTGGAGGCTAAAACGTATAACGAACGGTTGGTGGAATTGGGTATGTCTAGTTTAATGAAGAGAAGGGCGAGGGGTGACATGATAGCAGTGTTCCAATATGTTGGGAGCTGCCACAAAGAGGAGGGACTCAAGCTATTCTCCAAAGCACCTGAAGAAAGGACAAGAAGCAACAGATGGAAAGTAACCAAAGAGAGAAGCAACCTAGAACTAAGATTTTTTATGACAGAACAATTAATCAGTGGAACAATCTGCCTCCAGAAGTTGTGAATGCTCCGACACTGGAAGTTTTTAAGAAGAGACTGGACAGCCATTTGTCTGAAATAGTATAGGTTTCCTGCCTGAGCAGAGGGTTGGACTAGATGACCTCCAAGGTCCATTCCAATTTATTATTGATCATCGCATAGTCATCCAGATGTTCAGACTAGCATTTTTGTCTACCCATCGAGTCCTTACCAAGGACCTGGGATAGGCAGATGTGGATGTTTGATGGCATTACAAATATCGTCGCAGGATGGAAGCAGTTCCTAGCAAGGCCGCTTTTGCAATTGACTAATGGTGAATTTATCAATGCCAATGGTGTGCAAGTTGTTTTGGGATTGCACCCAAGGCGCCTATTACTATTGGTACTACCTTTGCTTGCCTTTGCCACAGTCTTTCTATTTCTATTTGTAGGTCTTCGTATTTTGTTATCTTCTCCAGTTCTTTCTCGTCTATTTGGCTGTCTCCAGGCACTGCCAAGTCCACTATCCAGATGATGATGATGATGATGATGATGATGATGATGATGACGATGATGATTATTTGCTAATGGCTTCTTCCACAAGCATATTTAAAAATTTGGTTTGTCAAGATGTTGCAGTCTACAATCAAACCAGCTTTGCTTAACTAATGGTGAGGACAAGTAATATTGCTGGATATGTTTTTTATGGTCTATCTGCTATTTACTTAACTGTTTCTTACAATGTAATACTATTAAGTGTTTTTAGTATTTTTGCTATTCAAGAATATTTAATAGAATAGAGCTTGATATAACAGCAATCAAGTTCTATCAATAGTACAGCACATCTGCATTGCAGCTGGGCATGATGTTCCGCATAGTATTAAAAACTGGTAGATTTGCATTCTTCTTCTTCTCCCCCCACCCTTTTTTTTGGGGGGGGGCTGTATAGTTGAAGCCTGAGGACAGGGATTTTCTAATTTTACTGATCTGTAAGTCACTCTGGGAAACTTTCCAGCTAAAAAATGGGATGGAAACACTTTGGATTGAATTAATATAGATATGAACTAGGCTGAATTGCAATTTTAGCATAGAGCTCTACCATTAGTTACCTCTTCTTGTATTCCAGGACCAGCTTGAATGTGTTAGTCTTCTGACACTTACACATCATAGATTAATGAAGGGTCACTTATGGGTTCTTTATGTTTTTGATTTGATGAAAGCAGTTGTGTTTTTGCCCTCAAGCTTTGCTGTTTTTGGTTGTGTGTATGATGTCATGACACATGTCCAAAAGAAGTATGTCATTATTGTTATGTACTGGGCTTGTGGTGTTACACCACATGCGTTGCTGGAGCGGCTAACTGCTCCCCAGTAACCTAGACTAGCTGTCTCCGGTCCTGTAATTGTCTAGCCCCAGGCAGCAAGAGTGGGTTCAAACCTATTGGCTGCTGCCTAGGGGCTAGACCACAGGTCTGCAACCCGTGGCTCCGGAGCCACATGTGGCTCTTTCAGCCGTCTCCTGCAGCTCCCAGTCCTCTGCCATGTGCAGTCCAAAAAAAAAAAGTGGGACTAAAAAAGTTCAACCAATCAATTCAAATATGCAGGGTAGGTGCATATCTCATTTTGGCTCCACTCTTCAGTCAAATCCTGTTCTGTGCATGCACGCATGTACGCACATGCGCACACATTTTTTGCAGCTCCCAGTTTTTCCTTTTGTGAGGGAACCGGTTCCGAGTGGCTCTTTCACTGTTTCAGGTTGCTGGCCCCTGGGCTAGACTATATATAGTGGCTGGTTGAAGCCCAAGCTTCAGTACAGTTCTAGCAAGAAAAAAGAATGAGTTATCTTGTACTCAGCCTTGTGTCTTCCTTCCTGCACTGTTAAGCTCACGACTTAACAGTGGAGACGAAGGTGGGATCCTGCTTCACCGATTAAGAGCTGAAGTCAATGAGGAGTCAGCAGCACACGCCGGAGGGAAGAGGCATTTCCCCCCTCTCTAGGCTGGCTAGTAAGTCACACTAGCGTTCTCACGCTCAGCGGATACATTCCCTGAGCCTAGAAGAAGGATCCAAAGATCACAGGAAGCTGAAGGAAGAATGCTGAAGTTTGGCAAATTAAAAGAATTTGACGTGAAGCATCCGGAAGAATGGCCATCTTACCTTTCGCAAGTAGAAAACTATCTGAGAGCAAATCAGATCACGGAGGAAGGCCTGAAGGCCACCACATTGCTTTGTGTGTGCAGCCCAGCAACCTTTGACCTGGCAGAGAATCTTTTCGCGCCAACGCCCATCGAAGCAGTGTCATACACAGACCTTAAAAAGAAGCTAACCAGGCACTTCCAGTCCAAGATGTCGGAGATGGTATGGTGATTCAAATTTGACCAAAGAGTGCAGCTACCTGGGGAGACAGCTTCGGAGTTCATTGCAGGCCTTTGCAAGTTCTCAAACTTAGAAGCACTACTAAGAGACTGGATCGTCTGTGGCCTTCGGGACAGAACACTTCAGCAGAGACTGTTTGCTAGACCCAACTTAATGTTTTCCGAGGCACAGGATGAGGTGATGGCTGACAAAGCCGCCGGAGCGCAGTGCAGACAGTTCAGTCTACCAAACCTTCAAAATTTGAAGATTTGGTCCATCTGGAGGTTGCCAAATGCGCTGGAGAACCGTCAGAAGAAGAAGAACCTGAGTTCAACAGACTTCAAAGGCAATCCAATACACAAAACCACAGAAACCACCAGCAAGAGGACGGTTACAAGACAGTTCTCTTACCAAGATGTAAGGGGTGCAGAGGCAACCATCTTCGCGTCAATTGCAGATTTCACTCAGCCACGTGTAGAGCTTGCAGAAGAACAGGCCACATCACGGTGGTCTGCAGAGCCCTCCAGAGAGACCAGCCACCCAAACGCCAGTTGGAAGAACCAACTAGGAGAGGTACTGGGGCCCAGGGTCCAGTTAGTGTGGGATTCTGCAGAAATCATAGAAGCGTATACTGCACCGGGGCTCGATGCCCCCTCAAACCCAAACTTAAGCTCTTGGTAGAGCTACAAGGAGTTACATGTAAGATGGAATTGGACTCCGGCTCTGCAGTCTCAATCATTTTGCAAGACACATTTGACTTCGTGTGTAGGTGTACTAACAATTGGGCTAAACTAAGACCCTCAGATATCATTTTAATGGATTTTCAGAATGCTCACATTAAAGTTAAGGGTGAAGCTACATTATTGGTAAAATTTAAAGGGTTTCTGGGGCACCTGGATGTAATAGTAGTAGGGGGCCAAAGAACAAGTTTTATTGGACTTGATTGGTTTGATGCCTTAGGTATTCAGATTACTGCAATAAACCAGACACAAACTGCAGACCTCATGTCAGTGTGTGAAGAATACGCGGATGTATTCGATTCAACCCTGGGGACATACACAGGCCCACCTATTTCTTTTAAGTTAGATTCTAACATTGTTCCAATTAGGGTTAAATCTCACAGGGTCCCCTTTGCCTTAAAACACAACATTGATTCTGAAATCAATAAGCTTGTAGAACAGGTTGTGTTACAGCCTGTTGATGGGGGGGAGTGGGAAACTCCTATTGTAACCCCACTGAAGTCCAACGGGCAAGTTCGCATTTGCGCTGATTATAAATGCACATTAAATAAGGCCCTCAAGCAACACGCTTACCTGGTTCCTGTAGTCAACCATATTTTAGCCTCCTTGCAAGAGGGAACCATTTTTGCTAAACTTGATTTAACACAGGCCTATCAGCAATTTTCGGTTGATGAGGCCACAGCCGTGGCTCAAATGATCATGACTCACAGAGGGGCATTCAAAGTTAAACGCTTACAGTTTGGAGTCAGTGTTGCACTGGGTATTTTCCAAGGGATTATGGAACATACACTTAAAGGCATCCAGGGCGTCTGCCCTTATTTCGATGATGTTCTTATTGCAGGGGAATCCCAGAAGTGTTGGCCAGAAGGCTCAGGGCTGTTTTGCAGAGGCTTCACGAAGCAGGCTTCAAATTAAAAAAGAACAAGTGTAGCATTGGGGTTTCATCAACAGAATTCTTGGGGTTCCGAATTGATGCTAACAGCATTCACCCTGCTGATTCTAAAGTGAAGGCCATTAAGATGGCTCCTAGGCCCAAATCAAAAGGAGAGCTTCAAGTATTTTTGGGTCTCCTAAATTTTTATCATACATTCCTACCGCATAAGGCAGCAATAGCAGAGCCCCTCCACAGGCTACTTGACAAAAAAGCTCCTTGGAAATGGACTAATTTACATGAAAAAAGTTTCCAGGACTTGAAAGCACTACTGTCTGAAAAATCCACTGTAACAGTTTACATAGAGTCTAAACCTATATGTCTTGGATATGATGCATCTCCCTATGGGGTAGGGGCAGTCTTAAGCCACATAGAGAAAAATGGGAATCAGGTTCCTATAGCATTTTACTTAAGGACCTTGTACTCTGCTGAGCGCAACTATACCCAGATTGACAGAGGCCCTGGTCATAGTTGCTGGAATTAAAAAAAATTCATGATTACTTATATGGCAGGGATTTCACTGTCTACACTGACCACAAATGTCTATTGGGACTGTTCACAACAGACAAACAAACCCCTTACATACTATCTCCAAGAATGTTGAGATGGTCTATTTTTCTGTCTGTATATAAATTTAAACTAATTCACAAACCAGGGAAGGAAATGGGCCACGCTGATGGCCTCAGCAGACTACTACTGCCACTAATGGATCCAGATCCAGCTCCTGCTGCTAGAATACTGTCCATACAGGACATACCTGAGTTTCCCCTCCATGCAGGGGACATTGCTGCTGAAACTGCCACAGATAAAATACTTAATAGAGTGTTGTCATGGGTATACACTAGCTGGTTGGAAAAAAGTCCAGGCTCTGAATTTCAAAGTTTTTTTGTCAGGAGACATGAGCTGTCTGCACATAAAGGGTGCATTTTATGGGGGAACAGAGTCATAATTCCCACTTCCCTTAGAAACAGGATCTTACAATCCTTACATGAAGGCCATCCAGGCATTGTCAGAATGAAAGCCTTAGCCAGAAGCTACATTTGGCACATTGTTACAGGTAACTGGAATCACAGATTGGCATATTTTTTTTACTCTGCCAGCATTCTACATCCTGCACGGCCACAGGTAAAAGTCCTGCAGAACTACGTTGGGGGAGGCGTTTGATTACTAAACTGGACAGGTTGCATCCAGACAGAGCGGCAGCAGAATCCTCTCGACCAAAACCCCCGAGGGGGCTGCAGGGCCAGGAACTATGGTCAAGGGAATTTATGGGTTCCTGGTCAAATAACCAAGGCATCCAGACCCCTATCTTATGAAGTGGGGTTGGAGGGAGGGCGAGTTGTAAGAAAACACATTGATCAACTCAGGAAAAGGTTTCCAGAATGGCCACTAAGTGAGGACTGCATCATAAGTCCCTCCCAAGGTCCTCAAACTTGCGGCCAAGCCAGCCCTCACTTGAACCACCAGGGTTTTTCCTTCTCAGTGGAGATGGAATCTGAGGAAGAACCAGGTAGCACGGTTGTAGCACGGTTGACAAAGCGAGCCAGCCAAACCTCAGCAACCGCTGTGTCTACTCTGCAGAACAGACTGACTCTGGGGTGGGCCAACCTGGTGAGGCCAGCCAGAGCGTTTCAACTCCCCTTGACACTGGAGCACAAAGGGACATGGGTCTACCCAGCCCACTGGGTAAGCTGGTAGACCACAAAGTGATAGGAACTCCAAGACATTCCTCTAGGCCACACAAGCCTCCTGCGTACCTCACAGATTACATTGTACAATAAAGTGATGCATAGTGTTGTAAAACTGTACCACTAACTATAGAAACTTGTGCATTGTGAAACTGCCATTACTGCAATGTAAGCCTGTTCATGAGACGTTGTTTAATCTCATTGTGGCCACAGTGAACTTATTATTATTTATTATTTTTATTATTATTTTATTATCACTACAGTTGTATGTGAGTTGATTAATAAGTCTTGACAGCTGTCAAGACTAAATCACGGTTGTCATAGTCTGATCTAAGGGGGGGACGGGTGTTATGTACTGGGCTTGTGGTGTTATACCACGTGTGTTGCTGGAGCGGCTAACGGCTCCCCAGTAACCTAGACTAGCTGTCTCCGGTCCTGTAATTGGATAGCCCCAGACAGCAAGAGTGGGTTCAAACCTATTGGCTGCTGCCTAGGTGCTAGACTATATATTGTGCCTGGTTGCAGCCCAAGCTTCAGTACAGTTCTAGCAAGAATAAAGAATGAGTTATCTTGTACTCAGCCTCGTATCTTCCTTCCTGCACCAAAGAGCTCACGACTTAACAATTATAATGGCACATTATTATTTTCAGCAACCCATTAGAATACCCTTTATATGTAGAGGGTATATTTAGCCATGAAAACCAGCTGGGTGACCTTGGACCACTCACTTTCAGCCCAAGTCACCTGATGGGTGTGTTGCTGTGAGGAAAATAGAAAGGAGGGTGTGTTGGAAATATATGCCACCTTGAGTTATTTGTGAAAATGATAAAGGTGCAATGCAAATAAATAAAACAGAATAAAAAATATTACTTTGTGTGGGTATCCTGGGCATGGAAAGTCACTGGGTGATTATTTGGGGCTTGCCTTTCTTTTTCAAAGCAAAATAAGTTTCAATATAGCTGTTCTGGGGATAAGATGGAGACCCTTGCTCACACTATGTAAACTGCAATGAACTCCTAGTGAAAAGGCAAAGGTTCAGTTTAAATAATAATGACAATGAGAAGAAGGCCTGGCAATGGCTAAAAGCAGGAAAGACAAAGAAAGAGACAGCAGGGCTAAATCTAGCTGCAGAAGATCAAGCCTTAAAAATAAATTCATACAAAGCCAGAATTGAGAAGACGGCAACAAAGAGCAAATGCTCTCATTAGCTGCTGCAAGAAAATCACACAGACTGATTACAAGTAAAGGTCTGGCAAAGTAGTAACAATGGTATATTGGAATATTTGCACGAAATACAATTTGCCTGCAAGCAAGAACTGGTGAGACCACATAATAAAATAGTAAAAAATGAAGAAGCTAAAGTTCTTTGGGACTTTAGAATTCAAACAAACATTTGCCACACAACACCCCAGACTTAACAACTGTTAATAAGAAAGGCAAAAAGTAGTGAAAGTTGTGATACCTGGAGATAAACCTCAAATAAAAGTAAAGTGACTGTGGTAAAAGAAAGCAAAGGTAGTAGAAATACTAATAGGTGTCTTGAATGAATCCCAGAAAATCTGGACCACCACTTGAACACCATCAGCATTGACAAAAATCATAGTCAGTTACAAAAGGCAGCTTTACTTGTAACAGTTACATGCTATGCCAGGGGTCTTCAAACATGGCCCTTTTATGACTTGTGGACTTCAACTCCCAGAATTCCTCAGTCAGTCTTATGATGACATAAGACCCCTGTCTTTATGTCATCACACAACAAAATCTGCCTATTACAGATCCTTGAGAAGGACGCAACAGGTGGACAAAAATGTCAAATCTAATCTATGTGACCAACCACATTAATATAGACATGCTAGTTACAATAGTTATTTAAAACAAATAGGGAAGCACTTTTCAATGCGATTCAAATGAACTTCCAGAAATGCAATTGGAAAATAAAAATCCAAGCAGATGTTTCAGTTGGCTTCAGTAAAGTGTGTGTTCTTTGTTCATAGACCCTTTTTTCCAAATCTGTCATGATAGTTTCATGATTCTGCACCAAGTACTGGATGTTTCCAAATCTCCATCACCACTAAGCAAATTCAAACTGGCAGGTACAGCTGCATGCTACCTATTTCAACTCTGTCACACGGCAACATTTACGACTGAATTTGGTGCAACAAATCTCTAGGTACAGTATTTAATACAGAAAAAATTAATACAGAAAAAGAGTGCCATAAACTGCCAGGAGAGAATACTTGCAAATATAACTTCATAGTTTATGAAGGAAAATAATTCTTGCTTTTTTAATAACCATAGCTGATGTATAAAACAAAAAAGTATTAAAACTTTTGTATATCAAAATATAGTTAATATTGTGATCTATGGATCTGTTGTGATCAATGAAATACAGGCAGAATGAACCTTGTTTTTTGCATGCTGCTTTTTAACAATATACACACAAGGTAAAATTAGGCTATTGCAACTATTTGGAACAGGGTGCATCTCATAACAAAGATAGAAAATAAAGGCAGAACCTTATTAAATGTATAGGAAAGTTATATAAGTGAGGGGGAGAATTATCCACATGGAAACAATGATTGACATTCTTTTGAACATTAGCATATTGCTTAGATGAGGCATGGATTCTCAGGGGGCCACTGGTTAGGGTAATCGCATCTATGTTTTCTTATTCATCTCTTTTTCACAGATGGTACATGTCTCCTAAGAGACCAAGTACAGATGTGCAACTCCAATCTCTTAACTCTTTCATAACTAACCATTCCTTTTAGTATTAAAAAGTCCTATTCTTCGCATCAGTATCAGAGGCCATTAGTAATCAGCTGGGGCTGAGGGAGGAATATTTTTCTAGGGCTGACTCACCCTCCCACAAGGATAGCAGCATGATGAAACCCTAAGGGACTGAAAGAGGATTGATTGCACATCTCCAGATAAGAACCATCAAGAAACAAGTTATATGCTTTCTATTTTATTTCTGCATTATTTCAATTTGCTATGCATTGCTTTGGAACAGTTTCATCAAAAAGTGGGATAAGAAATAATAGAATAATAAACATGGTGCAGCTCTTTCCCTGAGTCCATACATCATACCCAGCTATGAGTTCTTTAATTACAATTTGCTACATAAACCACAGTTGATAGCTTTATACAATATGCTGAACCATAACACATGAACTAAAACCATCTGTAGTCCATCTTAGAGATGAAAAATTGGGCTGGGTGACTTTAGGCCAGTCACTCTCAGCCCAACCCACCTCACAGGATTGTGGTTGTGTGTAAAGTAGGAGGAAGAAGGGACATGTTCATCATATTGAGTTATTTATAAAAATAATAATGACAGGATAAAAATCAAATAAATAATAATGGTTGGGTTCCTACATTGGGATAAGGAAGGCAAAACCAATCAAATTACATGATGATTTAGCTCAATCAAGTCTTAGTAACAAATTAATCCAAATCAGGATTAGGAACATGTTTGAAAATTGTCAGGCTGTTACAAGCTTGTGAATGGTTACAAACACTAATGTTGATGGACCCATTATCAAATTCTGTGATTAATTTTGAAAAGGGAAAGGAAAGGAAATGGGGGGGGGGGAAATAAACAGTGAGCCTTTGTGAGTGCTCCAAAGTGATTAGAAAGCTGCATCTCTTGACTTCAATGGTTCTATATAAGCTAACACAAAGAAAAGTTGGAATACACTTCTCATGCCCATCTGCCAATTGTTCTACACTGTTTCCCTTAAATTTCATGTGGCCGGGCTTCTCCATAAAATTCAATCAATAAGGGAGGATTCTGAATCCACTCCACCAGAACCATGGAATTCACAGATTTCCCACCCAACTTAGCTCCATTTCTTACCTTGACATGGGAGGAGACCCACAGAATAGGTCAGTTAGATCAGGAGTCCCCAAACTCTGATCCATGGACTGGCACTGGGTCACAGCATGCCAGAAACCAGTCTGTGCAAACAAGCAAAGCCCCATCTGCGGGATGTAAGACAGTACATAAAACCACACCTCCTCTGGTCCACAAAAAAACCCCTCTCCACAGAACTAGTCCCTGGTGCCCAAAAGGTGGAGACCTCTGAGTTAGATAAAAATCTTTGTTGCAGGCAAAACTAACACCAATATGAAAATACTTGTATCCTACTTATAGCAAGAGCATTTGACTGATTTTTATGCCCTCAGTAATTTAATCTAATTTTCCACCCACTTTCTCATGAATTAGCAGATTCTTGGTATGACAGTCGATGGTCTTTAAGACAAAGATTTTATGCTTGCATAACTTCCATTGCTGGGCCTAGAGTTGCTGGCTTTCACAGTCTGTCAGCATTTATTTTAGGGGAGATCATATTTTGATGAATTTGGCTACCATATGAACTTGTTTAAAAAAAAACTAGATTTCCAGGGGTTGAATAATTCCATTCTTTGACAAAGTAGCTTCCAAATCTAATTTCTTAAAATGCTTTGGAGTATGAGGTTGGAAAAGGACAGAAGTACTCTCTAGGAGATGAATATAACCTGTGCCAGAGTGTTAATATCATGTAAATTATGACGTTGTCTAACACTTCTTCTCTTTATTTAAGTGAAATGTCAACATATTTCTTCCTTTCATCATTACAAATATATAGTTGATTTCTGCTTGGGCTGTAGCAAATAGGTATGGAGGGAGCACCCAGCTTCTTTTTTTTCTCCTTAGGTCTTAATTGTTTTAAAAAGCATTAAAAGAATCATGCTAGTTCAGAGTAACTGGATAGATTCTGCAATCACAATGATTGGCACAAGCTATGTGGATAATGAGCAGAAAGAAGGGAATGGTACGTAAAGCAGGGTGCCACCGGTCAGAGAATGTCGGCTGGTGGCCCCCAGGGGGAGGGCCTTCTCTGTGGGCATTCCGGCTTTATGGAACCAGCTGCTGGTCAAGCTCTGGATGGCACCGGACCTTCGCTCCTTCCGACGCAGTCTGAAGACCCATTTATTTGAACAAGCTGGCCTGGCCTGATGGGGGATGTTAGGGTTTTTAATGGGGTTTTTATACTGTTATTGTTCTTATCTGGGCGATTATTTAATTCTTTTTAATTTTTGTATTCTCTATTTATATGTGCCCTGTTCACCACCCTGAGTCCCTTGGGAGAAGGGCGGTATACAAATACAATAAATAATAATAAATAATAATAATAATACAGCAAACAATGCAAAAAGAAGAACAACTCACATGCTAACAAGCTGGGTAACATTGACAACTAATTGATTTTCCTTCCCTTTTATCTTCAGAAAGTGGCAAAAGTTAACACACACAACCCCTTTTGTTTTGTTTTGTTTTGTTTTGTTTGAAGTCCACACATTTTAAGGATGCCCAGGTTCAGAAACACTGGTCTAACCACAAATGTATTAAAAGACGCCTCAAATACTGCAGGGCATGCTACTTGTGTGCTTTATACCTATAGTTCTTATCCTTCTTGTTGTTGTTGTTGTTAGACTTTTATCTTGCCTTTTTAATATGCAACTGAAGGCAGAAAACATGCTTAATGCTTCTTCCTCTTATTTTTCCTCACACCTCACAGTGAAGTGGGTTGAAATAAAATCATATAGAAGTAAAAATAGGACAATCAACAGGAGACATAACAAAAACTTATTGAATAAAAATATACAGCTGTTAAATGGATGCTAAAAATAAAATAACTATTATCTACAGTGTATTTTTTTGTTAACATGATGAGTAGTCTCATTAATATGCTATATAAGCTGTCATTTCTAATTTAATATTATGTGTGAACCAAGCTACTAAGGCTTCCAGAGTAAAGTATGGCTAAAATAAACTCTGATCTGTGAACTATGTTTCTGTTGGTAAAAGAGCCAGTTTGGTCTAGCAGTTAAGGCATCAGGCAATAAATTAGGACAGAGCTTTTCAATCTTTTCACCAATTGTACCACTTTTAGGATATGGCAATATTCGAGTACCACCTAGCAAGGTGTCAACAATTTGCATTATGACTGTTCAAAATTTCAATTGCACTGAAGTGACTTCTTACCCGTTTTCACACTTATGACCATTGCAGCATCCCCAGGATCATGTGATATATATTTGGATGCTTGGCAACTGATTCATATTTATGATGGTCACAGTGTCCCAGGGTCATGTGATCCCCTTTTGCAAACTTTTGACAAGCAAAGTTAATGGCAGGGCTGCTGGTGGCCAAGTGCTAAGGCATGACTTCCTTCAGACCCTCCCTCCCTTTCTTTCCAATCTCCCTCCCTCTTGTCTTCTTTCCTGTTTCCCTCCCTCCGTCCTTCCCTGCCTCCCTCTTTCTCATTCCCATCTCCTTCCTTCTAAAGGAAGAATTTGAAACCCATGCCCATATTTTCCCTCTTCCACATAATTATCGAAAAAGGAAAAGCCTCCAGAGACAGAAAAGACAAGCCAGTGAGGGAACTAGCTTAAAAAGGCACATTCCCCTTTAAGAATTAGCTACTGGCTAGAAGAAAAAGTTAAGGAACCGGCACTTAAGAAAAAAAAACGGAAAAAAACCCACAAACGTTGCAAGTACTGGGTGGTGGCTAAGGCAGCCTCCCCAAATGGCTCCATTCATAAGTAAATGAATGCTACAGGCAAAATCCATTCAGGACAAAAATACTTCAAAATCCCTTGCAGCAAAACTTACAGCTACCAATAGCAGAGCAATAAAATTAGAACCAGTAACCCCTCACCCCAAAATCCAATATGAGCCATCAGCTACAATAGAAATTGTCAAACACTCCTTAAGAACACAAAGCCCACATTGCACAAATCCCAGAACTTCAAAGTCACAAAATCACTCTCCCAGTTTGTTGTTCAGCTGATCCAGAACTGAACTGCTGAAATGGTACTTCACTTCTGCAAATAAACATCTCCTCTTGAGCAGCCAGAGCAGCCAGCTTCCTCTCGCTTATTTCAAATGGCGGTGCTTCATTTTTTTTTTCTTTTAAAGGTATAGCCTCCCGGCTGGAAAGCAAGCCCCCCCCGTTTTTCCTTCCAACACTTCCTTCCTTTCCATTTCCCTCCCTCCCTCCTGTTCTCTACCTTCCTCTTTCTCATTGCCATCACCTTCCTCCCTCCATGCCTCACCTCCAGCCAATGCTGCCTTTCTTCATTCCTCATGGAGGGCAACACCTCCCCTGCTGCATTTCTTGCCTGTTTGTCGCTGCCACCTGTCTGCGTGCCCGGCACTGATGACTGCCACAGAAGTTGTAGATCAGCTGTTTGATCTCCTCTCCTCTTTCCCTCCCCTCTTCCTTCTTTTCCCTTCAGTGCAGCTCCAGCTGACTCATCTTCCCAATGCTGCATCTTTTTCTCTCTCTCCCTCTCTTACCCAAACTGCCTCCTTTTATAGCCTCTCCAATCTCCATCCCCCTCCTTTCTCTTCTGGGTGAGCCAGAAGTGCCGATCCTGGGGCCTTTGCCTCACCCCAGCCACCCTGCAGCTTCTGAGGACTCACTCACAGCAAGTCCTGAACAAGCGGTTTTGGCTTGTTCTCTCCCCTGCTTCACTTGGCTGGGCTGGGCAGGACCAGATACCACCTGCCAGGTGCCAATGTACCACCACATACCACCAGTTGAAAAGCCATGAATTAGGAGACTAACAGTACTAATCCTGCCTTAGATATGAAAAGCAGCTGGATGAGTATCTCAGCTCAACTCAACTGACAGGGTTTGTGTGAGGCAAACAGAAAGAAGTATTACCGGTATATATGTCCCCTACCTTGAGTTATTTATAAAAATAAGAGAATGAATGAATGAATGAATGAATGAATGAATGAATGAATGAATGAATGAATGGTAGGGCAATGTAGAGGGCAAAGGAACAATCTGAATGACAGGAGGAAGATTCTATGTGCTCCCTGAGTTTGTTTTCTTGCAGACATTTCATTATCCAACTAGGTAACATTATCAGTGGTGATGATGTTATCTAGTTGGGTAATGAAACGTGTTCAAGAAAACAACCAAAACAACCAAATTAGGGAGTACCTAGGACCTCAACAGTTCAACCTTGAAGTAGAGTAGAGAAAGAAGGCAAAGGTCAGATAAAAGGGGCCTAAGCCCAGACTAACAAAGGAATATAAGTAAATGTCTCAGACAGTTCCTCCCCCACTTGTTCACATGAAGATAAGGGAGGGAGGGGAAAGCACATACAGATTTTCAAGACAATTAGTGCAGTTTTACAATAAAAGTAGCACAGACGTACATGGCTTTGATTTCTTAGTCCAATCTACCTTGAAGGACTGACATACAATGGAAAAAAAATGGTGATCTTATTAATAATTGGATCTTAGAAGTCAGCAGAAAATCACTGGGCCAAGACAAACTGAACAATCCTACTTTGTGGCAAAGGATGGTATTTTTCTTTTATCTTCAAGAGATCTTTAAAGGCTAGTGCAGTCTAGTGGTTAGAATATTAGGCTGATAAGTAACTTGAGGACAATCAGTTTCTCCCAGCCCTACTCAACTCACAGGGCATAAAATAGAGAATCTCAAATAAATTGTTCTGAACTTCTGAAAGAAAATTTGGTTATAACTCTAGCAAATTCAAAAATAAATATTTTTCTTCTAGGACGCCCTACCAGGTACAGCACTATTAAGGTATAGTGAGAAAATCCAACTTGTTGGATTCTCATGGCTGGGCAGTGTTGGCCTCTGACCTTTTCCTGAGAATTTTAGTTTCCAAACAGACTTGAATGTCCAAGTGTACCAATGAAAGGCAAGACAAATAATATTAACATATTCATTCATGAATGCTTAACCAAGTGTACCGAGTCAATTCACTCAACTGGCTTTATGCAACACAGTGAACCGTAAACTAGCCAACTGTTTGTGCATTAAATACAATTAACTATTGTATTTTCTGACTTGCAAGTTCTTTTTATAGCTTCATGTCAATAATGTCAATAGTTTTAAAGATCTAGAAACAGCAGGATGTGTATGTTACTACATAGGCAACAGTTAGTGAAAACCTACTTTTAAAATAAATTGTTATTGCATCATCATGAGAATCATTCAGGTGATACTGATGTTTTTCCCCAATTAAATGATAGCATTTCTCTAAAAGTATTTTTAAATGTGAATTCTGTGGAAATGTGAATCAATAAGATGCACCTGATTTCTTTGCTTTTGTATTAGATCAAAAATGACTTATATCAGTTCCCTTTTTACCTCGGCATTTTTCTGACTTTGGCTGCAGGAAACCTGAAGAACAAGTGACATTCACTGTGTTCAAATGAGACAATTGCCCATGGTAAGTCAAACCATATTTAGCAAGTTGTCTTGATTTGCATGGTATGCTGAATGCAGTACAATATTCTCTGGAATTGGCTCCTTGTGAATCAGACTGCCCCTAAATATGATATAATAAATTCCTGAGCTGAAACTAGTTTTAGCATTATAAAATAGAAATTTTCTATTTATAATAATTTAAAAACCTCGACTCAGAGCAATAACCTCTACTATGATTAACAGTTCAGACAAAGACAATCATATCAAGTCTTTCTTTAATATATAATATGTTTCCTAATTATAAAGTCTTCATGAGGAATGTCATTTAATCCTGCCAATGTAAATTTTGCCATTGTTTTTGGCATGAATTTATTAAAATATTTATTATTAAAGACTGTTTCAGATTGTCACATGAAATTACATATAGGCCTTATTTTTAAAAAACAAAGGAGAGTTCTAATTTGACTAATATCTATCAGAAAAAAAAGAAAAAGATACCTTACATTTAAAGCAAGTTGTTCTTTGATAACAAAAAATACTAAACAGAAGCTAAAGAAACCACAGGTGAGTTTACAAACAACATTATCCATTTTGGGTTACAAGATTCTACTTAATTTAAGAAACAATGTGAAGATTACTACACCTTAATATATTGTATGCACTTGTTTGCTCATGCTTTACTTTTTTTTGTATGAATCAACTGATTAAAACCAGCTAATTGTGGTTTATTTAATAAAACATCATGAGGAACTCCGCAGCCTAACATAGTAAGGAAAACAGCTGCTGATAAGTGAAAAACTGCAGATGTGTTTCCTTTGGTGCAGTCTTTATAGCCTATTTTGGTAGTCTGCACTTGCTACAAGTAATTAGGTTGTGAGAAGTGTGTGTGTGTGTGTGTATTTGTGTGAGGGTGGTATCCATCCTACTAAGGAATTACTTGAGTATCCTACTAAAATATCTGCTAGAATCTAAGCATGCTTCAAACCTCAAACAAATTTAGCTAAGTATAGCTTTTTGCTGTATTTGGCTAATTTCTATTTTTAGTGCTTTGTTGCTGTGCTGTTAAATTCATTTCAATGTGATATATGCTTGCAGCATTTTTTCTTTTCTACCTTGTGTTTTTCCTTTCTTGATTACTGGGTAATAAGAAAGTTAATATCTAGAACTATGAAAAAGGAAGCTATGTTCAAAGCAATGTTTGTATTATTTTGGCTATTGGCTCATAATTGTTTATACTATAGGGAAAGTGTGGGTCTGCTTAGGCTTGGCTTCATTCCAGGATATGCTGGTTTACCTATCCCAGGTGAAGGCAACAAAAATGACGAAGCCTTTTCCTGTTCCTGCTCACTCCGGGAAAGGGCAGTCCAATCTAAAGTAAAAATGACCAGAAGGAAGATTACTACCTCTGGGTTGAAAGGCAGAGCTGTTTCTGTGAAAGCCCCTTCAACATGTAAGTTTGATGGAATGATGCTTCTCTACAGTTATACATGTGTATTCTGAGAGTGAATTTAAAGGATTAAGTGTGAACCTGTTAAGAACCAAGAATATGTTTTTGCCGAACATTACAGTGGTACAAAGTTTTTCATTACAATCAACAGAAAATATTTAACAAAAAAAGTTGAGAATTGGGGGTACTGTTAATAATATTCTTTAAACAGAGGGATTAGGGGAAAAATAAACCTTTTCTTCATTCCATTCCTTTTGTGTTTCACTTGGTATTGATGTTTTCCTAAAATTCATCTCCCCAAATGTTTAAGAGAGCAGACCCTCTCTATGGCTGCCCAATGTTATCTGTGTATAAATGCTATGGTGTAACTGAGGCTCCAGTAGCATCAGTAATTTAGAATTAAAAGTTATTTAGTTAAACTAAATAAACTAAAAAAAGGTTTCAAATGTTCATTTGAATAATCTTAAGCAAGCTTGTTACTATTGATGATGAGGTATTGCAACATATTTGCTGCCTTTAGTTCAGATCTTCTCTTAATGTCTATTGATAGCTAGTATTCCTAGTTGTCTTCACCAGAATCCCTATTTTCTATGATCTGATTCACATAAAAACTTTATTAGGATACATTTTAATCATGCTTTGTTGAATAAGCCATTGTGGCTTGTACATAATGCTAACATAAAATTGATGTTTTATAAATTACACTAAATAAGAAATAAACAAATAATATTGGTGTGATTTGTGAAAAAGGCTATTATAATTTGTACTGAGAAATATTGCATTTGCATAGATCAAACTAAAGCATAATAATTTTTGTTGCATAAGATTTTTTTTACTCAAACCCACAAGAGATGCAAGACTTAGGAGTGTGGATGTTTCTTAGTCTTCGTGTTAAAGAATTTGTCTTTGGGGATTTAATGGAGGGAATTGGTAACCATGACCACCATAGTTAGCTGATATCAAGAGAGCTTATTGCCCAAGAAAAGAAGCACCTGTTGGTAGAATATTTATATACTGTATATCAGGGGTCTTCAAACTTGGAAACTTGTGGACTTCAACTCCCAGAATTCCTCAGCCAGCCTTAAGTCTTAAAGTTAAGACTTAAAGTTGCCAAGTTTGAAGACCCCTGCTGTATATGATCCATCTCTACTCCTCTCTATTTGCTCTATCAATTTGGAATGTTAAGAGTCTACTACTATGCTGAATATCAAAAGGTCATAGCTGTTGATTGTTCCTTCAGTTCACTCCAGTTTAAGTTAGGTAAAAAGTAACTGTTGAGGTCCCATTTCTGGTTTTAAATCCTTGACTGTAAGTTCACAGTAACCCAGGGAGATAAAAGTTTAATTTTTTGCTCTCAGCCCTTTTGTTTCAAAAGAGAGTAGTCTTTCTACATGGTTGTGTGCGTATTTCACTGGAGTTTTTAAAAACCAAAATCTACCCAAGTGAGAACCTTTGTATTTATATTAATATTTTAAGCTTGTGCTCACATAAGCTTTGATTCTAACCAGTTATTCAGAGGGATCTTAACATCAAATTGATATTTTATGCTTGAGCCTTTACACAGCTGCACACAATAAATGCAATTAATCAGCTGATCCAGAAATCATCTCCTCTTTTACTATTGCACTTCTTAAGCATTTCTACTCAGAAATAGTCTGACATTTTTTTCTTCAATGAAAAAGTAATTTTCAGCTTCAAAAACCTGTCTTCCAAGGCCTCAGTTTGTTTATTATGTAACTTTACTGAAACAACATTGATTACTCTTCAATCAACACTTACAGTAGTTTAGTAAGGTCAATTGAAAATATACCAAGATTGAGGATATCTGTTCACTTCTGCTAACTAGAAAGCTATATAAAAAGAATAGGCCTTTCTCTTGCTTAGTTGCTGTCTCTTGACAAAATATCAGTTAAAAACAAAGCATAAAATAAAATAAAATAATCAAGTTTACTTTTAAGGCTAAACCTTTATAGCTGGATATACATGCAAGTTACTGATCCTGTGTCATAGTGTAGATGAAATCTCGACTCTCAGGAAACCACCACCACCACCAAAAAAAGACCTGGTATTGCATAGAAGCCTTAAGTCAGGGGTCTTCAAACCTGGCCCTTTTATGACTTGTAGATTTCAACTCCCAGAATTCCTCAGCCAGGCATGCTGGCTGAGGAATTCTGAAAGTTGAAGTCCACAGGTCATAAAAGGGCCAGGTTTGAAGACCCCTGACTTAAGTGGTCACTGCCTTTTTTCTGGTTTTGAATGTTTTTATGATCAGTAGTCTTCACACAGGACTACATTATTTTATTATTTCTATTTTAAAGCCTATGCTTTCTACACTAACTCGGTGCTTCTTATTACTAGGAAATACATATCATGTTAGGATAGCAGAAGTAAATTCCATTTTAGGCATTGTGCAAAGCAGGGCTCCTGAAAGTTGTTTAAACTAAAAGTCCAAGATCATTGAGCTGCCCTACTGTCTGTAGATTTACTTTAATTTCTTTAAGCTATTATGCTAACATCAATTTCAGATAAAGTTGCAACTCTTTAAAATCAGATTTCAGAAATCAGCACATTTTATGATTGGTAAGCAGTGTAACTTATGAATTTGCAAATAGTAAAATAATATTAATCTGCAGGATGTTCATGTATATTGATTGGAGGTTTTGTATTAACATTTTTATTATATGCATATTTATAGCAGCGTCCTATTAAAAATGCATATTTAACAAAAAAAACCAGCCTCCTATTAAAAACTGGTGTCTGACCCATCGAAGTCAGGAGAAATGACTCTAAAATGGTCAAAGTGAGCATGGATATATTTTTCAAGTCTGCTGCTAAACATTTTAAAATTCTAAAACTGGGTTTTTCTACCAGTTACAACTCTCAGGAAGACTGCTGTAAGATAATGAAAGAGATAAAGTTTAGTTTGATTTGCATGTCAAGTTTTGTTTTTTCTTTTTTTTTCTTTTCAGATACATTAATTTAAAATAATGTAATTCACAATAAGCAATATCTGACAATGTGGTGTTTGTACAGGAAGGATGAATATGCACAATTATATTTAACAAGCCATATCAAACTTTAAATGTAGCTTTTATAAAGCTTGTGGAAGCAACACAGTATTGTTAGTGTGGAAATCTTTGAGATGGACCTTATTTTCGATATTTTTTTTTTGGTTCATGTTGGTATCATTTATTTTTGGTACCAAATATGCTTATTCTCTCTCATTTTTTAAGGGATAATGAGTGTGTGCTGAATATTGATGAGGCTTTTCCCTTGGAGGATATCACTATTCATATCCCCTTGGAATACAAATGTCTTTCTGAGTGGTCAGTTAGACCAAACCCCTCAGTAATCTATAGCATCATTAACCTGTAGCACTTCTTCCAAGGAACTATTGCACACTTAGATGCTGCTGTTTATATATTTAAAGTACAGCACTGTGTGTCTCCATGTGTGTTAGAATTGGTATGTTTGTGTTTCAAAGGGAGAAAATAAATGGAGAGCTGATTCTCATAAAAGCAAGAGGAAATTAATACTGTTTACAAAAAAAAAAAAGCTTGACTGAATTAATCAATTTAACTGTGCTACAGAAAGCAACATAATGTCCCAGATTTCCTGTTGAATAACCAGAAAGTTGGTATGGATCACGAGGTTTAATATTGTTTTTTGTCCCCCTTTCTTTTTTGTCCTTTTCTTCCTTCTCCTCTTTCCCAACACCCAATTCCAGGAAAGGGAAGTGTTGAAGCCCTGACTCCTGAGGCACTCATGTCACAGACTGACCTGCGAGTTCACAATGCAGGAGACAGAGGCACTGGGAAAGAAAGTTCCTGCTCTCCAGACACAATTCTTTCCATCTAACCAGAGCGAGAGCCAGGAGGGGAGCCGACGAAGGCTGAAAAGGCAACGATACCAGGAGCTGCCATCGGAAGGAGCTGTCTGCATCTCTCAGTGCTCTACTGAGCATGTCTCAGAGGAGCCTTATGCTGGCAGCACATTATGCAAAAAGGCAGCTCGAGCAGCCGAGAGAGAATCAGAGCAAGCCTTCGCTTCCCTTGCATCACCACCGGTCGAAAACAACCCTGGATTACTTGAGAGGGCCTGCCTGCCTGCCCAGGTGAACGAAGCCAAGCACCATGGCTTGATTCCTGACGCTGCCCGACCGCTGAACACCATGGGGAACCAAGATGGGAAGCTGAAGAGGAATGCAGGTGATGTACACGAAGGCGGTGAGGATGCTTCTGGGCCCAGGGATGCTGAGGGCACAAAGAAAGGAGGGGGGAACAGAAAGACCCTGGGCAGGCACGGGAAAGGGGGAGAATCGAAGAAGAAGGGCAAGTGTGAAGCCAGGCCATCTGTGTTTTCCAATCTGCGCATCAGGAAAAACCTCTCCAAGTCTAAAGATGGAACCAGCAGCTCGAGAGAGGATGTTTTAGAAAGCCAGGCCGGGCACACAGGAGAGCTAGACAGTGCTCACTCCATTCTCACCAAAACTCCTGATATAAGCATTTCTGCAGATGAAGGGGGTCTCTCAGATACCGATGCAGAGCATTTTGAAAACACAAATGAAACTCGCCCTGCAGCTGCCGAGCCACAAGATGGACAAAGAACCAGCTCCGGCTCAGATACGGATATATACAGTTTTCATTCAGCCACCGAGCAAGAGGATTTGCTTTCTGATATTCAGCAGGCAATTAGACTGCAGCAGCAGCAGCAGCAGCAGGGGACAATTAACATTGGAGCTGAGCAGCAGGGCACCAAAACAATGGTCCTACACATGGCTAATTCTCAAGCTACCCCATTAGATTTTGAAAGGTTTCTTTCACTCAGCAGTGACAAAGACAGTAGCCCGGATACCGAGCAGCCAATCTCTGCTAAATCAGAAGTCACAGAGTATGGCCCAAGCTGTCAGCCTGAAGTGTCAGAAAAGGCAAATGGAATGGGGCACTCCTGCAGCAGTGTGTTTGAGATGCAGGGAGCACCAGAGCAATTGCCAGCAGAAGAGGAACAACCCTCTGGGGAAGGAAGGGACCTCTTCTCTACTCCCAATGCTGCAATTACAGAACAAGGGACTCTGCTGGGCAGTTCGGTCTTTAATTTCCCACCCCCGGCAGGGGAGTCTGAGACCGAAAGAGTTGCTGTTGAAGGTACAGGTGGCAGAAGAGAGGCTGAGCTGGCAGAGGCAGGCGGGGATCAGGTTGCCGTGGCCATTGACAGGAAATGGAGTTTGTCCACTAGCAGAGAAGCCACGGAGGAGGACTTTTCTGTGGAAATGAAAAATGGGGCTTCTTCCTCAGAGGATGTCGCCAGCAGTCCGGTGCACACTCCGAAATGTTTTAAATCGTACCCTTTCATCAACCCCTGCTACGTCAAAACCACCACTAGGCAGCTGAGTTCTCCGAACCATTCGCCCGGCCTATCCCCCTCGCAGAGCCCCCTCTTTAAGAGGAGACGGGAGCCCTCTCGATTGAAAGAGAAGGCACCAAGCAAGAAACAGAGATCTGCCAGTTTGGCAGGGGCATTTAGCCGTTCTGCAGACTGGACTCGTGAGGTTTCAGATCAGTCCAGTGAAATAGGTCAAAAGTCAGGCTCTGCGGATTTTTTGGAGCACAGGCAGACCAGAGATGGTATCCAAGGGGAAAGAGTGCCTTTGAATCATTTGAGAAAGTTTTCAGGCATGTCACCACCTACTGATGCCTTCCCTAATGTATTTCGAGGTAAGTGTCCCATATAAACAAACATTGCTGCAGCTTCATCTCTGAAGCAGAAACATCTAATCATCATCATAACTTCTTTTCTCTTGTTGGTGTGACTTCCATTTACAGCTCAGCTGAGATTCCAACCTTTGCAAATGAGTACGGGAGTTCTGTATTTCCAGTAGAAATGAGTGTAATGTTTGTTGCAAAATTCCTCACTAAAGCATGTTAAAAATACTCATTAGGCAAGTGATATAGTACATTATAAGTTGTATGCATCAAGGCAAGTAAATATAATTTCTAGGTTTCTTTGGGCCTTTCCAGACCTACTGTCCTCTAGATATATTGGTGAGTTCATAATGGCCAAGGATTCTGGTCCTGGGGAACCATGATGTCTCAGGAGTCTTGGGAAATGTAGTCTCAACCCAACTAGAGACTTTCACTTTGGAAAAGAGTGAGCTATTGTGTCCATAGAACAACTTGTTAATAATGATAATTTATTTTCTGTATTGACTGTAATAGGCAAATACTTTGCAGTTTTGATAGATGTTTATTATATTCTGGATCTTTTGTAAATTCATTTTAAACAGGGATTCCTGAAAGTGTAAAAGTGATCACAGTTAGCCAATATATTAATGGTTTAATCTAGACAGAAGCCTAACACTTCATCTGCTGAGCCAATCTGGCCTTTTGCTGCCACTTACACAAATAATATATTTCTAAAGTATAATACATTTTATACCTTATTGCTTTCTTACCTCTTTCTTTTAATACAGATCATTGTTACCTTTAAAAAAAAGCTAAAATAACAGCAAAAGGAAATTAATAGTTGTACCCAAGGCTGGCCATCCATCCATCCACTGATATCATTTCTGAATCAGGGACCCCTACCAAGTTGAAGAGGGCACTGAATCTCCTCCAAGCTTACAAAGGTTGAGGTGCTGGATCCCTCTCTGATACCCACCATCTAACAGCTACTTTTTCTGTCCCAAATACCTCTGGACCTTGCCTACATCCAGCATTCCTTGTGATCTGATTGCAATGCCCATGAAATCTCTACAGAGGATCAGAGAAAGGAAGAGACCAAGGCAGTTGAGTCCAGCACTTAATTCTGCGCTAGGTTTAGGTTTAAATAGTGCTTATTGGATAGAGGGTGACAGGGACCTCCCAATTCCCTCCACTTTTTCCAAAGCCAGGACTGGTAATGGATAGTGATGTATTAATAATCATAATAGTAAAGTTGGAAGGGACCTTGGAGGTCATCTAGTCCAACCCCCTACTTAGGCAGAAAACCCTATACCATTTCAGACAAATGGCTGTTCAGTCTCTTCTTAAAAACTTCCAGTGTTGGATCATTCACAGCTTCTGGAGGCAGGTTGTTCCACTGTTTAATTGTTCTAACTGTCAGGAAGTTTCTCCTTTGTTCTAGGTTGCTTCTCTCCTTGATTAATTTCCATCCGTTGCTTCTTGTCTTGCCTTCGGGCGCTTTGGAGAATAGCTTGCCTCCCTCTTCTTTGTGGAATGTGTATTCTCACATTCCTTTCATGACTCTACTAGCACTTCAAGGACTTGTGTGTTGAGGAAAGAATCCAAAGACATTTTGGTAAAAGAAGTAATGTTGCAATAGCCTAGCTCTGTACCTGTCAGGCCAGCTTGTATTTTTCATTTTTTTTTAATTTTTATTTTAATTCCATTTATATCCCGCCCTTCTCCGAAGACTCAGGGCGGCTTACAAGCTTAGCAGTAGCCTTCATTCTATGTATATGCCTGCTTATTAGGGCTTACACACACACCACAAGCGGCATTATTACAAAGTCAGCTTAATTGCCCCCAACAATCTGGGTCCTCATTTTACCTACCTCGGAAGGATGGAAGGCTGAGTCAACCTTGAGCCTGGTGGGATGTGAACCTGCACTAATTGCAGGCAGCTGGTGTTACTTAAGGAGGCATTAGCCCACTGCTCCACCAATATTGTAGTGCTGGGGGCAGTAAATGCTATATTCCACTATGGTAGGATCCTCACTACTCATCCAAACATATTGCATATTGACACCAATATTGGGTTTCTATTTGTGTGTTTTTTCAATCTAGCTTTTTATTCTGAACATTATCCATTAGGCAACATGTGGTTTTTAAGGTGCATTCGACACTTTGTTAGGCCACATTGGCTCATGTTGAATGCACCTTAAAAACCATATGTTGTCTCCTTATTCCAATCACTTGCAAAGTGTTCAATCAGTGAATGAGTTGGTTTGCAATAAGGAGAATTCCCCAGATAGAAGTTCTTGATATCTTCAGGACTGCCTTCTCCCAATCCATCCATCCATCCATAAGGTCTTGTAGAAGATCTTACTTTAAGTCCCCTCATTTAATGACTGCCATTTTCAAGAGCCTTGGAGATGTGCCTTTTCAATCACTGTCACTTGTCTTTGGAGTAGCATTTCCCCAAAGTCCAAATCTGCTAGGTTTTAGAAAGGCCATCCAAATCTGTTTTTTTTCCCCAATGGACCTTAGGGGAGGGAAGGTTGTGAATGTCTCCTTTTGTAATCTGAAGTTTATAAGGGGATTCATAAGACTTATCCATACTATAAAGACATTGCCTGAATTTGTACAAGATTCTAGGCTATGATTATTGACAAGTTAGTGAGCCATATGAAGACAGCTACATAATGGTAAGGAGTGTGTCTTCTTTAAAAGTATGAGTCACACACTGAAACAATCACATTATTATCATAAGCTGAGCTTTAGCATGTGTGGAAGTTTATTAAGCATACAGACATAATGGGTAGAAGATAACGGGTAGATTAGAATTAATAGATAATGGGGCTGTTCAATGTTGCACAGGGCCCTGTGTAACAGCTGTTTAAGATAAGATAAGATAAGATAAGATAAGATAAGAAGATAAGATAAGATAAGATAAGATAAGATAAGATAAGATAAGATAAGATAAGATAAGATAAGATAAGATAAGATAAGATAAGATAATCTTTATTGTCATTTTTTTACTGTGGGCACAATGGCACACATCAAAAATGAAATTTAGTTGTCCGCTCTCAAAGTGAGACACATACATGACACACACCTAAAACATACTACATACAACATATGTATATACCCACACCCCTATATATACATAACAATAAAATATTAAATACTGTCCAACTTGAATATATAATGGAAGGTGGAAGCCTGAGAGTTCAAAAGGTTAATGCTGTATGGAATGAAACTATGTTTGAATCTGGATGTTCTGCTACGGATACCACGAAGCCTCCTCCCAGAAGGTAACAAGGAAAACAGGTTGTGAAGAGGATGAGTAGTGTCCCAGATAATCTTATGGACCCTGTTCAAACAACGCTTCTGTGCTATGTCCTGGATGGGAGGGAGGGATCTGCCAATGATCTTTTCAGCCATCCTCACCACTTTCTGCACCGCCTTCCTGTCTGAAGCAGTGATGCTTCCAAACCAGACTGTGATGCTGTATGACAGGATGCTCTCAATCTTAAACTTGCAATCTTAAACTAAATAAGCCTTCTGCTGTAAGTGTGTAGGTATCGAGGATACCTGTGTGAACCTGGAAGAGGGGGGGAAAGGTTAATTTAAGGATTTTCAGACAGGGACTATATGTATATGCCCCAATCTGAAGTGTTGCCTACCCCTACTACATCATTGCAACTGCTTGAAAAGAAATCCAAAAGAAATGTAAGTTTGAAAAGCAAATCTTGATATAGGTTAGAATTTGGCATACAGTAAATATGTTGTGGCAAAACATATGCTAGTATCAAGGAGAGTAGCAACTTCCTGACAGAACAATTGATCAATGGAATGACTTGCCTCCAGAAGTTGTAGATGCTCCAACACTGGACATTTTAAAGAAGTGATTGGACAACCATTCGTCTGAAATGGTATAGGGTTTCCTGCCTGAGCAGTAAACCCTATACCAGAGGGTTAGACTAGAAAACCTCCAAGGTCCCTTCCAACTCTGTTATTCTGTATCCTGAATAAAAGTTGCAGAATAATAAAAATCCCAATCAAAATTTCTAGTCATATAAAATAGTTGTCTCTAGAATCTCAGTATGAATCCTTATTCTGGGATTGCTTTCCCAGCTATCAGCCACCACTAAAGTCCAATCCTTCAGCTTACTTCTTTTCATTTTGGGCTGTGATTGATTCATCCTATTGCTTCCACATAAGGAGGCCAGAGAATGGACTAAGCAGGGATGGCCTGGTAGTTTAACTTGTGGGTGACAAAAACTCCTTCAGCACTCAGAAGTTTGCATAGATCATTCAGTTATTTCTTCTTAACACTCTCTCAGACGGAAAATGTTCAATTTTAATCCCAGCAGATGTCTGTTAAGTAGGGAGACCTATTTTCTAAGATAGCTGACTCTCTTTTCACTCATAAAAAGTCTTTGATGTTTTGAATTGAGCCACTAACTTGTATACTTTGCATTTTAAAAAGCTGCTTCACTATCCCTGCTAGCTTTTGTCATGCTAAAAAAGCATTAGCACAAGACATCTCATGACTACTTCACTTTCAGGCTTTTAATCTACTTTCTTTTCCTTCCAAAGTTTCCCTGTTTCCAGCCCCCACAGCCCCACCCCCCCACCCCCACCCCCACCCCATCTGACCTAATCTCAATGGAAAACTATAGTACATTGTCCTTTGCAGCAGAAGTTCTGTCCTCTACAATAAATAATTGTGAAATAAATAATTATAAATAATTAAATTAATTAATTTTGACAAGAGGCTGATTTGGCTTTTCAGGTTATTTATTTTATTTATTTTATTACATTTATATACCACCCTTTCCCGAAGGACTCAGGGCGGTTTACAGGGTGATTAAAAACAAAAATACAAAAGTTAAAAACAATTAAAAAATTATATCCGTCCCTGAACAAATAAAACCCCAGTTAAAATTAAAATTAAAATTCTCAGCCTGGGCCAGAGAGCTCGAAGAGCCAGGTCTTCAGGTCCCGGCGGAATGAATGGAGGTCGGGGGCAGTCCTAAGCTCCACTGGCAGCTGGTTCCAAAGGGCAGGTGCACCCACTGAGAAGGCCCTATCCCTGGGTGTCATCCGCCAGCAATCTCTTACCAGTGGCACCCTGAGAAGACCCTCCCTGTGGGAGCGCACAGGACGAAGGGAGCTTGATGCTGGCAGCAGGTGTTCCCTCAGATATCCCGGACCCAAGCCATTTAGGGCTTTATAGGTCATCACCAGCACCTTGAATTTCACCCAGAGGGCAACCGGGAGCCAATGCAGCTCGCGGAGTAGAGGTGTTACATGGGAGTATCGGGAAACCCCCATCACAACTCGCGCGGCCGCATTCTGCACCAGCTGAAGCCTCCGAGTGGTCCTCAAGGGCAGCCCCATGTAGAGAGCGTTGCAGTAGTCTAAATGGGAGGTCACGAGCGCGTGAGTGACTGTGCGTAGGGCATCTCGGTCCAGATAGGGTCGCAACTGGTGCACCAGGCGAACCTGGGCAAAAGCCCCCCTGGTCACAGCTCCTATATGGTCATCAAAATTGAGTCGTGAATCCAGGAGGATGCCCAAGTTGCGAGCCCTATCAACGGGGGGGTAACACCTCACCCCCCCATCGTTAGAGGTAGAATAGTCTGGTTAGCCTGAGATGCCGATATGCACAGCCACTCAGTCTTGGCGGGATTGAGACGAAGCCTGTTTCTCCCCATCCAGACCTGGACCACCTCCAGGCAACGGGACATCACGGCAAGGGCATCGCTGGGTTGGTTTGGGGTGGAAAGAAAAAGTTGGGTATCATCAGTGTACTGATGATACCCCACCCTGAAACCACAAATGATCTCACCCAGCGGCTTCATATAGATGTTGAACAGGAGGGGCGAGAGAACCGACCCCTGAGGAACTCCACAAACGAGAGGCCTCGGGGCGGATCTCTGCCCTCCCGTCAACACCGACTGCGAACGGCCCAGGAGATAGGAGGAGAACCACCGTAAAACGGTGCCTCCCACTCCCAACCCTCTGAGACGCCACAGTAGGATACCATGGTCGATGGTATCAAAAGCCGCTGAGAGATCTAATAGGCCCAGGACAGAGGAACAACCCCTGTCCCGAGCCCGCCAGAGATCATTCACCAGCGTGACCAATGCCGTCTCCGTGCTGTATCCGAGCCTGAAACCCAATTGGTATGGGTCCAGATAATCAGTTTCCTCCAGGAACAGAGGAAGCTGATGCACCACCACGCTCTCAACAACCTTCGCCAAAAAGCGAAGGTTGGAGACTGGACGATAGTTATTTAAAACAGCCGGGTCCAGGACAGGCTTTTTGAGGAGGGGTCTCACCACCGCCTCCTTCAAGGTGGCAGGAAAGACACCCTCCTTCAAAGAAGCAGTTATTACTGCCTGGAACCAGCCTCGTGTCTCCTCCCGGGCCGCATAAACCAGCCAGGAGGGGCACGGATCCAACAAACAGGTGGTGGTGCTCAGCCTCCCCATAATCCTGTCCACATCATCAGGGGAAACAGGATCGAACTCAGTCCAGATAACATGCTCAAGACCATCCAATTCCTCCACATCAGACTCTGCCCAGTCAGAGTCCAGACCGGTCCGGATCTGAGCGATTTTGTCCTCCAGATGATGACTAAACTCCTCGGCTCATCCCTGTAAGGGATCCTCCCTCACCTCCTGGTTAAGTAGGGAGCGAGTCACCCTAAACAGGGCGGCCGGGCAATTATCTGCGGACACGATGAGGGCAGCGAAGTAATTAGACTTCGCCGTCCTCATCACCGCAAGATAAGACCTTATAAAGGTTCTTAACTGCAATCAGTCAGATTCGGATCGGCTGGACCTCCAACCGCTCTCTAGACCCTGTCTCCTTTACATGACGCCATTTTGCTAAAGACAAGATGAAGTTTCCCTATACATTCCATTATAGAACACAAACAGTAGACCCAAGGGAATCATTCAATATTTTTTTTGAATAATTTTCTTAAACATTAGAATTTCAATGCTGAAAACTAATGCAAATTAAACGAAAGTTAGGGGGGAAATGTATGTGAATGGAAATTTTGGACATTTAAAGGTAATTAATTTGGGGAGAATTATGAGCGAGAAGAATGATTTGAATACCGAGGGGAAATTAAGCTTAAATAAGAATTTTGAAAACAGGACATATAATGACTTAACAAGATGACTTTTACAAATATACTTGAAATAAAAGAAAATTAGAAAGAGTAAAAGGTGCAAAGGGAAAAAAGGGAAGATGTGAAAAAAGAAGAAAAAAAAGGAATAGTAAGAATATTGTATACATATGTTTGTGTTTTTGTGTGTGTGTGTGTGTGTGTGAGAGAGAGAGAGAGAGAGAGAGAGAGAGTCTTCCAATCTTCATCACAAGTATAAACAATTTTAGTAACTTTTGACCTCTTAAATTCTAATATTCTTTCTCTAACCTATAAGCAATCTATAAAACACCATCATTTCAGTGCTGGTCTTACCAAAAGTCCATTAAGGGTTATCAGAAATAACAATATATCTACAAATATGCTCCTTTATTGGGAACAATATATCTATTTTAATCTTGGTCAAATAAACTAACTTTATATTCCTTCCTTTTAATTGCAGCAATCTTAATCCTTAGTCTACTCAAAAATGTCAAAGAACTTGATTTCTTTTTATTTCTTCTTTATCCCTTCTGACAAGATTCTTCAAAGCTTTAACAAATCTCTCTTGTTTGCCCAATTTTGAAAAAAATATCCAGGTCACTCTCTTGGTTTATTGTTTGTATGTCCCTTGTAAATATTAAAATATCATTTGGTTTCTTTTATATGTACATTGTAGCATCTTTTTCCTATGCCATTTTTGTAGCCTGTCATTTGTAAATCCATTTTCAATTGAGCCTCTGTCTTGTTAGATAAAACTTATTCATCTCCCATAATATCTTTTAGACACAGTCTATCCATAGAGGCATATATCACTATTAACATTGTTAATATTAATGTCTGACTTCATTTTTCAGAAGTGTCCTTCAATTTTTTCATTGGTAGAATATTTTGTGCCATTCTATTCTCCTACAAGAGTCACAAAACCTCTATATGTTTGAGGCTAGTCATTTTTTCCCCTCAAATTGATATTATGGTTAGCAAGCTGCCTCTAAAATCTTTAGGCCTACTAAGCATCCCTTTATCCTTGCATTCCTTCACAAGCAGGTACAAATGATACACATTATTTGTTTTATATCTTAAGCTCTTTCTGCCGTTTGTGGAATGACAGACATTTCAGAGTTTGTTGCTAAGATTTTCTTTGGTCAGAGGTCATACCCAAGGTTTTTGGCACTAAATCTGCCATCTTCACATTTCAATCCAGTTGCATAGCATGGCTTCTGGTTTCTTTGCCATCAGATAAGGACTTCTTTATGAAAAGTTGCATTGCTTTGTGTGCCTTGCTATACCCTCAGCTCTGAGCTCTATTTTAACCAATAACTGATTGATGATCTATCCCTATTCAGTGTTTAAAGGTCTCAGCTTGATCTCCCTTCTGTATCCATCATCACTAAGACAACCACAATTGAACTAAGTCCAATACCAAAACCAGGATTTTGGCTTCCTTGGTTGTACTATAGCAGATAAGCTATCTGGCAGAGACACACTGATTATTTAAATGAGAAGAAGAATAGCTAGATTCAATGGATTCCAAGTGCAAGGCAATGCTTTCACTGCACGCAATTGACATTTTCTATTGCACATTTTATAGAGTTTGCTTTGCATGTGTGATGAAAAATCTGCTTTTGCAGTTGCTATATGTAATTTGAAGCATCTCTGTTCAATTTATCTGCTTTTCCCCATGATGTTGGAATGAGCAAATAGTGGCCTAGTTTGCAGTGCTTTATAGCTGGGCTTTCTGCCATGTTACTTTTAAAATAGCCCAGCCCATGTGTTTCTTTCTGGGTAAGGCTTTTCTAAACCATGACGTAAATGGTAATGAACAGCTGCAACTGCAGTTTTTAAAGGATGTTCAACTAAGGTGTGGATTTATGTAACTATGCAAGTGAGATATATATATATATATATATATATATATAAGCTCTTGCCTATCTTGCCTTCTTATATATATATATATATATATATATATATATATATATATATATATATATATATATATATATATAAGAAGAAGTGCTGATCAGCTGGAATGTTGCAGCATCTCCAGGGTCTTGTGATTTACATTCAAATGCTTGGCAACTGATTCATATTTATGATGGTCACAGTGTCCCAGGGTCATGTGAAGTGACCAAAACCTGCTGCAACCACCCAGCAGAGGGAGGGAATAAAAACCAAACACCCCCCACCCCACCCCCACTGCCAATCCTCAACAGAAATGCTCACAACAATGAAAACCTTGGACAGGAGGAAGAGCGCCACTGGGTGGGCAGGCAGGTGTCTTGCTCGGCTGTGGCTTGGGGGGCACTTTTTTCAGTGCCATTATAACTTCGAACAGTCACTAAGTGAACTGTTGTAAGTTGAGGACTACCTGTACTTCATCACTTTTTTCCTTTTTTTTTTTTTGGTCATCAAGTTTTTGACACCTTGCTATGCGACTGGTGGTACTCAGATGTTGCCATATCCTAAAAGTAGTACAGGGGGTGAAAAGGTTGAAAAACCCTGGCATAGAGAAGATATGTTTAGAAAGAAATATTTTTTTTCTTTTTTTGAATAGCTAGTTCACCAGTCAGCCTTTAAAACCAAACAAAAATAGGGCTTAATAAGACACAAAATTAGCTATTCTAGGAAAATATATTCATAGTTTTAAAAATACTGATAGGTTTCAGGCTGGTGACTCTTTCTATGCTAAAAAAAGATAACCGCTCTGCTATTTCAGCAGTGCTATCAACAGAAAGCATAAAAGCTGCTATTAAAGCTCATTATAAACCCTTGCTCAGTTGGACATTTGGTCCACCTTCAACAAGACAGTCAATGAACTATTGAGGTTAATGTAAAATAATCTTAATGCTCTGTCTCAGACAGGCAGAAACACTCCAGGCACATAAGAGGGAAAATGTATTTTGAAAGTGAAACAGAGAAGCATGTCTTGAAGTCACTTCCAAGGTGAATGGGGGAATTAATGGCATGCAATGTCATCCATTCCTGCCCTCTAGAAATGGTCCCTGGCTAGTTTTAGCAATAGTCCCTTAAATATTTTACCAGTGACATCCCATTGAAGTGTTAGTGGTACTAGCATGGCAATTCACATAGGAATTATTTCATGTGAACAAAAATAAGAGGAGTGCTAATTAATAAACTGGAAACAATATGATGGACTTGACACATTCTTAGTTACTGTGGGGAGGGTTAAGGGGATATGTTAAATCACTGCAGCAATTCCTTGTAAAGAAAATTAATTTGTATCCTAAAGTTAAATAACGGTATGGGCAGTTGTGGGGAAAAATAGGAAAAGGAAGTGCTGCCTTCAGTTCCTGAATAAAAAGAAATATAAATCTAATAAATGGATACTTCCTGTCATCTTCCTGTGAAGATGGAAACATTTCCCTTCATCAGTCCAGAGAAGCCTGGCCTTCTACCCACCACTTCCGAGAACCCTTCTCATCATCAACACTGCCCCCCCCACACACACACACCTGAGTCCACTTGCTTCTCCCTTTCCTGGCAGCTGCTGTCAGGTGCATCCAGTCAATGTGAGCTTCAGCTAGAAAGCTAACAAAAGCAAGCTTTCTTCAGGTTGACCAGAAACAGGATCTGCTCTTCTTGGGGGTGGTGGGGAGGGGAGAGAGAAGACCAAGCTTCTTGCGAGTAGAGGGAGTATCAGGAGGCCCATGTGCACCACTGACCCTAGCCAACTGAGGCCTTCTGGTCTGCAGTAGGTTTCTTCAAGCCAATGGGCATAGTCCACTGAAGCCTTCCAGGCATGGTGGGGCAGAGGAAAAGCTTCTGACAACCACAACAGGGCAAACTGGGATTGTGTCAGTGAGCAAGGCACCTACGTGGATTACATGGGCTCACTTGTGCACATAAGTCAAGAAATACCTGTATTTTCCCAGTTTGGGCAGTAGACTCCTGAATTTTTTTTTCCTTTCTCAATGTTTCTTTGCATTTCTTTTACTAAAGTTTAAGCTGTTTTTTGTTTGTTTGTTTGTTTTAATTAGGACAAAACTTCTGCTTTCTAAGTGGCTCCACTAGCTTCCTTTGTGTCTCCCCTTCAGATCAGCTGTCATCCATAAACAGGGATGGGGAAAAAGAGAAAAGATTTGTCAGGCAGGCTCAGCCACCAACTATTACAAAATGTGTGTCTGTTCTGCCCAAACCATACATAACCAGCCCTTGTCTGGGGAGTAACAGGTTTTCCTAGTGGATCACAAACTGGACAATATTATACAAACATTTCTTCAATAATTACAAAAATATTTAAAAAAAAAACAGGCTGGGCAACATTTAGTCTTGGAGAAGTAGACCATACTATTGGATGAATCAGCTGCTTCATTGTTTTTATCACATACAGAGAAGCCATTGAAAAACCTTAAGGTCAAATCCATCAGAATGACTCTGTGTTTCTATATGCAGATGGTAAATAGTATTTATTTCCTGTTCTTTTTATATTTAGAATTATAAATATAAAGCAAGTAGGGATAAAAGAAGGTATTCAGTTTGCCTCTTATTATCAGTTCTCTGGGTTCTAGAGCAAATCAAGTATCATCAACCACAATATGTTTTTTGTTTTAAAGTTGGCAAATCAGTTGTCACTATATCCCTTAGTAATCAGACTTTAAAATCTGTTACCAATCTTTATCTGGTGGGTTTCTTTCCTTGCCAATTATCCAATGTAAGGCAATGACTGTGAGATGGGTTTTAAAAAATCTTTATATAGTATTTATTCAGAGTTGAATGATTTGACTATTAAATGCAAGAATCCTTCTGTGAAACCAGGTAAGGGCAGAGAAATTAATAGAGAATACTCATAATGATTGAAAGATGTTCTTTTTTTATATATATTGTCTTGAAAACAACCAAGAGAGTTAGAAGGGTTGTTTTGGGCAAAAATGTAACAAAAATAATATACCGGTACATTGTGTTGATTAGGAAAGGCACATACAAACATTTCCATTTTTTCTCTCTTTAATTTCCTATATCATAAAAGGAAAACTCCTGTTTTTCACAACATATTTAACATCTATGTGTTTGGCCTGGGACATTTCTGTTCAACACAATTTAAAAAATTTACTCTCTGAGATGTGGAAGTAAAAATACAAAGAAATGTTTGCTACAGCTTGAATTTTACAGTATGTATTACTTTAGTTAAACAGATGCAGCTATAATTAAACAGATGTTCCCATAGGTTCGCCCATCCATCAAACAGATGGTACATTTGTCCCTTAATTGTATGCTGAACTTCTGAATGTGACTGCTATTAACACTAGAGAAATACAGAATGGTTCTGATATATTTTACTGTGCTTTGTAAAAACACACTGGTCCTTTAAAAGGTAAAAGGTAATTGCAGTTCAGTCTCCTGAAGTTTCTAACAAATTTGTATTTTAGCAAAAAATGGATCAAATCAGTAATTGCTCTGAGTGGTATCAAACTGACATTCTTTGGAAACTTTTACATAAATGCAGCCATTCTTAGGAGTCTGGCAAAAAGTCAAAAATGCTGTATTGTGGCCAGATTTGCATACTAAATTTGTGAACAGAGTTGTACAAAGGATTTACTTGTTTAAGAAATAACACTGGCTAATATATGTCTTTCAGCAACAGCCAGAATTTAGGTGTGAAATTTGGATAGAAATATGTGAGTTCATGGATTTAGAAGTTAAGTATGCTGTTTGCTGGATATGACACATCCATTTTCTCTTTTAATGGCATTTAGATTCTTTATTTCAGCTTGAATAAACAGTTGCGTCATATGATCACATTACTGAACAAAAATAAAGAAAAGGCTGTTTGGGGCTATTTTCAAAGAGTTTATTCTTCAAAGCTGAATTATCCGTCACAGCTATTTTTAAAAAGACAGAATCTGGGGATGGCAAGAAAGAACATGTTTAGTCATTGAGGCTATTCTTTAAATATTCTTCTGGTTCTTTATGAGGGGAAGAAATGTAACACATTCAGTGAAAAATGAGGAAGTTATACTTTCATATGCATTATATTATCCGCTCACATAAACTTTAACATATTGACATGTTCAAATCCGCTCTTAGGAAAACAACTTGCTGTGGAGTCAGTGCTGTAGAAAGATTTTTGACTTCCGCTTGTTACATAAACCAGCATTGTACAATATTGCCATTTCCTTGGAAATTGTCCAAGGAAAGCATCTGCCCTCAGTCTATTCAGTCTCTTAAAACAACACGTGGAATGAGAATAAAACTCAATGGACCTGAGGGTAGCCCAGCATCCTCTGAGGGGAAGATTATAACCAAATGAACTTTTAAAATCCTAAATATTCTATATTAAGCTTTGGCTTGTGGTCTCTTGTAGTAGCCATTTGAAGATACTCCTTTACATCCTATATTGAAGGAAAGGACTACTAAAGAGCTTTGCACAAACCCTATTTTCTGTGTGGGGGGGGAAACTCTTCTTCACTGAAATTGAATTATGCTTTATTGCAGACATGTCAAACACAAGGCCCGGGGGCCGGATGCGGCCCTCGAAGTGGTTTCATGTGGCCCACAAAGCCATCCTGGAAACAGTGAGGGAACGGCCCCCATTGCCTTGGCCCTGGCCCAGAGACCCTCCTTCTGCCAGAGACCCTCAGATCTGTCTGACTCCTGCCCAGGCCCCCATAGGCACCCTTGATGTGAACGATGTAGAGCTGGCCATGCCCATCCAGTAGGCCATACGCACTCTAGCCACGCCCACCCAGTAGGCCACGCCCACCCAGGCCATACCCACCTGGCCCCCTGAGGGCAACCGCAATGCTGATGCGGCCCTCAATGAAATTGAGTTTGACACCCCTGCTTTATTGTAACCATGGCCATCACTTACAGTGCAAAACCTAGAAGTGGAACATCTTGGTATCTGCTCCACATAGCATCCAGTTTTTCCCACTGTATTTTTATTTGATGGAGAATCTTCTTGTAACTTTTGGTATGATATAATGGCATGGGATTTTTTGTTTGATTTATTTAAAAAGTTTGAAAAAGTACAATAATGACTTGCTGTATCAAGTTAAATGGCCATGTCGAATTTTACCAGGTATAAACCATATTTTCTGATTATGTTGAAAGACAGTAAAAAGGTACATAGAGCATGATGGATAAATGTGAGAATAAAGGGAGAAATCTTGAAATTGCTTTTTTATTTTGAGAGAAATTCAAAGGAGTTTAAATATGAAACTATTCAAGAGAAAGACTTATAAATTTGTGGAAGTCTGGTTTCTGTCTTCTTTAACATGTGGCTGACTTCAACAATGCTGTTCAGATTATTGAATTTAGTTCATTGACTGTATGATTTTATTAAGATTGATATCATATAACTACAGATCAGAGGACTTCTGCAAATCATCAAATAAAAGAATTACACCTGTAAGAGTTTATTTATTTATTTTATTTTATTTTAATTCCATTTATATCCCACCCTTCTCCGAAGACTCAGGGCGGCTTACAAGTTTAGCAGTAGCCTTCATTCTGTGTATATGCCTGCTTATTAGGGCTTTCACACACACCCCCAAGCGGCATTATTACAAAGTCAGCTTAATTGCCCCCAACAATCTGGGTCCTCATTTTACCTACCTCGGAAGGATGGAAGGCTGAGTCAACCTTGAGCCTGGAGGGATGCGAACCTGCACTAATTGCAGGCAGCTGGTGTTACTTAAGGAGGCATTAGCCCACTGCTCCACCAAGGCTCTTTGTGCAGAAGAAGAAAATAAACACACAAAATTATGATTAATTCAGAATGAATTAGGCAAATGAGATTCTTTACATAAAAAGAGTAAGTTTAAGTTAAGTTTATTGAATTTCTATAACGCCCTTTTCCCATAGGACTCAGGGCGGTTTACAAAGTATTTAAAAACATCAATACAATACAAAAGTTAAAAACAGTTTAAAATAATTAAATTTGATCCCTGAAAAATATAAAACCCCAATTAAAAACTCTCAGCCTGGGCCGGAAAGCTCAAAGAGCCAGGTCTTCAGGTCCCGGTGGAATGACCGAAGGTCGGGGGCAGTCCTAAGCTCCACGGGCAGCTGGTTCCAAAGGGCAGGCACACCCACTGAGAAGGCCCTCCCCCGGGGAGTTATCCGCCGGCAGTCTTTTACCAGCGGCACCCTGAGAAGGCCCTCCATGTGGGAGCGCACAGGACGAAGGGAGCCATGTATTATATATGTTAGTTATAAAAGCCAAAGCTTTATTTTTATAGATATTTATTTTATAGATATTGGCTGTGAACATTTCATTATAATGTACATATCTTGCATGATAAACGTCAGTCTCTAATTGGGGGACAAAACTCCCTATCCAAAGCCCTGAACTCAATAGACAATGCTGAAACTAAGCTTGATGGACCAATGGTATAACTTGTTCTTGTGTTGTTGCTTTTCTTGGTATTATTCTATATTGCCTTTCTACTAATATAAATGTCAATGGTTAGCAAAAAAACAACACTAACTGGATTACACTAACACAAGACAGCAGACAACTGAGGGCAAATCACACTATATGCACATTCCAATTAGTGGTGAGATTCAAATATGTGAACAACCAGTTCTCTGTGTGGATGCTGCTTCCAGAAGTCCATTCTGGGCCTGGGCAACAAAAAATTAGCTACCGGTTCCGGTAGCCGAAGTGGTGCAAACTAGCTGAATCCCACCACTGATTCCAATTCAATTTGATTCAGGTGACCCTGAGGGCACAGCTAAACCCCCCAAGTGGCTTTAAATTCTCTCAGAGAGAGTGCTAATGATCACATGATTGCAAAGAAATAAAATCTTCCCACCCCACCCTCCATCCTATGAGAATCTATCCTTCCATCTGCCCAGCATCCAGTCTTAACTGTCAGTACCTATCCTTCCATCCTCCCATCAGAACTGATGAAGCTTCTTGGATGAGAAGCAAAACATTTTCTTCTTCTTCCTCAAGGGAAAAAAAACAGTCCAGTTACCTTTTGAAAAATGTACCTTTGAATCATTCCAAAACAGTTAACAGATGGGCTCATCCAACATCTTAGTTTTTGACAGTTTTTTAAGACCTTACCTTAGAAAAGACCAATATAAATATAGACGTTTGGCTCATAGTGATTTCAGTTTTACTTCTGATTATTGGTTTTATTCTGCTTATCATTTGCATTTTTAATTCCTATAAGCCACCCAAATGTTATGTGCATAGAACTAAAGGAAAAAATAATAATAAATAAAACCCTTGCTAAGAGAGCTTCTTGTATTTATATAATTCAAGGACACTCTATGAACCAAGGCCTATAAATATCTGCAGGTCAAACCCAAAGTGATTATTGAGGGGAAAGAATGAAGTATTACCATGAAAAACTGCCCTAAGAGCTTTTGAGAATTAGTTAATTCTTACCTATAAAGCCCTACATGGCTTAGGCCTGCGATATTTGCAGGACTGTCTGCTGCCAGGAACGTTTTCCCATCAACCTGTGCGCTCACACAGAGAGGGCCTCCTCAGGGTGCCGTCGGCCAGACAATGTTGGCTGGCGACTCCCAGGGGGAGGGCCTTCTCTGTTGGGGCACCTGCTTGGTGGAATCAACTCCCCCGGGAGCTCTGGATGGCCCTAGACCTTTGGTCCTTTCGCCGTGACCTTAAGACATATCTTTTCCAACAGGCAGACCTGGACTGATGATAATGGGGTTTTTAATTATGATTTTAAATGTTTTTATTGGTTTTAGTGGGACTTTGACACAATTTAATTCTTTTTTAATATTTGTATTCATTTGTATTTTATTGTTGTTAGCTGCCCTGAGTCCTTCAGGAGATAGGGCGGCATACAAGTCTCATTATAGATAGATAGATAGATAGATAGATAGATAGATAGATAGATAGATAGATAGATAGATAGATAGATAGATAATAGATAGATAGATAGATAGATACAGCAATAGCCATCAGATACAGTAAAATTTAGTATTGGGATCTAACATCAGTGTAACTGCAGAGATTTATTTACTACTTTGCAACCAAAATAATTATCATTGTTTAGCTGGCAAGGAATTATTCTTAATTTCTTATGAATATGTACTTCTGACAGTGCAGGACACTTCAAATACAAGAGAAATATAAAAGCTCTTTGTGTGAGAGAGGTTTAAGATGCTAATTTACATGGTAATTGCAATCATCTCTTGATGTTATAAATATCTGTATGGCTGTTCTGTTAGTACATGGAATGAATTACCAGAAAAGAATTGCTCCTTATACGGTCTAATAAAAAGGAAGTAAGCAAAGTAATATATTGAAGCAAAACTTGAAATGGACAGCTTGAGAATAGGATTTTCCTAATTCAGTGCAATTGCTATTGGTTATTACAAGAATTGTCTCAGATTAGTTGATTAAATGCCATTAATTCCATGTCCACTTTTAGTGACTGTATAGACCAGACATGTCAAACACAAGGCCCGGGGGCCGGATCCGGCCCGCGAAGTGGTTTCATGCGACCCGCGAAGCCATCCTGGAAACAGTGAGGGAACAGTCCCCACTGCCTTGGCCCTGGCCCAGAGACCCTCCTTCTGCCAGAGACCCTCAGATATGTCCCACTCCTGCCCAGGCCCCAATAGGCACCCTTGATGCCAACGATGTAGAGCTGGCCACGCCCACCCAGTAGGCCATATGCAGTCTAGCCACACCCACCCAGTAGGCCACGCCCACCCAGGGCACACCCACCCAGCCCCCTGAGGGCAACCACCATGCTGATGCGGCCCTCAATGAAATTGAGTTTGACACCCCTGGTATAGACATACTTTCTCCAAGTCAATATGCCAACAATCTAGCTGTCTAGGTTTCTTCAGTAGTACATTAATTGCCTTGTAATGAATCCATTCATCTTGCTGTTAGGTGTACTTTTTTATTTTCTTCCACTTTTCCCAACATTATGAAGTTTTCAAGGATTGAGACTTCAGGTAATATAATCAAAGTATGATAGTCTGAGCCTGATAATTTGTGCCTTGACTGAGAACTTTGGACTGATTTGTTTTAAAAACTATTTATTTGTTTTTTCTGGTTGTGCTTGGTATACTTCAAAACATTTGTATTAAGAGGCTGGCAGGCTCTCTGGACCAAATATCTTTTCTGCTTTCTTGTACCTTTTTTGACAGCTTCTATGTATTAGTGCTATATTGAATTTATGTGCACATGCAAGCATAAATTGAACTTTCTGCTGTTTTTCCAGCAAAATCAGACTAATCCATTTGGGTAAATTGAGGTTTATTTATAAAAAGATCGGCAGACTGGCAAGTTAGCAGGAACCACATCATGTTTCCTGGGGGGAGGCTCAAGAATGTCATTTGTTATTTTTGCACTTTTAAACCAACACATCTGATTCATTTTCCTAGATTAGTAGGTAGGTTAGAGAACTTTGTCAGATTTTGCTGCTCAAAATCCTCCAACATTTGTGCATATTTTTTTTTAAAAAAATATTTATTTTACTACTTATTAATTAATCTAACTTATATGGTCATCTAACTGGACAGTACAAGACAGTGCATCTATTTAAGCACACATATTTTTAAATGTTGCTTTTTGTTAAGATGGTCAAGGGCAGGGGTAGGCAACCTCGGCTCTTTTATGACTCATGGACTTCGACTTCCAGAATTCCTGAGTCAGATATGCTGACTCAGGAATTCTGGGAGTTAAAGTCTATGAGTCATAAAAGAGCCAAGGTTGCCTACCCCTGGTCAAGGGCAATGAAGTTAGATATATCATTATATGTCAATTTAAACAGTTCAAGTTCATCGAGAGCTAAAATCCTGGCAGAATTCTATTGCAGTGCAGAAAAGGCATCCTCTGGTAAGTTGTTGCTACCATCCAACTGCTCACTTCTAATCATACTCTTAAGAGCTTGGTAAGCTCAGAAAATGGCTGGCCAGTAGAAGAAAGTTGCCCCCTATAAGAACAGTAATATTTTGTGATAATTATACTTAACTTCTTTCTCTTCTTCCCCCACATTTCACTGCCAGGAAAAACTTTTGGGAATGTGTCTATAAATAAGCTTGATGCTTCTTCCAATAAATCTTCCCAGATAAGCGGTAGGTTATAGGTTAAATGCTATTTTACATTTAAGAATTTATCATTGTAATGAAGAATTTAAGTCTTAGTACCCTGTGAGCTGGCAGAAATTTAATTAAGTTATGAAAAGACAACGCTATTTGCTGAGCATTCACATCACAGCGCAGCAAGCTATGGAATAGCTTGTACCAGTAGCTAATATAATCCTCCAGTCTACATCCATGTGCCCATGATGCATGCAAGAGATATAACTGAAGTGAAGGACCCCCACATGGATGATGCAGCAGCCTTAGATCCCCAAATTTAGTACTTAACTCTCTGAAGTTGCTTCTCTTAAAGTAGCACATATTGTACCAAAATGGCCTATCCAAATCCAAGAAGGTGTTATCTGAATCATAGTGGGGCGATGGTGTTGATGCTTATCAAATGGAAGCTATTTGAAGAGGGGCTGTATTCACATGTAGTATCTGAAGAGTTATAGATAATATTTTCTACCTGTCAGATTGTGTGCTTCACAGATGATGATAACTCTAGCCTTCATTCATTCACTTTTCCTTTTCCTTCAGGGCGAACTCTGCTAGAAAAGCTCTCCAGTCAGCAGGAGAATGCACCCCAAGAAGAAGCAGAGAAGCTTTGTTCTTGGATCATTGCAATGGGTCTTTTGCTCCCCTTCAGTGACTGCTTCAGAGAGCCAAGTAGTCAGAATGCACAACAAAGTGCACCAGCGTTTGATGTAAGCCATACCTTAAACTCTTGTTTCTATTTAAGAGATTTTATGACAATTTGCTCTTTTTTTCACATTTCCTTAAGTAACTCTTAAGCTATTCATTTTGGGTTGTCATTTAAATGTCTATAAGATACCCTATTTTTTAAATTTTTATTTTGTACTATCTACTCCTACTTGAAACCAACGTAGTTTTTTTCCAGCACAAATAGTCCTTGACTCACAACTGTAACTGAGCCTGGAATTAGAGTTGTAAGGTGTTATTATTGCATGTTGAGACATCATACGATCAGACCTGATTTTTTGACATTTTTATAGCAGTCTTTAAGCAAATGCCACAATAGTTAAACAAGTGCTGTGATTATTAAGCAAATCCATTTTCAAAAATGGGTGTTTTTGTGAAAAACCAGAAGTAAACACCAGAAACTAGCAAAAAATGTCACAGATCATGGTTACATAACTGCAGGATGTAACAAACAATCAGAAAAGGTGACTCAGCTGCCAAGTAGCCCAAAATGCAATTATAAAATTATTTTATAATTTTATAAAATAAAATAAATAAATAAACTTGACTACTGATACCAGTATGTGTGTCTGTGCAGCTGTCGCAAATTTGGAAATGGATCCTAAATAGTTCTGGGGAGGTCCATCCTATCTTCAAAAGTTCACTAAGTGACTAGACAAAAGTTGAGGACCAACTGTATATTAATGTATACTAATGTATATTATTGATTGATTGATTGATTGATTGATTGATTAGATATGCCATCAAACAAGGGTCAACTTTACCAATCACAAAAATAGGTTTTCTCCAGGATGATCTGCTCCCAAGCCTTTCCCACCATTCTAGACTTTTCCAAGAAGTTAGGTCTTTGTATAATGTATCCGAAGTAGGATAATTTGAGCCTAGTCATTTGTTCCTTAAATAAGAATACAATTATCCATTTGTTTGTTTTCTTGGTTATCCGTGGTATGCTTGGCAGTTTTCTCCAACAGCAGCATTCAAAAGCTTCAATGCTGTTTCTATCCTGCTTCTTCAGAGTCCAATTTCCATTTCCATAGGAAATTGTTGCCTGCACAATTTTGATCTTTGAAGGGATAGACACATAACACATAACTTGTATCTTCTAGAGGTCTCTGAACTTCTTTGTTAAGTTCTTTCCTAAGATCTTTATCTTTCTTGGCTTGGGCTTCTTATCTTGGCAATTTCTACAATTTGTTCTAACATCCAATCTGCTTTCTCCTCTTTCAGCAGTCTCTCTTTATATTCATAAAATTTCATTCCATAGTTTCTCTGGTTCACCATTATTGACATACGGGACCAAGTGATCCTTTATGTTTTCCTTGAAAGGGATAGGTATATGCTCCAGTAGGTATATACTGTGGAAACTGGTTGGCTTCCTTCTGCTTTAGTTTTATCTGGAACTTGGACATGAGCAATTTGTAACCTGTTCCATAGTCAGCCCCTGCCCATATCTTAGTTGTTACAGTTAATCTGATTTCTGTGGACTTTGTCTGGTGTTGTCCATGTATAGTTATGTTTAAAAACAGTGTTAGCAAGAAATTGGCAGATATTAACAAATTGTTCTTCTGCTTTATTTCATGTTCCTAGGCCATGCAGTCAATTATATTTAGTAAATTACTTAATAAGTAATAAATAATTACTTAATAATTAAATGGAAAAAAATAATTATAAAGTAAAGATTACAGACATATCTGAGGCTATCACAACATTTTGCAGTGGTACCTCTCAATGCACTCCTTTTAGAAATCTCCTTAGATGTTATTTCAGGTAAAATGAGGTTTGGTAGTAGGTGTTGTAGTAGTAGTAGTAATAGTAGTAATAGTAGTAGTAGTAGTAGTAGTAGTAGTAGTAGAAGAAGAAGAAGAAGAAGAAGAAGAAGAAGAAGAAGAAGAAGAAGAAGAAGAAGAAGAAGAGGAGGAGGAGGAGGAGGAGGAGGAGGAGGAGGAGGAGGAGGAGGAGGAGGAGGAGGAGGAGGAGGAGGAGGAATACAAGACCAGGCTCTGTCATCAACCAGTCAATTTTACTTATAACATAGATTCCCAGATATATACATCTGTGCCATCTGTTAATACAAATAGAACAAATCAAGACATATTTGTAGAAAATGCCCTACGAAAAGCAGTCTGTATGTGCACACCAAACTTTATTACATGAATTCAAGCTCAAAAACCAACCATAGCTGGCACAGAGAAGTTTTTTTAAGTTATTACATTTGGCAGCAGGTGTCTATGGGTTCTGTTCATATTTTTAGGTCTATTTCATGTTGAAATCCTATAATGTGCTGGGAGATGAAGGCACATTTCTTTTTTGAAAGGCAACCTGAATCTCAGGATCCATGTGGTGTGCTCACATTCTGCATTCCTGCCTGAGAGACACATACGTGAGTCATGGTATTCTCCTTCTAATAGGGGATTTTATTGACAGGAACCTGTGACTCATCCCAGTTTCCCTGTCAGCTGAGTCACTGGCAGACTCTGAGTATTATCCAAGAGACTTCATGTCTAAGGAACAGCATCCACTTTTCTGAACATTGAGCAAGAAACTATCAGTGTTATGCACGTTGAAGGTTTATGTCCAATTGCTTGCAATAAGAACAAGTCTGCAGCAAGAGCATGTCTGTTATCTTGCCTTTCTTTGCTCACAAATAGCATGGAATGGAACTTTCTGGATATGTCAAACCACCGTACAGTACTTAGGCCAATGTAGGCCCATGCCTATTTAGGGTTCTGTTCTAATATTTTGAAATATTTCCTTACTTTGGAGATAAGCTGGGATATTCTGAGATACTTGATTTTGCAAAACTTCATTCTACTCTCAGTTTGCATTCTTTATATTAGGTATCAAAACAAATTTTGGGAAGGCTTTGTGAAGTAAACATTTTAGTAGAATGCACTGCTAAATTTTTCTGAAAGGAAAACCTATTATTTATTAATCAAAAATAAATGTTTAAAAAATCAGGGAGGCTTTTTGGAAATGACATTGTTCTTCTGTTATACCTGGCACTTTTTATTATTAAAAAAAGAACTGGAAAATATTCAAGAAAATTCAAAGCAAAAGAAGAGAAAATAGAATTTCTGTAATATCTGTCCTTTAATTTCTCATAGTACTTTATATTTCCTTCCTTCCTTCCTTCCTTCCTTCCTTCCTTCCTTCCTTCCTTCCTTCCTTCCTTCCTTCCTTCCTTCCTTCCTTCCTATTGCTGACTAAAAGTCATTGTAAGTTCCTTGCAACTGTTTCAAGTGATTAAGTTTGAATTGACTTAATTCAATTTTTATCACGTTAAAATTTTAACTCTTAAATTTTCCTTGTTTGGGGATTTTCCAAGAGCTGATAGCTGTTGTGAACAGAGAGTGCGATGAGTTAAAATATCTATGTTGATGCTAACTGCGCAGTAAGATTTTAGTTGCTACTTACTTATTCATAAGATGAGTCTGCCTACGTCAGTATAGAAACAAACAAGATAACAGCAGTCCTATAATTCAGCTTGGAGGGCTCATCTGGTTTGCTCTTAATGTAAGTACTCTACGGTTTTAACTGATAACATTGTAGTTAACAATGAAATTTCCTATCAATAGGAAGTAACTGTTTTGTAAACTAGAACAGAGGTAGATCTCTGAGAAAATTAGAACTGTTTGGGTAAATGTAATGGGAGAAAGCAGTAGCTGTATTGATTTGAAACTGGATGCACTCTTCAGATTCTGCAGGCAAATACTGTGCCTCGCCCTTCTAAGATAGCTCTGCAGTTTTAAACCAGAAGTAGACATCATTGTGAAAGAGGATATATTATATACATTTTGTCAGCAGCTGTTTACTGAGCAATTAACTTGCAAGGCTAGTCTGCTTAATAACAGATGAAAAGTTTGTATAGTTATAATTATTGTGTTATTATTGTTATCGAAAGTTTTAAAGAAAAACTGGATGGTTCATATATATTCAGTAAATTGTCAGTAACAGTACAGACCTTTTTTTCCCCTTGTAAACCAAAATGACTTCTGCAGAGATATTCAAAGGTAAACTTCTGTCTGATTTATCAAGATAAAGAACGGAAAGGAAGACATAATATATAAATTTCATAGTTAAATTTACAATTTAAGGCTATATAAAAATATACCATAGCTATATTGTATTAAGAATTAATAGTTTTATTTATTTATTTATTTTCAGCAGCTATGCGGGATTTTGTTTCCAAAACTTTTTGGGTGCACGAGCATGAAAGAGGTTTTACAAAGTATAAAGGTTACCATTTCCAAATACCTGCCAGTGCTGCTGGGCAAGGAAAATAGAAATGGGCTATCATGTGAATTTCAAAGATGACTTTATAATTTCTTCCCAATTAATCCCAGATTAATTTATATAACCCTTTAAGATATCCCAAATGCAGGATTGTAAAAAGGGAGTTTTTTAAAGATAAATTTGAATATAATTTCAACTGATCTTTCCTTTCTAGTAATCTAATATACAAGGTACTTGGGATATAACAGTCACATTTTCAGCAATTATTACAGAAATGATAATTATTACAGTTTCAATACTTTTTAAAGTACTTATAAGTTTATAAGTGCTTTACAGTTTTCAGCATTGGTAAGTTAAATTAACAAATCTTATCATGGCAGCTTCAGCAAACAAGCTGACCAATATTACACCTTAGTCTAATCTCAAATATCTGTAGGCCAAATTCTAAGATAAAGTTGTCATTCACAATTTACATGCTTTTTAAAGGACAATAAAGAGTTCATTTTAAATTTTCTGTTCCCAAGGTATTGTTCCATAGCAACATGAGGATGGCACCGTGTTTATGAACTAAATTGACTGGGCTGACAAACAACCCAAGCCAATTCCTTTAGATGCTTTTCAGTTCAGTGTATGCCATTCCATATAAAACAATTTAGTTTTAAATGTTAAGGTATAAGTCCTCTACCCTGTTCACAGGTAATTGGGATTCCCCTGAAGTCTTTCTTTGTACAAGATCAAGATAATTTTGTTTGTACAATTAAGTTCTCCAGAAATGTTGACTTAAAATATTTCATTTAATATTCTGATGTTATTTATTAGGTAGATATAAAGATTAACTTTTTAATACTTCTAATTCAGCAAATATAGAGCCAAGATTTTTCAAGAATTTTTTTTAAAAATAAATTGAAATGATTTCAAGGTTTCATGAAGTAAAATGTGAAAACAAAGTCTGGAGTAGCACTGCATTGTTAGAGAGAGATAATAGCTTTGAAAATGCATAATGTTGGTATTTTATTTTGGTCTTGAAAATACAGCAAGATCAACTTTATACTTGGGCAGCAGTCAATCAACCCACTCATTCGTCAGATTACACGGAAGGAAGATTTCCAGGGAGAACTCCATCAGTGTGGCCAGCACCAAAGCCTCCAGATGAAGAACTGAAAGTGCACCATATAAAGAAAGGTAAGTGGATACCAGGACATGGAAGTTATGGTAGTAACTACCAAATCTTTAAGCCTGTATTTAAAGCCAATGTTTCTATTAATTGGAGGTCAGAAAAAAAAGCCAATTCTATCTCAAAAGTTCTTCCTGTGAAGAGCAATATGAGGAAGGAATGCAGTGAATGCTGCTTGGAGCTTCTGAAAGTAAGGCACCACAAAAATCAAATAAAGAAAAGGTGGAAAGTAAGTTTTGTATTCACACACTCCAGATCACACAATATATTTTACATGACACTGTGAAATTATTTTCCCAAATTTCCATTATAATTTTCCACTGGGTAAACACTGTTAATTTTGAAGCTTCAGCAAAAAAAGTTCATTTTAGGGAGAAGATTGAAGGGTCTTAATAGCAATTTGCCAATTTTCATTACTTTTAAAAAAAAAAGTTTAAAATTCTTCCCGAGTTTATTTGCAAAACAACATCAACACAACAAAATAAAAACCAGTATATTTGTCACTGATGCACTGACAACCTATCAAGAAGTAACAACTTATTGGAGGGTGGTTAATGGAGGAGGGTGGAGCTGAGTTTCCCCAATCCTGTTTCACTGTTCAAACTATTGTACCTATTCGGCTCTTACTATTCATGAGCAATTGGCAAGTTTGTTTTATCTTTCTCCATTTTGATTTTATATTGATGTCCTGTTTGCCTCTAAAACTGGTAAATTGCTTGAGGTGCAGTTAGAGGCGGGACAGGGCAAAAGAGAAAAGACTTGAAGAAATGGTGAAGGAGAAAATGATGATGTAATGATGAAGGTAAAGTTGAACAGAACTTTTAAAAAATTATATATTTAAAATAATATATCAGCAGTATCCCCCTGGGTAATGGATTTTGGGGGAAATGATTTTGGCATTCTTTCTTTCTGCTTCCATTTGGAGGAATAAATGCATTTTAGAGTAATATATACAACAATGATTCAGGTAGATTAATTTCTGTGAAATGAGTGCTGTGCAGAGCAGCAAACAGGATTGAAAGTAGTGACTTTCTGCTTCAGGTTTTGTTTGTTTTTTATGATATTTTTGAAGACAAGTATTGGACTTTTTATTTCACCTTTCCACCAAGTGGTATTTTGTGTCTGGGCATCCCCATATTTAGTGGCACTCAAAGGCTTCAAAAGGTTAACTATCTCTGATATGGAGGTTGAAATCGTCATATGATTTGTCCCATGTTTGGGGCCTAGCAAGGTAATCTAAATAGTTAACAAGCATTTGACACATATCTCCCCTTGCTTCTCAAGCTAACAAAGCGAGAGAGATCCTGTGGCCTAGAGGTGAAAACAACTGCCTAATGTGCAATCAGCCCAGGTTCGAATCTCAGAAGGGTATGGCTGACTGATGAAAACTAATAAGTTTGAAATGCATATCAGTCTCCCTTAATTCTTTGTTAGCAATTTACACAAATATGAGCTGTCACCGGTGTGACTACTGCCTGTCGATGGCCTTCAGGATAGGCTGAAACAAAAAATAAAGATTTGTCCCATGTTTGGGGCCTAGCAAGGTAATCTAAATAGTTAACAAGCATTTGACATATATATATATAGGGATAGGGCCTTCTCAGTGGGAGCGCCTGCCCTCTGGAACCAGCTGCCGGTGGAGCTGAGGACTGCCCCCGACCTCCAATCATTCCGCCGGGGCCTGAAGACCTGGCTCTTTAAATTGGTTTTTAACTTTTGTATGGTTGATTTTTAACTCCCTGTAAACCGCCCTGAGTCCTCAGGGAAAGGGCGGTATATAAATGCAATAAAATAAAAATAAATTATATATATATATATATATATATATATATATATATATATATATATATAATTACACTATAAATTTTATAGAGACATTAGTTCAACCTACATTGTGCTCCTAATAGATAAATTCCCTGGGAGGCTAGATACATTTTACATGAATCTTCTCCTTTAGGATTTAAAATATTGTGCATGCAGTGGGTAATTTTTATGTGGGTGCAGGAAAAGTAACAAATTATTGTTTAAAATATTACCGTACATTTGGTTTGATACATCTTAATCTGATTGTTGGTGGATATATCATTTTTATTCTTACTTTACATCTGTTGCTGTTTTAGATTTATCATCTGGGTATCAACAATATTAACATAGCAGAGTAGACTAGACCAGAACAGAACAGAACAGAACAGAATAGAATAGGAAGGGACCTTGGAGGTCTTCTAGTCCAGCCCCCTGCTCAGGCAGGAGAACCTATACCATCTCAGACAAGTGACTGTCCAGTCTCTTGCTGAAAACCTCCATTGATGGAGTGCCCATGATTTCTGGAGGCAAGCTGTTTCAGGTGCTTTGGAGGATAAGGTGACCCCCTCTTCTTTGTGGCAGCCCCTGCTGCTTCCTTTTCTTCCTGCCCATAGTCAGTGTGTGAGGTGGATGGCTGTATAAATTGTACATACAGTATAAAAAAATATTTTAAAATAATCCTGGATAAAGGATCCTAAGAACAATCAGTACTGATTTATTCAAAATATCAAATCTAATCCCTCTCTTATCTCAAAACTAGACAAACAATATTTCTCCTTGGCATTATTTATTTATTTATTTATTTATTTATTTATTTATTTATTTATTTATTTTATTTTATTTTATTTTATTACATTTATATACCGCCCTTTCCCGAAGGACTCAGGGCGGTTTACAGGGTGATTAAAAAAACCAAGATACAAAAGTTAAAACAATTTTTTTAAAAAATATATATATATTTGCCCCTGCGTAAATAAAACCCCAGTTAAAATAAGATTAATCCTCAGCCTGGGCCAGAGAGCTCGAAGAGCCAGGTTACTTTGCTTTAATTATTAGTTAAATAAGGGGGAGTCCCATTCACACAGCTTGTTCTCATTCTTGGAAGACTTTGAGAGGGACACACCTGCAAAGTTCTCACTTTGCAAAATGAAACTTTGTTTTTATTTATTCTCCATAAACTTCATGCTCCCATGATAGTATATAGGCTTCCTGTCTTCATTTGCTGAAATTACAGTATAGTAATTAATCTGTAAGAACAGTAAAAACTTTTTGTTGGAGTTGAAGGGGAGAAAAAATATCACTGAAAAAGTTTATCTATCTTGAGACAGTTTTCATTTTGTACAGGTAAGGCTCTGGCCTATAAAGACTTTCAACCTTCCACCTGAAGTTTGCCATACCTATGTGTCAGTCTTCAAGTCAATCTTACCTCCTAGTGATTGCCTAGACAAGTCCTTGCAGTTTTCTTGACAAGGGTTGTTTTTTTTAATAGTTTGCCTTGTCCTTTTTCTAGGATTGAGAGTATGTAGGATTGAGAATGTGTGAGGGGTCCAAGGTCACCCAGCTGTTTTTGTGCCTAAGGCTCACCTGATACCTTCACTACTGTACCAGCTCGGCTCTGTACCATACCTGGGGAACTGTTTATTGAGTAATGCACCTGTGCTCCTGACAACTAGGAGCTTTTAGCTTTTGAATTGCTTTGCCCTAGAACAGCGGTAGGCAACCATGGCTCTTTTATGACTCGTGGACTATGCTGGCTCAGGAATTCTGGGAGTTGACGTCCATGAATCATAAAAGAGCCAAGGTTGCCTACCCCTGCCCTGTTTCCATTTATATTTAAAAGAAATACTCAAATGTCTTTGAGTAAATTTGTCCAGTTATCTATTTAGGCTAATTAAAGTGAAATTAATCATCTACAAATTCTTTGTATCCAAATTTGTGCATGTGTGTATATATCATACAGTATGTACCTAGGCTAGCCAGAGAACAATATTGAAAATATCAGGTTAAATGGAGTGGAACATAAAGCAAATTACATCATTGTCATCATCCTTCCTGGAATTTTTTTTCAACCTGGCAGACCATATCTACAGTATTTGTTGTTGCTTCTCCATGTACAAATTGGGTAGGTGTTGCTACACTTTTAATAGTTTTAGGAGGAGAAAAAGGAAGATCAAGATCCTCTTTTCAGTTTTATTTCTGATTTCTTTTCCCCATAGCTACTTAGACAATCAAGAGTAGCTTGGTAATACAAACTGGATTTGCTGCCCAGAATCAATTGGATTAGATGAGTGGCTATAGAAATGGAAAAAATAAATTGTTAAGAAAGAATCATACGGTATATTGATTTATCTCTTTAGCTGATATACTACACTCCATGGGCATTGTTGTTTTAAGACTGCTGTCAATGCTGCTAACATTGGATGTTCCCGCTTTGACACTTTGACAACTGATGGAAATGCAGCCATTTTCTCTTCTCCTTTTCTATGCTTTTTCTTGCTTTTAGGAATCAAGTACAGCAGGGAGGGGGGTTCAAATGAAAGCTCAGCTAGCCATAACAGTAACACTGTGATGGGAACCCAAGGACAAGCTGATAATGCTTTAGCGGGTTGAGGAGCTCAGGAGGAAGCACAAGCTTTTAACTAATTGGAGAATGTGATTTATGACAGTTTATTGAGGGTGGGAATTGTACTTTGTTACTTTGTATCTGGGGGAAGGGAATTTAGTTTTTGGGTTCAACTATGTAGTGCTGATACTTTGTTCCCCGAATAAAATGTTCTTTAAGGAAGAATTTTGCCTTGATGTTCTTTTGGTGGGTTTCATCTATCAGAACCATGACAACTGCAGTGTAGATGTTCCTGCATAGAAAGATAAAAAACCTCCTTTGTTCTTGTTAGTTGTGAAGTCATGTTCAACCCATCATGAACCCATGGACAATGTTCCTCCAGGCCTTCCTGTCCTCTACCATCTTCTGGAGTCCATTTAGGCTCACGCCTACTGCTTCAGTGACTCCATCCAGCCACCTCATTCTCTGTCATCCCCTTCTTCTCTTGCCCTCAACCTTTCCCAGCATTAGGCTCTTCTCTAGTGAGTCCTTCCTTCTCATTAAGTGGCCAAAGTATTTGAGTTTCAACTTCAGGATCTGGCCTTCTAAAGAGCAGTCAGGGTTGATCTCCTCTAGGACTGACTGGTTTGATTGCCTTGCAGTCCAAGGGACTCGCAGGAGTCTTCTCCAGCACCATAGTTCAAAGGCCTCAATTCTTTGGCACTCAGCCTTTCTTATGGTCCAACTTTCACAGCCATACATTGCAACTGGGAAGACCATAGCCTTGACTATACGCACTTTTGTTGGCAGGGTGATGTTTCTGCTTTTTAGTGTGCTGTCTAGATTTGCCATGGCTTTCCTCCCCGGGAACAACCGTCTTTTAATTTCTTGGCTGCAGTCCCCATCTGCAGTGATCTTGGAGCCCAGAAAAATAAAATCACTACCTCCATTTCTTCCCCATCTATTTACCAGGAATTGAGAGGGCCAGATGCCATGATCTTGGTTTTCTTAATGTTTAGTTTCAACCCAACTTTTGCACTCTCCTTCTTCACTCGTAACAAGAAGCTCTTTAGTTCCTCTTCACTTTCTGCCATTAGAGTGGTATCATCTGCGTATCTTAGGTTGTTGATATTTCTCCCAGCAATTTTAATTCCAACTTTTGATTCATCTAGCCCTGCCTTTCTCATGATGTACTCTGCATATAAGTTAAACAGGCAGGGTGACAGTATACAGCCTTGCCGGACTCCTTTCCCAATTTTGAACCAATCAGTGGTTCCGTGTCCAGTTCTCACTGTTGCTTCTTGACCTGCATATAGGTTTCTCAAGAGACAAATAAGATGGTCTGGTATTCCCATCTCTTTAAGAACTTGCCACAGTTTGTTGTGATCCACACAATCAATTGCTTTAGCATAGTCAATGAAGCAGAAGTAGATGTTTTTCTGGAACTCCCTAGCCTGTGCCCTGCTTCATTTTGTACTCCAAGGCCAAACTTGCCTGTTATTCTGGTTATCTTTTGGCTTCCTACTTTAGCATTCCATTCCCCCATGATGATAAGGACATCATTGTTTTGGTGTTAGTTCTATAAGATGCTGTAGGACTTCATAGAACCGGTCAATTTTATCCTCTTCAGAACCGGTGGTTGTGGCATAGACTTGGACTATTGTGATAGTAAATGGTTTGCCTTGGATTCGAACTGAGATCATTCTGTCATTTTGGGGATTGTATCCCAGTATTGCTTTTCCTACTCTTTTATTGACTATGAAGGCTACTCCATTTCTTCTGAGGGATTCTTGTCACCCATTCCTGTCCATTTTAGTTCGCTGATTCCTAAGATGTCGATGTTCAGTCTTGTCATCTCTTGTTTGACCACATCCAGCTTTTCTTGATTCATGGATCTTACATTCCAGGTTCCTATGGAGAAAAAATCTTTACAGCATCGGACTTTCCTTTCACCACCAGATACATCCACAGCAGAGCGTTCTTTCGGCTTTGGCCCAGTCGCTTCATTCTTTCTGGCACTACTAGTACTAACCCTCTGCTCTTCCCCAGTAGCATATTGGATGCCTTCCAACCTGAGGGGCTCATCTTCCAGCGTCATATCTTTTTGCCTTTTGGTACTGTCCATATGTTTTTCATGGCAAAGATACTGGAGTGGTTTGCCATTTCCTTCTCCAGTGGATCACGTTTTGTCAGAACTCTCTGCTATGACCTGTGTGGCCCTGCACGACATAGCTCATAGCTTCATTGAATTACGCAAGCCCCTTCGCCACGACAAGGCAGTAATCCATGAAGGGGAAAAAGCTCCTTACAGTCTGGGAAAATCACATGTAGCCTGAGTGTAGCTTAAATCATTAGGCAGCTAACTGCAGCAGATGCATCCCTGATAATGTCACTATAGAGCTCTCTTCTTTACCTCATTATTAAGTACTTCAGGTTTTATGGTTGTGGGAATAGTGGAGATTTTTAGAATAAGCAATGGAGTAATTTAGGATGTATGGTCTTCCATGTTAATTTATATTACTTCATCACATAAGTGTTTGATTCTGCTGTATTATTATAATAGTTTCCAAAGAAGCATATATTCTTTTATTGCAGGCAAAGGTATATATTCTTGAATTCCAAAAACTAGAATATTTGTTACAATTGTTTCTCCCTTACAGTCCCAGTCAAGCAAGATTGTGTGTTTGTTTCTTCCTGAAATAGTTATATCATTCACTCCTATCCTTCAGCCCTTGTTGCTTGGTCTTGCCCCACATCATGTAGGTCGAACTGACTTCCCTTACTCTGGGGGTTAATGATATAGATCAGCAGTCCTCGACCTTTCTGACTCTGCAGACTGAGCAGTTGTGGGCAGGAGGGGATGGTTTCACATGCGCAATCTAATCCCACACATGCACAGATGGAACTTTGTGAGCTCACCCTCCGCTTGTCCAGACCGGTTCTCAATGGGCTGAAACTGGTAGTGGGTCACGGCTGGTACTGGGCCACGGACAATGGTGGGATTCAGCCAGTTTGCACCACTTCGGCATAACTGGTAGCTAATTTTTTGTTGCCCAGGCCCAGAATGGACTTCCGGAAGCGGCATCCACACAGAGAACCAGTTGTTCACATATTTGAATCCCACCACTGCTCTTGATGCTTGGCTGAGTTTAAAAGGTTTAGCTAACATATCGGCTATATCAGTAGAACAATGCTGTAACTTTATCAGTTTATCCTTTACAGCCTCCCTGACATTGCAATACTTTATATCTACATGTTTACTTCTGCTTCTGATGCGTTCTCCCATTGCCATTTTTATACACACAACATTGTCTTCAAATATTGTAGAGTGCCTTGTACATAAATATTTATTTATTTATTTATTTATTTATTTATTTATTTATTTATTTATTTATTATTGGGACTTATATGCTGCCCTATCTCCTGAAGGACTCAGGGCGGCTAACAACAATAACATACAATAAATACAGAAGTTAAGATAAAATTAAAATTAAAGGCCCCTGTACAATAAATTAAAATTAAAATAAATTAAAAATTAGAGTTAAAAAATTAAAACCATAAATTAAAATCTTTGTCAGTCCAGGTCAGCCAGGTGGAAAAGGAGTGTTTTGAGGCCGCGGCAAAAGGACTGGAGATCTGGGGCCATCCGAAGCTCAGGGGGGAGCTGGTTCCACAGGGCTGGCGCTCCCACAGAGAAGGCCCTCCCCCTGGGGGTCGCCAGCCGACATTGTCTAGCCGATGGTACCCTGAGGAGGCCTTCTCTGTGTGAGCGTACTGGGCGATGGGAATTCGTTCCCGGCAGCAGATGGTCCTGCAAGTATTCTGGGCCTAAGCCATGTAGGGCTTTAAAGGTAAGTACCAGCACCTTAAATCTCACCCAGAGGGCAACCGGTAACCAATGCAGCTCACGCAGGAGGGGTGTAATATGGGAGTATCGGGGTGCTCCCATCACTACCCGTGCAGCCGTACTCTGCACCAGCTGAAGCCTCCGGGTGGTCTTCAAGAGCAGCCCCATGTAGAGAACATTGCAGTAATCTATACGGGAGGTAACGAGTGCGTGGGTGACTGTACATAGGGCATCTTGGTCCAGAAAGGGGTGCAACTGGCGTACCAGGTGAACCTGGGCAAATGCCCCCCAAGCCACGACTCCAATATGATCTTCAAAACTGAGTCGTGAATCCAGGAGGATGCCTAGATTGTGTGCTCTATCAACGGGAGGTAACATCTCTCCTCCTATAACCAAAGATGGAACCTCTTGGACTAAACGAGATGCCGGTATGTAAAGCCACTCAGTCTTGGCCGGGTTGAGCTGGAACCTGTTCTTTCCCATCCAAATCTGTACTGCTTCCAGGCAACGGGACATCACATCGAGGGCATCACTGGGTTGGTTCGGGGTGGAGATGAAAAGCTGGGTATCATCAGCATATTGATGATACCTCACCCTGAAGCCACGGATGATCTCACCCAGCAGCTTCATATAGATGTTGAACAGGAGAGGTGAGAGTACCGACCCCTGAGGCACCCCACAACTAAGGGGCCTAGGGGTTGACCTCTGCCCCCCTGCCATTCCTCAGACAATGCTATGAATTCAGCTTCAGCAGTTGACAGTGCTACTGAAGGTTGTTTTCTGGATTTCCATCCAATTAGAGTGCCGGCAAACAATATCACAAACCCTGAGTATGATTTTCTGTCCCGCATATCATTTGCCCAGTCACTAGAATTGTAATGATAAGTCACCAGGTGGCCTTATTCTCAATACTAGGTCCATTGCTCCTATTAAATATCTTAATATTCTTTTAATACCCAACCAGTGTTGTTGTTTGGGTGCTGATTATATTTTATAAATACAATAAGCTATATTATATCTGGCCTTGATCACTGGGATAAATACAATAAGCTACCAATAGCTGCTTGGTATACTTCTTGGTCACATTCTGTGCTGTTTTCTCTTTCTACATCATTTTGGAAGCTTGGTGTCGTAGGAGTTAATACACTGTTACATGCTAATACATCGTACATTTCTAACAGCTGTAGAAACAGTAATGATTAGAATAGAACAGAAGAGAAGAGAACAGAACAGAATAGAATAGGAGCTGGGAGAGACCCTGGAGATCTTCTGGTCCAGCCCCCTGCTCAAGTAGGAGAACCTATACCATCTCAGACAAGTGACTGTCCAGTCTCTTGCCCTCTGGTGCTTTGGTGAATAGTTTGACTCCCTCTTCTTTGTGGCATCCCCTCAAATACTGCAATACTGCTATCATGTCTCCCCTATTTCTTTTTTTCTTTAGACTAGTCAAACCAAAATCCTGCAGCCGTTCTTCGTATGTTTTACTCTCCGGGCCTTTGATCATCTTAGTTGCTCTGCTCTGAACTTTTATAAATTAGCTTATTAGTTATATTGGGCTAAGTCTTATTTTCTCTACCTTTGATATAAGTTTTGATATGGAGTGAGTTTCAGCTTCATGTATATCTCAGCCTGTGTTCATGAAGTTACATTTCTTTCTTCATAAGCTTCTTGGGATGTGTAATATTTTGAATTGTCTTTTTATAATCTGCACTACTTCAGGCAGAGGGCTATTCTCTTTCAGCTCAAACTGTCTGAAATATTGTGTTTTCATCTTGATTGGTTAAAAATTGATTTGCAAGCTTCTGTGTTCTTGGCAGCTTTGTAATGATCTCCTTTCACATGGAAGGTCTGCATGTTAATACTTACAGTTGAAAAGCAGAATTACATGTTATGCTTTTGTTGCTTTATAATAAAGTTTTATTTTGTTTATCTCTTATGAGGAAAGAGATGAGGAAAGAAAGGGCTTCCTAACAGTGAGGACAATTAACCAGTGAAACAGCTCGCCCTCAGAAATCGTGGGTGCTCCATCACTGGTTTTTAAAAACTTCCAGTGTTGGAGAATTCACCACTTCTAGAGGCAGGTTGTTCCACTCATTAATTGTTCTAACTATCAGGAAATTTCTCCTTAGTTCTAGGTTGCTTCTCTCTTTGGTTAGTTTCCATCCATTGTTTCTTGTCCTACCTTCAACTGCTTTGGAGAATAGCTTGACTCCCTCTTCTTTCTGGCAATCCCTGAGTTATTGGAACACTGCTATCATGTCACCCCTTCATTAAACTAGACATACCCAATTCCAGCAACTTTTGTTTATACCGTATGTTTTAGCCTCTAAGAATCTTCTTGTTGTAAAACTTTAATCCCTTTCTTTAACCATGTCTCATTTTCAACTATGAAAGCAGCTCCAGTTCTCACTTTTTTTATTAATCAGTACAACAGGGTTATGTCTGATGCTTGATACTTCATCAGATGACCTGGAAAAGATAATCATAAATCCCTAAAACAAAATACACTTCCTATGGGAATAATTTAAGTAAGCCATCATACTAAGGCACTAAGTCAACTCATAAATGGAAGGAAAATAATACACCTTAAAATCAAAGAAATTTATGTGTATCTAGGAGATATAAGCATTTCAAATTAGTTTGATATTTAGAAGAATAAAAAGAACTTTTATGTTTACTTCCCAATCCAGAACCTGAAGTTGTTGCCGAAGCAACAGAGACAGAAGATACAGAGATTGTTCAACAGATACAGGTATGATTTTGCTAGCGGAATACTTAACTATAATCAAACTTTCCATATTTAAACTATTATTGCTAAAGACAACACTTTATATAAGAAAACTGATATGCAAGATTAATTTTGCAGATGGTAAATGGAAAACAAATCTCTTGCAATGTGCAAAGTACAGTCCTTGGTTATATTTGTTAGCATAACATAATTTGGTTTTAAGTTTACTCTTCAGAATCGGCGATAGTGCTAGGAATATAACTTTGGGCCAAAGTCCAAGCCCAAAAGCCTGGAAGGGGCCAAACCATGCTGAAAGCAATAGGAGGTGGGATAGCAGCCTGCAGCCGAATATCAGCATGTGGGCATCTTGACTGTCCATCTCCCCCTCCCTCCTCCCCCCACCCTCCCCCATGTTTCATCAAAAGAAGGTTAGCTTCATATACTTACAGTTACAGAGTCCATTTTACTGATTTTGCGTTTGATTATTCTACTCTATGATAGCAGTGTTCATTCTCAAGGAAGTTTGCTTAGCATCAGGGTGGTAGAAACAAAGTTCACTTTTTTGTAATCCCTGTATTGTGATGTAAATGAGTTTAAATAAAAGAAATCACCCCTGCAAATGTTTATTTTAATTTCTAGTCAGGCTTAACAAGCAGTGGTGTCATTGGTTCTGTCTTTTACTCATAGCATATTCTGAAGGAGAAACTTAGAATGGCACGATGAGCAGAGAAGATAATTGGGCACACATATAGCTCGTTTTACTTTATATTCTATCAAAACAATTATGTTCTAAACCTAAACTGAAATACAGTAGCTGCCTTATCATCCAGAATGTGTTAATGGCAAAATACTTAAGTGACGAAGAGTCTAAATATGTGAATGGTAATAGATGCTAAGGCAGTGCCTATTAGGAAAAAATATTATGGATTTGGGGCAGAAAAAAGGGTCTATCTGCCATTATTAAAGCAGTCCCTCTTTCTTCCATGTCATAAGATGTTGTGTTTGTGTGATGTCCAAAGCTGCCATTTCCAATCATGCACAACCTTAGAGGGTATTCTGTATATTTCTTTCATCCATTTTATAAAGCAGATTTTAAATGAGTTCTGTCTTTGTTTGGTGCTTCCCTAAACATTTATGGGCTGTACTTGCTAACTATCTTTACTTTGGCATTACCAATTCAATATTAACAGCAACTAGCTGTATATTTGAAAATATTTACTTCTACAAGCTTTTAGCTTTTCTTTCTAGCTTTCCCATCTTTTTGGAAATGGATGAGGTAGAGTAAAAAAGAGTGCAATGTCCAATAAATCTTTATAAAGGAAATTAGTGATCAGAGATTCAGGCAGAGTTAGTTGAGATTATATTCTTGAATGTGAACATTCTAAATCTGTATATACTTGTAATATTCAGTCCTATATCTGGATACCTAAAGCTGGGCACCAGCTGGCAACATGTTTGCATAGCCAGGGCTACAATGCCAAAACACCTGTTTTGGAGATGTCAGAACTGACCATTGTCTCAACCTCATACAGCTAGGAGGGATGTTCCAGAACTTGACTCATAAGGAACCCAGGTACAAGGGCAAATCTTATAGCCCTTTTTCCTGACTCCCATGCCCTTTGGAATGCTCATCCCACAGCTGGGATATTGAGGAAAAAGGAAATTGATATTTGTATTTACACTTATTGGAGAAAAAAAGGGGATTACAAGTGAGTAAACAGGCACACAATGGGGAAGACACATTGAAAGGAATGCTATAGTGATGAGCCATTTAGGGGGAAAAGAAAAGTCTTTAGTGTGAAACTGATTAGGAATTTGTCAGTTTTAGGCATAGCTGCCGCCTGCAGTAAATTCTAATCAACCAGTTAAGATCATAGAGCTGAACTTGTTAACTTGCAGCTAACACTTTTTAGGAATACACTGGGCTGCAGAAAAAAGCAGCTCAAGAATAAATATCTTGTTTAGGCAAGCTCACCATTCTTTCTGCAAGAGGAGAGGGAGGGAAAAAAGACACAGGACAATCTGTACTAACTGACTGTAATGGCAAACCTGTGACCAAGAGAGAGCACTCCAAGATCATAATTGTGGGCATTGGTCGTAAAGTTACTTTTTCATCACTTTCATAACTGCATATGGTCGTTGTCAGAGGTAGTCACTAAATGAAGACTACCTGTATATTGTTACTATTATTAGATACAAGCCTTATTATATACAAGCCTGAGGGCTCTAGAAATTAATGTGTATCTATGAAAGAGCCTGGGTCAAAGTTTGCAAGGCTGTACATATGCAAACCTATCACCATACATTTTAAAACAATTTTTTAAATGAACATGTTCATTTAGTCTCATGTACAATATCTGTTAATTTTTCATGAAGACTTTTCCCCACTTTTCCATTTTAAAGACAGGGGAAAAAACATTCAGATATCAATTACTGCAAGCATGAAATTAAGAGGGTGTGAAACATAGCCAGACAGGCAATAATTTGACTTTGTTATTTAATGCTAGATATTAAATAGGAGAAAACAATGCTCTAGGAGAAAAAACAGAACAGCAATTAGAGGAAAGTTCTTTTGAAGATTTTTCATTTGACTTGTGAACTATGGAATGTGTTAGAGTCTGATCTCTAATTACTTAGATAAATTTCTATTTCAGTCTGATGAGAAATAGTATACTGAAGGAAATGCATACATGAAGCTAGAGAAATTATTATGGAATGTAATCAATTGGATGTTCCTTGTAATAAGAGAGGTGAAGAAGATGCAGCCCAGATCCCAGAGATAGCACCATTAAACATCAAATATTGAACATTTCTTATTATAAATCTTTAATGAGAATTTCCATTGCATTCAGCTTTTCTGAATCATCTTATTCTCTGGACACAGTCGCATATTCCATAGTCACAGATGTGAAATTTAAAAACATTTCCTTTATCATGTAATTGCCCTCTAGAAATCACGATTTCATATTGGAAGCATAGGCTAAGGAAAAACATCCTTTTCCCAAAATTTATGCTCTGGTAAGCATAGGACCCTTTCTCCAGGACTAGGAATTTGAAACAGGGGTAGTTTGATACTCCTCCTGCTTCAATGGCTCTTGCCTTTCTTTTTTACACTATTTCAATTGACACAAGAGAGTGTTGCCTTTCCCACAGCATTAAGTGCTCTTACAATAGAGCAGGGGTGTCAAACTCAATTTCATTGAGGGCCGCATCAGCATTGCGGTTGCCCTCAGGGGGCCGGGTGGGTATGGCCTGGGTGGGTGTGGCCTACTGGGTGGGCGTGGCTAGAGTGCATATGGCCTACTGGGTGGGCGTGGCCAGCTCTACATCGTTCGCATCAAGGGTGCCTATGGGGGCCTGGGCAGGAGTGGGACAGATCTGAGGGTCTCTGGCAGAAGGAGGGTCTCTGGGCCAGGGCCAAGGCAGTGGGGGCTGTTCCCTCACTGTTTCCAGGATGGCTTCGTGGGCCGCATGAAACCACTTCGCGGGCCGGATCTGGCCCCCGGGCCTTGTGTTTGACATGTCTGCAATAGAGTGAATACCAATTTTCATTCTCCCAACCCATTTGAGTGAGTCCTGGACTTTCTGCAGTATCTACCATAGTCATTCTTGAATGAAAATTGGTGACTTTGAAATGGCCCCTTCCCCTTCTTCCTTCTCCTGACCAATAAGCCCTTTGTTCTCTCTTGCTATAGCAATAGCTATGGCTGAGCAGTTGCAGCAGAGGAATTGTATGCTCACTGGGGAGAAAGTTGCAAAGCTCTCCTACAACTCTGAAAAGAGGCCTCACAGTACACAGTTGTGTATGTTTTCACCCACCTGTTGCTCTTACTCAAGGGATTCTAGCAGAAATCTCTTGTGATCACACCCCTGTGGAAATCAGCTTCTTTTTAGAATTATGGATTTGAGAAATTTCCCATAGCAATCCTGCTAATAGGAGAAAAAATTAACCAAGGCTACTGACAATTCATTCAGTCTTGGTGGTTCTTAAAAGTATATCGATCAACATGGCCTCAGATGACAAAGCCAGCATCCTGACTGCTTGTTTTTTTTGCCTCTCTGTATGGATTGTTGTACATGTTATTTATCTAATTGCTGAGGTCTGGAAACGCAGTTTATTCTGGAAATTTATCAAAATATCATGTTCAGAGAACATAACAATTCTTTATTATTTTAGATCTTCCTTCTCCATAAGACAGACATTAGTCAATGCTATGCTATTTTTTGATCTTGGATACTTTACCATAGCCTTGGTGTTGAGTTACTACTGTGGATCAAAGATTGAGACTGCGGCTTGGATAGAACCTTGTGTTGGAAACAGATTTCACTATTGGAATAAACAGGAGAAAAGTTTAGAGTTGCAATGGAGCAGTTCTTCTTCCAGAGGAAAGATATGTAAATTTAGCATCGATGTTTGAACAATTAATAACTATAATGCAACTTTTTCTTCCACCATCCTATTAATTTTGAACACAAGATATACAGTATAGCACAATTAATCAAATAGAATAGTCTGATTCTGCAATATATAAACTTTTTATTGTTAAAGCTGTCTGTAATTGTATATTATGTAAATATTTTCCTAGGGGTCTTATTTTTTTAAGGGGAATCCCTGTATTATGTAACTGATATTTATTTTAGTTTTTTTAGTTGAGTCTCAATAACTTATATTTATCCTCTTAGTTATCCATATGGTGCTCTACAAATTCAATATATGTCCTGTGTATATGTGTGTATGTGTATGTCTCTGTCTATCATCTATCACATCATAACATTTCAAGTACATGTTAAGTTTGATACTGATTATAAATACGTATCCTATTGGAGCCCAGGGTTTCTCCACTGAAAACTGAACACAGACATATCTTGCAAGATTTAATGATACATTTTTCCAAGAATTTGAAAATAAAAATATTCACTTTGGAAATCCAGATTCAATGCTCAGTGCATTTTTTTAATACAATATGAAAAAAAATCCCAGGATAGTGTGGAAATCTTTTGATTAGATTACTATTTTTAGACTAAACTTGAAGACAGGATCTGTATTATTATTTTTTAGCACTTACTTGTATGGAACCTAAACCTATTAATCGTGATCATCTTCAACCAGACAAAAATTCATAATTTTGATTAGATTTGTGCCAAGATACTTTAAATGGGTTTTCAGGATGTTTCAGAAATATTGTATTTACTAGATGGCATGAAAATATAAATTATGTCTGTAGTGTTTTCTTTGTGCTTGTATCAGTCAAAAGCTCCTGTGGGCCTCTCCCCACTGCTAAATTGTTTTCTACCTAGGATTGTTTTGGCAGAACACTATACTTGCATGAGAACGTTTGTCATAAATGTTTATCAATCCCTATCCTGCTTTTCTAATTGGGGTCAGCTAAACAATGGCATTCTGAATTTACCTTATAACTAGCTTGAGCTGAGCAAAGTTTTGCTGAAGCTGCTCTGTGGAAGTTGTCAATTCATTCTAAATGCATTTGGGAACTATGAGTGGTGGGACAATTGTTGAATTTAAAGTAAATTGGGAATGTTTTGTAGATGGAGTGGATGGAGGTTTGATAGTGCTACACAACTGATTTGGGTTCGGTCTTCTGCAAAAAAGTATTTGTTCCTTCAGGCAATTGTAAAGAGCAAGTAAGGAGTAAGCCTATTGGAATATTGGAATTTAGGTAAAACATTTGATAAAGAGTATTGTGTAACATTCTGACAGCAGGCCATTGAAATATGGATTGCATAACAATTTTGTCATTGTATAACCTGTGTGAAAATTATACTCAGAGTGGCTTTTCCTCAAAGTGGAGTGATCCATAATAATAGACATAAGGTAACAGGTTCTAACTGAATGTTAGAAAACTCCTTAAAAAGAGGCATTGCAATTAGTTTCCCAGACAGGTAGTCATCTCCCTTAGTTGGATATATTCAGGCAGAAATTAGCCAACCATCTTTCAGGGATCCTTTAATTTGGATTTCTTCATGACCCCTTCCAAGAGGGTGATTCTTTCAGGAAAAATAACCTTTCCATCAGGTTAATCATTGTACAACTCAGGGATGCTAAGGGTTATTAAGCAAAGACAGAAGATAACATAAAGCCAGGCATTAATTTCCAAACAGAAAGCATGAGATAGGTAAAAGGCAGTAGATAAGCTGTGGGCAATGAAAAGAAACAAGAAGCCAGAAATGACAATTATAAATAAAACTGTCAGGCCAGCAAGTTTCAAATAGACTTGAGGAGGAGGAAGAATCGGGTATCCTTACAAAGGCTCATGGTATTCCATGGTAATTATGATGATTGTGCTGTGCTTCAGATTCAAAAGTAAAAAGTTGCCTTGAGCATGCAGGAGGCACCTGGTTGCCAATTTTTAAAGTGATGTCATTTACCCAATATTGTATAAATACTTTAAGAAGTTGTGGGCAGCTACTACAATTGCACCCCTGCATGTTTTAAAGTACTTTTTTTGCCTTCCTGCTGAAGCATTGTACAGCCCTAAGAGTCACTAGGCTTGCTAGAAAGCTTTCTTGATAGAATACTACCAAGATGTTTTAATCTTTAATGTGATACACATTATGTAAATTTAGTATTTTAACCTAATATTTGGAGCTATAATTTAGAAATAATTTCTTTAGATGTTTCATCCTATTTATTTTGTGAGGTCAACCTTCTTCCTTAAGATTCCTGAGACCAACCTAAAACCAAGGCAAAACAACAGAGAGGGCCACAATTTAACAGAATATATTTTCAATAAGTGGCTTTCTGTAGAATCTCTACTCAGGCACTAGGTGGCAGTTGTACATTTCAAAATAAGTCTTGCAGATCCAGCCAAGTGTTTTTCTCCTATCAAACTTGTTATTTTTAGTGGAGATATTTATTTATTTGAGACAGATATTAGTGGTTGTCTGAATTGCTGCAGTGGTGCCTCCATTATGTCATCACAACTGACCAGCTTTTCTTGAAGTCTTATAGCTGTGTAGTCCCACATATATTTATTGCCCTTCATGGAATAAGGTCTGAGAATACTTTGTCCCATAATACACATTGATTTGTTTACTTAACTGTATTTAAAATTACTGGGCTGGTGATTTAATGTTTCCTTATACCAAAATAATTAATTATAGACAACAGTAAATATAATCAACTTGTCATAGAATTTTAAAAGAAAGGAACTTTTTTTTAATAAACATACAAATTGTAATAAAAACACTGCACTTAAAAATTGCATCAAAATGGAGACCAGCCACTTATAATCCCCAAAGCCTTTTAAAGTAGGGAAGATTTGGGCCATCTTACACAAAGCAATTGAGGGAAAGCAATTTGACATTTATGGAACCCCCCAAACATATTCTCTTTCTCTTTATTTTTAATTAAAGGAGATGAAGATTCAGCAAGTAAACAGTTTCATACAGGAAAAGCAATCCTTACAGCTTGAAATTAAATACAGGTTATGTGAATATAAGGATCTTACTAGGTTTAATAGAGCTATGAGTAAACAGAATCCAAATATTGTAAGAAATCTCGATCATGTAGGAACTTTTTACCATACATCTCAAATCTGAAAAACTCCATATGCTATTCCATGTTTGCAGTGGTGCGACTCAGATATGTGAACAACTGGTTCTCTGTGTGGATGCTGCTTCCAGAAGTCCATTCTAGGCCTGGGCAACAAAAACTTAGCTACCGGTTCCGCTGAAATGTTGCGAACCAGCTGAATCCCACCACTGCAAGTTTGAGATGTAGGAGGTGATTTTAATTTCATACACTGATGATAAAAAGCACTCAATACTTAATATACTCAATGTTTACAGAGTACCAAAATAAAAAATAATTTATTCCATAAGATTTGTCCATTTAAAAAAAACATTATTTTAAGGGAAATATTTTCTTTCTTGTAACTGCAGTGGCAATATTTTACTATCTTAAAAGATGGATGCAAATTATGTAAAGTATGAAAGAACATATTTTGACATACAAACCAGGGATTGTAAATTAGATTCTATTAGGTGTAATTACTTGAAGAGCTATAATTATATTGGAATAGCTGTCCTCTTTTGTGCCAAGGTGTTTGTGTTTTCAGTGAAACTTTCCTTAAAAAAAATTGAATATAGGAAGAGGTCTTTGTATATAAAAAGCTATAAATACATTTATTATCAAGGTCCCCTGAAATACGTTAAAATGTGTGTCTGTGTATGTGTATGTGTGTACAAAATATGTCCTTGAGGAAAAAATAATTGTACAATAATTAGTTTTTCCTATAATAATAGCCTGCTACTATAAAAACTGGTATATTGCATTTTCAAGAGGAATTTTCTGTGCATTAAATTGTTAGAATTCAGTTGCCCAATGGTAATTGTTATAAATACAGTTGGAGAACTTGAAGAAGCTGATAGAGATACAAAAAAATTCTCAAAATGTTGTTTTCCATTTGGAGGGTTTATTTTTAAAGAACTTCTTGCCCTAGATCATCTCAATCCTAACAAGATATGGCAATAAGTAACAACAATAAATTGCTAGATTTCTAATAGCTGTATCTGAGTGTTATTAGATATCTGTATATTTGTTTTCTTTTGGTGTGTGTGTTTTAATAGTTCTTAAAATAGCTCGTTCCATGAAATATGAATTTTTCCAGAAACTGACATATAGGAAGTGAATTTTGGGTTAATGCAAAACTGATGGGTGCCATGTTGCAGCTGTTCTATATTTTGCATGGATGCAGATTGAGATGTTGTGAGGTTTCCCATCTAAATATTTCTAACCATTATTTTGAAGCTGCTAACATAGTTAACACGAACAAATTCATTGTTACATGTGTAATTTGTTACATGTATTGGGGTTTTTATTGTGGATTTTTATATTATTCTATTGTTTTATCTCGGGCTCCTATTTAATTCTTTTTTAATTTTTGCACTCTGTATTTTTATATGTGCCCTGTTCACCGCCCTGAGTCCTTCGGGAGAAGGGCGGTATACAAATATAATAAAATTAAAATAAATAAATAAATAAATAATTCATCTTACCTCCAGATTTTTTAGGAAACGTGTTTAATAATCCCTGCCTATTTAATTCATATAACAACAAACTTGAGTTATGGCTCTAAATCGTTCACTGAGCTACTGTATATGGTCAGGTTGAGACTTGAACCTGCGTTTCTCTGATCATACTCCACCACTTTAACTGCCACAGCGTACGGCCAATGGCCGTTTCTTTTATTTATTTCCTTTATTTATCAAGTTTATCTGCTGATCCAATACTGCTTACTATGAGGGGGTTATATATCCTGTCTTTTATCAACAATGTTAAAATGAAATATAACAATTCATCTAATAAATGTATTAGCCACAAAACAATAACATTTATTAATAACAAATCCATCACCATTGCAAGAGGAAACAAACTCATAACATATCCATCCACATGATTTGTTGGACAGTCAGGATGCAACTACCGTAAAATTTAGCGGGGATGGGGTCAGTCAGGTGTTGGAGGGAATTTTATTCCAGAAAGAAGAGCTTCATTTGAGAAGTGAGTCCCCAATTGAAAATACAATTGTAGATGGCAATTCCCCAAAGAGAGAATCTAAAGAGAGCCCATTCTTTTTTTTTATTAAAGAGTTTTACAAAAAAAAATTTACAATGCATATCCCCAAAACCCACCCACCCCAAACCACCCCCTTCCCCCCCACTTCCCAGAGCTGAATACAGGGTTATAGATATAATAATCATATTCTAACTAAGATTATCCATTATAAAATTAACCAAATTCATAGCTTTAACTCCCCTTTAACATAGATATATTCAAATTATTAAAACATAATAATAATAACTTAAACAAAAATATAATCAATACTAATACTAAAATTAATAACAATCTAAAATCTACTCATAAGCTAAATGGAACTTTTTAGTCCCATATTTATTCTAAATATAATCTATCCATCTCCTCCAAACTGAAATATATCTTTCTTGTGAGTGATCCTTCAAATAAGCAGAAATCTTAGACATTTCTGCAAGATTGTACCCATTCTTCTATAGTAGGCAAACTATCCTTCTTCCAATATTGTCCCACCAGTAACCGTGCTTCTGTTATCAAGTTCAGCATCAAATTGATTTCTTTAGTATCACAATCTATAACAATACCCAATAAAAACAATTGTGGAGAAAACTTTATCTTTCTCTTAAAAATCTTTTGAATGTTCCACCAAATTTTAATGCAAAAAGCTTTTATATTTCTACAAGTCCACCACATGTGAAAATAGGTAGCATCTAAACTACCACATCTCCAGCATTTAGACTGTAGGTTAGGATACATGTTAGACAACTTTTTGGGATCCAAATGCCATCTATAAAACACCCATTCTTCTTCATTTTATTGGACAGATAGGTTCAATATGGAGTACCTTAAGTTCCAAAGATACCCAGATCCTGAGTCACAAAGGGCTTTAATACTAACAATCACCACCATTAATCTCTCCAATTTAATTTTTTTACTTCACTTCTTAGCCTGAAACCAAAATGCTGTTGGGATTTCTCTTTGATTTCTGCTTTATAGAAATCAGAATTGTCAGCTTTGATTTCAGTTGACCTGAAGGAGCAGAAATAATAACACATCTTTTCTACTGGCTACAAAATTCAGTTTAAAAAGAACAATGCTTTTTACTCAAATTGGGCTTTACTTTCTACCTGCTGAATCCAATTTATATAATTATGGATAGAGACATACTGTACCTTTGATTTGATTTGCATATAATAAAAACACGTTAGCATTTATTTTACATTTTATATTTTGAAAGTTAAATTTTTCTAATCAATAAACATGAATGAATGGTATAATATTTAAATTAGGCAGATTATAGCAGAATAATTCAGTGTGAGATTTTGATGAATTGATAAGGCAAAGGAGATGATATATATAAATTGAAAAGGGAAGGGATGATTTAAAAAGTAAATAACAAATGGGTAATGTTAAATATTAGCTAAAGAAAATATAATATCAAAATGGCTAGTTTTTATTATTTTGTAAAAGTAAAAAGTTGAGGTTTGATGTTGATATTCTACTTTACTGCACCAAAGGCAGTCGCCTTTTTTTCTTTTTTCTTCCTTATCTCACTTCTCCACTCCCTTTCCCCTTCCCTATCATTTCCGCTATTTACTTTTGTACTTTCATTGTATAGCATATTATAAACTAATAAAACTTTTGCCTAAAAAAAAGAAAATATACTATACTGTAAATCATGGATACCTCAGAATCATTTATTATAAGAGACATATGTTCCTAATATTTCTTTATTAAGCCTTCATGATGGAAATAATAGTAGTAATAATTTCCTTTCCCAGAGACACTGGTAAATCTCTCTGGAAATGGACAAACATTTTGGCAGTCTTAAACTCAACCTTAAAGTGTTACTGAGATATAAATAAATCTATCAAGGGGTGGAAGGGCTTGGCAAGTGAAGAGCTCAGAAACAATGTCTTTCGGAAATTCTGCAGATTTACAAGTTAGGCAGTTCTGAACTATTTGCAGGGCAACTTAAAGAGAGCCCCAATTACTTCAGCCACTCTGTATGCCTCTAGCCCAGGGGTAGGCAACCTCGGCTCTTTTATGACTCATGGACTTCAACTCCCAAAATTCCTCAGTCAGAATAGCTGACTGAGGAATTCTGGGAGTTGAAGTCCATGAGTCATAAAAGAGCCAAGGTTGCCTACCCCTGCCCTAGCCTTTCCAGTGAGTCCATCATCTAGTTGTACCATGTAAAACCATGTAAAAACACAAGAAGGGTTCTGCTAAAGCGGGCCTATGGCCAATCTTATTAAACAGTCCATGTGACCCACTGGCCCAACAAGTTAAATTGAAGGTTATCGGTCAAATGATAACTCTGCTTCCATTAAAGACATTAAGAGTAAACATTTTTTTAATGTAATGCCTTCTGGCTTATTGGGATGTTTTACAATTTGTAAAAATTCACCATAAAAAAAAAGAAGTGACACAAAAGAAGTGATCATTGTAACTTACCGTCACTGTAGTGTTAAAATTACCATGAGATTTCTTATGATGAATCTTGATTCCAACCTTCATGTGTTAAGGTCTCCTGTAGAACTTAAATTACAACAAAGTTGCAAAATTCCTAATCTGGGTTAAGGATCTTTCAAAAGAAGAGTTCATCACAACCAAAAAGGATGAGAAGAGGGTAGCTTTCTATTGCCTTTGCCACACGTAAGAATTAACAGGTTAGACCAGGGGTAGGCAACCTCGGCTCTTTTATGACTCATGGACTTCAACTCCCAGAATTCCTGAGCCAGCTTGGCTGGCTCAGGAATTCTGGGAGTTGAAGTCCATGAGTCATAAAAGAGCCGAGGTTGCCTACCCCTGGGTTAGACTAATGGAATAACAGAGCTAGAAGGGATCTTGGAGGTCTTCAATCCGTTCTTAGATTATAAAAAGAATAGGCTACCTTGCTTCTTTGCTCCTCATCTACTTTTCAATACAGAAAGATATAAATTGTTATCTTACTTTATATAGTTATCTGCCTATAAAAAATTTACAAGCTACTTAACAGTGAAAGGCTCTTGGTGTTCTCTGAGCTTGGTTGTTTTCCTGCAGATGTTTCATTAACCAAACTATGTAACATCATCACTGCTAGTAAGGAATGGGTTTTGGTCTGTTTATATTCTAATAGCTTTCTATGTCATATGAGTGGAAGTATTCTTGGAGGTTCTTTGGTTGGATTGTTTACTGTTAGCTTGATGGCAGTTCCTTGATTGGAATATTGTTTACTTCTTGATTGTTGGTCTGATGTTTATCTTGGAGTTAATCTATGCCAGGGGTCTTCAAACGTGGCCCTTTTATGACTTGTGGGCTTGAACTCCCAGAATTCCTCAACCGGCATGCCATTCCACCTCTGGCAATGTGAAAAAAGTTGCGATACGTCATGACACATCACGTGCCGCGGCAAGTTCGACACCTGTGGCATAAGCCAAAATGTCAACAGGGACTAAATCTAGGACATCATAAATTCAGACATGGAATTATCATTTCTGTTTTATAAAGAAAATATATATCATTACATCCCCAAACTGGGGAGTATTAATAAGTAAACTTTACTGTGAAATCTATTCATTTTCTATTTAGGGTAAAGCCTGATTATACAATTGTGGCCAAGGTAGTTTTGCTGCAAAATTTGACTTTACCAACTGTGTTCAGTTCTTTCTTGGATTCAAGAAACACCTCTGTTTGACTCTAAATGACAACTATGAATTTCTTTTTATTTATTTTTTTAGAGCCTGATTTTATACCAAGAGGAACTTAGTACACTGTCCGTCTTTAATATCATTAAAACACAATCTGTAGTTGTACAAAAAGGTTATGGTTCCATGCTTCCATGCAATACATCTGTGTTATGTTTAGATTAGTTAATTATACATAGTATATAGTTAGTGATACACAGTCTAGTCTAGTGTAAGGATGGCATGGAATTCTTAAGTGCCATATTAGAGGGAAATTATTAATCCCTTTCATGTCACCTTTATAAACAAATTCTAGATTTCATTGAACTACAAGCAAAAATGCCATTAATTTATTCTGCAAAACAGATATATTTGCAGGTATTTTGTCCAGTATTTCACTCTTTATAAATCTTTGCAGAAAATGCATTTTTAATCTTAATGTGTACCTGAATGAGAACTTTCACTTTTTTGCATATGTGACAGATTTGTGGTATCTTATATAACAGACTAAAAAGCTATTGGATTACTTAAATCAAAATAATCTGCTTTTCCAAAGAGAAATAAATCAGTTTAACTTTTTGATTATACAGTATAAGTGGGTATTGAATATTATTGCTGTTAAACTTTAAAAGACTTTGATATCTGCAAAAGAGACTTAAAATCAACTTTAATTTTAAACAGACAAGAGAAACTGTCTTCAATCAGAAATACCATCTTTTATGTGTCTTATTGTTTAATAACAATTTCTTCATGTTGGAATTGGTTTGTACAGATGTTATAAAATTAAAGGATATAGTCAATCCAGTGTTTTCCTCTTTGGCTAAACTCAAAGGAAAAATTCTATCTTTCCACAAATGAGATTTTTAGATAGTATAAACTGAATTATTCTTTTTAGTGACATTCTAAACGTTATCTCAGAGACAAGCCAATTTGTATGGAGAAGGGTACTGACTTGTTTTTTCTTGAAGCAGTTCTTTCATCTGCTCAGTGGATGGATAGATTCAGAAAAATTAAAAGAGGCAGGATGTTCTCTCTGGGGGGAAAAAAATCTTGGAGAAGATTTGGGACTAAAAGTATTTTCCAACCTGTTCCCACCCCAAACATTTTTTACTAAACTTTTATAAGCATATTTTAAATTTGATATTTATCTCAATATAATATGTGTTCAGACTGATCTGATGTTTCCATACTTGGCTTGCTGTTCTGATGAATCAATTAATAGATTGAATGCAATTGTGTGAACTAGTGAACTTCAACAGAATTTGATTATTAGCAGATGTGTGCAATGGCCTTCCTTAATTGTTATATAAGACATCCATTTCTATCATGTACTTAACCATGCCATAAATACAGTATTACTGTCCCTTAATTTAATATCCATATTTTTGCCTACATGGACATTTCTGGGTTTCTGGTTTGGCACTTCAAACGGCGAGACAAATTCTCTGCAAAAAAAGACAATGCCTTGTGAAGGAGCCTTTCTGTCTATACAGTGCCTTTGGGTTCTGTAGAGGTCTCCTACTAGCCTGATTTTGTCTCTACTTCTCCAGACAAGCAATGATCCAACTTCAGTTCTTCTTAAGAGTTTGTGTGGCTTTGGAAGGATATAAGACAAACAAGCATTAAAAACCACAGTAAATGAAAGCACATAACTTTTGTGTTTCTGGCATGTTCCAGTGACATTAATATTGCAGAGACTGACTGTCCTTATGTCTCCATATCAATGGATCATACACCATTCTTGGGAGGTTTATCTTGGATACTTTTTTTAAGTATACAAACAAAGGATAAGCAGCGTTTGTATTCCAGGCGTGTATTTTGTCTCCTCTGTCATTTTGCTGTTCTTTTCATTATCATTCTCTCCCCCCTCCCTTTCAGAAATAATGATGTAAGTAATGAGGGGGCATACTAAACATTTTTTTCTGTGTATAATGTAAAAGAAATTCCATCATTAATGTTGATTGTTTATCTCATTTATTACGTTAAATTGAAACTGTCAGCCCATAAACATTCTTGTCTTTGAAAGCATCCTTCTTTGTTAAATGAATTCCCATAAGCCTGTGATTTGCTTATAATTTTGTGGTTATGAATTCCGGAAGAGTAATCATGTACGTCTGCAGCACAAAACATGCTGTGGTGTCAAGCCCAACTTCTGTCAAATTGGGATGAAGAAGTGAGGGCAAAGTTGAACAAAAGAAAGAGATAGATACTGGGAGAAGCAGAAGCAGAATAGTAATGTTGTTTGGTTTAACAAGTAGATACTGTATAATATGCCTACTGTATAATATGCTAGAGTAGAGGCCCCCAACCTTTTGGGTAGCCGGGACCGGTTCCATGGAGATAGATTTTTCCGCAGACGGAGGGGGCATGGCTTTGCATGCTGCCAGCATCCTGCAGATGGGGCTTCACTTGTTTGTGAAGCCCGGTTTCTGGCATGCTGTGGACCAGTGCCAGTCCATGGACCAGGGGTTGGGGACCCCTGTGCAAGAGGTCTTCAAGAAAGGGTGGACAACCATTGGTCTGGGATGGCATAAGGACTCATGCCTTGGGCAGGAGGTTGAACTAGAAGACTCCAAGTTCCCTTCCAGCCTTATGCTTCTATAATTCTTAACACACTGTGTGTGTGTGTAGGGAACATTCTCAAGTTCTCTGCTATCCAACTATGGGTAGTGATGATGAAACTTTTGCAAGTGTTCCTTCAAACCCAGGTAACAAATTCATTGGTATGGAACAGGTACTTGCTCTGAGGAAAAGTTCCAGCCATACCTGCCACTACTCTTAGTGGATAGATCACCATGAAGTTTGCTACATATAAGAAACCTTATATACAGAAACCTTATGTGATCAAAGGAATATGTGAACAAGTTGTGATCAGCTACTTTCACATGGGTTTTGGTAGGGAAAAAAAACCCAGTACAGTTAACTACTATCTTACCAGGAGCCCTGGTGGTGCAGTGGTAAGAATGTAGTATTGGAGTTCTGTTTTGATGGGGCTTAAGGTTAACTCAGTCTTCCATCCTTCTGAGGTCAGTAAAATGAGGACCCAGATTGTTGGGAGCAATAAACTGACGTTGCACAGCTGCCCAGAGAGTGCTGTAAAGCACTATGAGGCACAGTGGTGGGATTCAAATATGTATGTAAACAACTGGTTCTCTGTGTGGATGCCACTTCCAGAAATCCATTCTGGGCCTGGGCAACAAAAAATTAGCTACCAGTTCTACCGAAGTCAGCTGAATCCCACCATTGATGTGGCGGTATATAAGTCTAAGTGCTGTTGCTATAGCTATTTCTGAAATGCATGCTACAGTGAACAATGGTCCCTACAACGCTGACCATTTCTGCTTGTAGATGTTACAGAATGGGCTTGATTTTTCTGAATCTTTCATATTACACCAATCAACTTTATAATTAGCTGATGTTTCTTCATATTTCTTATTTTGTGTGTCTTTAAAACAAAGTGATCATCAATGTCTGTACTTCTTCCTCAAATAAGCAAACAAAGCAAATGCAGCAACAGAAAAACATCCATGATTTTAACTGGAAATTTAATGAATGAATAAACTGGCACAAAACGTAATTGGAGAAACAAACTAAGTTACCCTTTAGTCTCTTTCCATTGTACTGCTTAGAGCTGTAGATAGCTCTTTTTTGGCTTTTTCAAACATCCCAAATCAAAGTGGCTCCAGTGGTAAACACAGCCTTATTTTAGCATTCTTGTGGCCTGTTATTTGCTCCATGGGATTGATCTCAAGTAGCTATTGCAGCCTTGTTAATCAGTCAAAATCAGCTGTACCTTTATGGAAGAGCAATGCAGGTCTTTTCCTATTATACTCTTCCCAGATTTGATAGTTAATGTTTATGCATTGGTGCTCTCTATTAAACTTGGTGAAATCAGTCACAGCGAAACACCAAAGACAAATTGCATTACATCTGTTGTTCTGATATTGTGACTGAATTTGGGGTGAATATGATCAGGAAGGTGAAGGTGTTAAGAACAGAGCAGTCAACAACATTCTAAGCCACTTCCCAACTGTTTCCTCCATAGGGATGTACTGTAATAGGGAAATTTTTCTAGTTTTTTTTCTTTGCAGCCAAATCTTGTCTATTTTTGAAATTATTTTCCAGGTTTCCTAGCTATAGTAAATTTAATTCCCTTCTATTTTACTTTTGGAGGGCTAATAGAATAGAATATATATCCCTTCAGATAATTTTTTTCAACGTTTAATTGGGTTGGAAAGAATAAAAAGATCTGGAAGAACTGGGTAAAACATGCACAGAAATTGTGGCAAGACAAAGTTAAATTCAACATTCTGAAACGGTATATTTAAGCATACATATCTATATTATATTATCTATAACATATCTATACATGACCCATTTGCACATGACTTATTTTTTAAAATAAAAGTGTGAAATATAACCCACTCTGAGTATTTAATAGCATTAAGGCTTTCAGAATGCATTAAAATATTCACACGCTATATATTATCTTTACATGGTTAATCTCTGTATACATCAGGCAAAGGTCTTATTTTCTTTCTGCATGTTGACTCTCCTTTCCTGTTTCCTAGGAAAATGTTTCAATGAAATCAGAAATGCGGGCAAATGAAATTCAGCGACTTGAGCAAACCATACAGGATTTAAAAACCAAAATTGCAGAGCTAGAGAAACAGTTTCCAGCAACTGAGGTGTTGGTTTCAAGCAGAAGCGTGCGGAATGAGACAGAACAGCCAACTCATGAAGGATTACCTAACAGAGATTTTCAAGAACATGAGTTGTGTGCTCTAGTTAAAACTATAGCTGCAACATCTGTGCAGACATCTCCAACAGATGACTGTTTAACACACATAATGCCTTCCGACAATACACTGCCACAAGCACCTCCCCACCTCAAAGGGGATCCAGGTCAAGGGCCAACTCAACAGTTGCCAGCACTTGAGCCACAACCCACCTTTTGCTCTGAAATAGCTTTAGTTCTGTCACCAAAACGGATTTCAGTACAGCTGGATGCTTTTCAGGAACAATTGACAATGCAACAAACTTCATGTTTGCTTCAAGAGGAATCTGTGCCATCAGCTCCCCATCTTCCTCTGAGTATGGAGACTGTAACATGGAATGAGCATTCCCCATCTTTACCTTCTCTCATCACTTCTGCTCCTCTATCTACTGACACTGGAATTTCCCTGCCTGAGGCAGGCACCCCATTTTTATCTTTATCAGTGTCACCTTCCTCATCCCTCTCTGCCTCAGGATATTTAGGGTCCTCATCTGACATAGTACCAACCTCTGCTTCATCATTCCCTGCAAAAAGGACTTCTTCCCCATCATGTCTGACAGGAATGGACATGATACCACCTATCCCTTTATCTCCTGCAAGAATCTCATCTATGCCACCTTTGCCTACTGCTGGACTATCTACTGAGATTCCATCTCCACCACCTTTTCCTGTAACTGGAGTCCCACCTCCTCCACCTTTGCCAGGACCAGTTACTTCCTTTTTGCCCAGGATAGTGCCACCTCCTCCGCCGCCACCCCCATTGCCAGGCATGGGAGTTCCACCTCCTCCGCTGCCACCCCCATTGCCAGGCATGGGAGTTCCACCCCCTCCGCCCCCATTACCAGGTATGGGAATGCCATCCCCTCCGCCCCCACCTCCATTGCCAGGTATGGGGATGCCACCTCCTCCGCCCCCACCTCCATTGCCAGGGATGGGAGTTCCACCTCCACCCCCGTTGCCAGGTATGGGGATGCCACCTCCTCCACCCCCACCCCCATTGCCAGGCATGGGAGTGCCTCCTCCTCCACCACCACCACCACCACCTCCCCCTTTGCCAGGCATGGGAGTGCCACCCCCTCCTCCACCGCCCCCTTGGCCAGGTATGGGGGGACCTCCTCCTCCTCCTCCTCTGCAAGGACTGACAGTGCTGCCTCCTCCACCTCCTTTGCCTGGGGCGGGAGCTCCTCCTCTACCTGGAATAGGTGTGCCACCACCCCCAGCTCCTAGTCTTCCACAAGTGTCTGGGTTTCTTCCTCCTCCTTTGCCAACCGGTTTATTTGTAATGGGAATTAACCAGGAAAAAAGTAGCAGAAAGCATGCAATAGAACCCTCTCGACCCATGAAGCCTCTTTATTGGACAAGAATCCAGCTTCATAACAAAAGGTAACAATATGTTAAAAATGTTGATCTCAACCTTTTGAAATGCAACATCATTTTCTCTAGAACTGTAAACCCAGTAAGCCATTTGTATGTACATGGTTCTTTCTGTAGCACTATAAATTCAGAACTGTAGCTTAAAATGCCTTTTCACTGTATTGGTTTTTAATTCTTTGTGAAACAACTGTTGGGAAGAAATATTATCCTAATATTTTCTAAAGGTAAATACTACCATGTGGTATAATCTTACCACATAGTTCTTGGCAGGATAGCACTTATCTTTCCAATGCAACAATGTGTATTATTATCCTGTCTTAATCAAATGTAATAACATGGGTATGTTTGGATTATTTTTTTCATGTATATCGGCTTTTCTCAAGGACCAGTTCATACTCATCATGCCTCAGTACTAGATTCCTTTGGGGGGGTGGGGGGGTTCTTACCTCTTTCTACAGTCATATGAAGATAACCTATTGTGAATTGAGGTTTATGTGTGCATGGCTAAACTTTAGCAGACCTAAACACATGTCCAGATGGTGGGTGGAAATGAACCAATAACAGACTTGTTCCATGAACAATCTGGACAACTCCTCCCTCCCACAAAAAACCCCCTTATTACCATCACTTGTCTGAAAATATCCAAAAGTTCCCATGGGTAGCAAGTTTGAAGATTGACACGGGAAGACAAATGTATGCACACAGTAGAGAAGCAGAAGTGTTTTGGAATTGCTAGAAGTTAGCTTGAGTGAACAAGGATGTGTTCTGTTTATACATTTTAGATCTGGTGCTCACTTTGGGATGCAGTGTTTTTACCTCCAAATGAGAAATGACAGATATTGAATAAGCTGATCTGTTTTTGAATTTCACTCTCATGAAGAAGACCAAGTGGTTTTAAGGAAAGGATAATTTACACATGCTCAAAAGTTTACTACTGTTTTATAAGCTTTATATAGCTTAAGGAACAAATCTGTGTTATAGGCCTCCATAATACCAAACTTTGCATCATTGTGTCATTTTGCAGAAAAAGCTTTTTCTGCGTTAAGGCTTTGGAATAATAAAATTTCACAGACTTGTTCTATAGGGATGGAGAGCAACTTCAGTGAGGCTACTTGAGACGGGAGATTTCAGATGAGGGCTGTACGTGATAGAATCTTGTACCTTCTATTTCTTTTAGTGGCTTGTTGATTCTTGGCATTTCTGAAATGTAAATCTCTCATCCACTATCTAAGTGGAATTTGTGCCCTCAAATTAATATTTCTTGTGCAAAGTAGAGAGCCAAGCATATTTTCAGAGAAATCACCCAGTTTTTAACTTACATATTACCCAGTTCTTTACTTTCACATTAAAAATAAGCTCTAGGCTTATCAAGAGAAAGTAGAAAGTCAAAAGGTCTGAAGAGGAGAATTAATGGCCATGAAAAGGACATTGTAGCTCCTAATGTGGGTGGATAAGGCTATTACAAGGCATGGATGGTTCTGTATATGACCATGGTATAATGGGTGAATTTTCAAAATGCTTCATTAGGTGGTGGTGGTTGCTGCTGCTGCTGCTGCTGCTGCTGTTGTTGTTGTTGTTGTTGTTGTTGTTGTTGTTGTTATTATTATTATTATTATTATTATTATTATTATTATTATTATTTGGAGAAACAGTAAACTGAAGTGAGAACCAATTTGGATTTCCCTTTCTTTCTGCCCTGGTTTAATTTACTACTATGTGCACAATTCCCTTTCCCCATTTTTATAAACTGTTGGCAAGCTCTCCTATATCAATTTTATTTTCAATGGGATCAAAGATAAAGGTATAACTGTGCTAGGAAAATCTCAAGAAATTGGGAGGCAAAAAATCCTTGTTACTCAATATGATTTTTTTTTCAGATATAATCTGTGAGCTATGCACTAGTTGATGGTGCATATTGAAAGTTATAGGAAGTCTTAATAGTTATCATTATCAGACAATGCTTTGGGTAAAGCTCATGCTATATTTTCTGAGAGTGTTTTCTTTTTGTTCCTCTCCCTTAATTATATTTTGGCTTACTATTCCACATATTATTTTTCTCAACTATTGTAATAAGCATGGTAAGCGACCTTCAGTATGAATCTGATAATTTATAAATTATAGCATGTATATCTATTATCTAAATATAAATATAGATCCCACTGAAAAGTACTATTTATATGTTGTGCAGGAAATTGGCAGCATATTTCTTTTATGAATCAGAAAGTTTCAATATTTTTGTAGTCCATTTTCAATTGGAAAAGTGAATGTTAGCAGTGAAACTGATAATTCATCTATCTTCATTCCACCATTTTGTGACTATTTAGTCTGATGTTGTCCTACATAGGTCTTTTGCTTAACTTTAGAGATTCTAGTGCTTCACTTGTGTGGGAAAAAATTGAAGAGCCTTCAATAGATTATCATGAATTTGAAGAACTGTTTTCTAAAACAGCTGTTAAAGAGAGGAAGAAACCTATTTCGGATACCATCACCAAGACAAAGAATAAACAAGTGAGTATTAAATTGCATTTTTCTTTAGTGGGAATTGGAAAACTTTGATTAAGTCTACTGGAAGACAGCAAGCATGAACAGGAGATCTGTGAATATCTCTTGACTGCTTCATGCAGCAGTCTGAAGGGAGAAGGATATACATTCAGCGGAAACAAATGCTTATGAACAGTGCCATATTGAATATATGTATTTTTTTAGAAATGGAGAAGAAATGTTAAAATTAAAAATAAAATGTACAGGGCAGAACAGAGAGAAGATATGATAGGCTGCTCAATATATAATAGCAAAAGATAGGCGAGGAATGGAATGGAGAGGGAGATGAACCTCTTTTTGCATTGGTTCTTGGCTCTAATCAGCTTCAGGGTACTCATGGATAAACTGAGAATTTATTGAGGCTTCTCATAGCATGGGCAATTGAATAAATCTTGGAAACTAATAATAATTCCACAGTTTTTCCTGCTTTTAATTGTTGGAAACTATTAATGAAATATTTATATTTTACTTGATTTTGGTTTTAACTCTTAGTTTGAGTGCCAAACTTTAGAAAGAAATGGTGTATAAATCTATAAATCTTTGCTATTCAGACTTATCAATGTATTTAGTCTTATTCAGGATTTAGTTAGCAACTAGAACGTAAGGTGACAATGTGTAAAGAACTAAGAATTCTCATTTTTTACTTGATTTTACTATTGTTAGACAATTGTTGGTCAAAAGCACTTTGCATATAACACTGATATAATTACAGTTAGTGGAGAAACATAAAGTAACATTATACCAATAGATGAAAGAGCTGAAGGATCAAGCTGAGGAGAGATTCTGCTGGAGAAAATCAATGAGATTTTTAAGAATCAGCACTGACTTGATGACACATAATCAGCAATCACGTTGATAGATTGCTTGAACAATTATATTCTTCTTTTTGAAATACTATTTTCCTTTTAATATTCTTTTCTCTTCTCAGACTTAGAATATCTTGTGACTGCTAATGCCTGTTCAAGGGATCAGGCAGATGACCAGTTTTCTATCTAAGATTATCTTAATTGATCCAAGGCCATTCATAGATAATTTACATCTAAATGTTAGAAACACAGCAAAAAAATATCTTTTGTGTTGAGTTAACATTTGACATTGTAATAATATATATGGTGAAGTGGAATTCTTGGCCAAACATAGTGTCTGGCTTTATCAAGGTGGTAAGCACATCATTAAATGAACACTCATGGAATTCATTAATTTTGGGGACTGGGATTTCTTTCTAGGAATTCTAAATTATAAAGATGCTTATTTACATTTATGCATTGAAACTATAGAACAACTGGAAATAGGAATCAGAATGTAGTATTTCTGTTTTTTTAACATAGAATTAAATAGGAATTCCAACTAATATGAGCATCTATACTTCCATTAAGTACACAACTGACATTGTTAGAACAGTTGCTGAGCTTTCAAATATATCTGTTTGTGTAGAACTCAGTTTTGCTTTATAGAGTTTTTTTTAAAAAAATATAGTATTAAATAATTTATTAATTAAGAAAGGTGCATTTTTCCATTTCATTTATGATAGGGATGGCTGTATATTCAAATAAGTGTGTGTAACATTTTAAATTTTATTTAACATGAAATTTAGAAACACAAACTTCTGCAAACAATAAAATGATGGCTACTGAGTTGTGTTTTGCAAACAGTGATTAAATAGGCAGGCAGTAGTTGTGGTTAAACATTAGGGGCTGTGGTTTCAAATGTCTGGCAGGATCTGTTTTCTTTTGCAGTAGTAAGCATTTTATTGTATTATTTTAAAGCGTATTTTTAAAAAAACTTGGAGCAGAATATCCTGAAAGGTCTCTAAGAGGACATGTTTTCTACAAAACAGGTTTATTGAAAATGTAATTGAGTTCTGATAAAAATATGAATGTGTGTGGGAATATGGCACTGAGGTACAATACAGGTAGTCCTTGACTTACTCCTACTACCTAGATAGTACTAGGTGACAACATCTAAGAAAGAGACCTGGAGCAGGGATGCTCTATCCAGCTTGGTAGAGTAGGCAGATACCCTCAGGGAAAGGTCTGTGCCATGCAGATCTTTAAGAGTAATAACCAGTCCCCTAAACTCCACCCAGAAAGAAACTGGGAGCCAGTGCAGCTCCTACAGCAATAGCAGTTGTAATTTCCAGCTGTTCTTTAAAAGTGGTCCTATATATAGTATATTACAGCTATTTAACCAGGAAATAACGTAAGGCATAAGCGACTGTGAGCAAGGTCTCCTGGACCAGTGTTGAGCAGAACCTGGCAGACAAATCTGTGCCAACTGCTCATTAACCATGCAAATAATGCACTGGAACTATATTGAATATCTTTTTTTAAGAAAAAAGATAACAATAATAATAATAATAATAAGTTGGAAGGGACCTTGGAGGTCATCTAGTCCAACCCCCTGCTCAGGCAGGAAACCTTATACCATTTCAGGCAAATGGCTGTCCAGTCTCTTCTTAAAAACCTCCAGTGTTGGAGCATTCACCACCTCTGGAGGCAGGTTGTTCCACTGGTTAATTGTTCTAACTGTCAGAAAGTTTCTCCTTAGTTCTAGGTTGCTTCTCTCCTTGACTAGTTTCCATCCATTGCTTCTTGTCCTGTTTTCAGGTGCTTTGGAGAATAGCTTGACTCCCTCTTCTTTGTGGCAGCCCCTGAAATATTGGAACACTGCTATCATGTCACCCCTCACTCTTCTCTTCGTTAAACTACACATACCCAATTCCAGCAACCATTCCCTATATGTTTTAGCCTCCAGCCCCCTAATCATCTTTGTTGCTCTTCTCTGTACCCTTTCTAGAGTCTCAACATCTTTTTTACATCGTGGTGACCAAAACTGGATGCAGTATTCCAGGTGTGGCCTTACCAAAGCATTGTAAAGTGGTATTCCCTGACCATTTGTCCTGTAAAGAAGTCTGCAATCTGATAATCACTCCTGTTATAGTCATAGAAATAATAAAGTTTATAAAGATTTTCTGCTATATCTTTTACTAGTAAAGTCCGGATTCTTATGCTCTAATGAGCACCTTGGTTTTCTAAGCTTAATCATTTTTAACATTTGCATATCACATTTACAAATATTGATGCTGTATAAATGGTCAAGATATTGGCTTGTTCTTTTCTAATAAAATGCTCCAAAGGAAGAATGTCTAACAAAAACAGTACTGAAAAAGTGATGAAATGAGTCACCACTTTTTGGAGAGACTTCCCCATCCCAGCCATAATTCACCATGACGGTACCATGAGGAAAAAGTTGATCCACTATATTTTAGATGTTGCCCTGGATGTTCAGAAAAATACATATGGGAAAGAGTGGCATGTTAAGATATATGTTGTTTAGGATTCTTGATCAAAACTAAAACTCCAAACTCAGTTGTAACTAATGAATTTGGAATATGATACTAGCCTTCCCCACCAATTCAGTGTGGTATAAACAGGGGCTACTTTTTGTAGCAAAAAAGGACATTATAATGGTACAGTGGTACCTCAGTACTCATCATTAATTGATTCCTGGAGGCACGATGAGTACTAAAAACAATAAGTACCAAACAAATTTTTCCCATAAGGAATAATGTGGTGAGTCACAAAGCAGCAGACATCAACAAGTTCTAGCTAGTCCGTTGAGTATCAAACAAATGATGAGTACCAGGGCAAAATTTTCAAGCATTGAGTACCAAATTGATGAGTTTCAAAGCAGATGAGTACCAGGTTACCTCTGAATTGCCATATTTCAACCTTAAAGATGTGATTAAAGATGAACTATTGCTCACAGTTCTTGCGTCAATAAAATAAACACTGTTTGCTGGAGAATATGCATGGGAGGTTGCCCAGTTTTCTTTGTGATGGATGGGATGAAAATCCTCATGTATACAGAACAGTCTTCCAGTCATAGATAGTAATTAGGAAACCTTTAGTATGCAGTAGTATGAAACAGTTCATAATCCAAAGTATCATTGCATTCAGCTCTATGCATATAGAGCTAATACCAAGCCTAATAAGAAAGAACAGTAATTCATGACAGCTGAGAAAAGGAACATTTAAATATTGCAACATGTCAAGGGAGGCATCACAACAAGAATTAAATTTTAGATTTAGAAGGGGGCCGCAATGCCCACCCCTGTGTGCATTAGTGTTTTTGGCATCATGCCTTTATTTCTATGTGATATTATTGCAAAAGGCAATACTATAGTGTTGTGGATGAGACTTTTAAAGATTTCTCCTTAGGATTTTTTCTATCACTGAGTGAAATGCTGCTAGTTTTGTAACTAATAATCAGCTATGTTTAGTTTTTTACCTAAACATAGTTAATGATATTCTGCACAAGAAATTTAGTTTAAAATCAGAATTTGAAAACATTTCTTCACTTGCTTTGGGTATTTTTAAAGCTGAGCATTCTCTGATTGTTTCTAATTAGTGAAATGTTTAAATCTGTCTTGCTCTGTCTCTTGTTGTAGAACATGATGCTTATTTTTACTTATTATTGTATATGTGAATCTAAACAATATGAGAAATCTTTCATCCAATGTCATACAAAGAAGCATTAACAAGAACAGTTCTATATTAATTAGGGATTAGTTCTTTAAAACAACACATGTAATGTATTTCTTTTATCCAGCCAATTGGAATGCTGCAATTTTAATGACAAAAATACGATGAAAGTTTGCTTCAAATACAATTTGAAGACCTCTGTATAAAAAAATGTCACATGAGGCAATGGATATTGGGTAGGGTAAGATGGTAGGAAAAGAGAACAAAATGTTAGGAAGGGCCATTATTTTATTAACAGTTCAAATTTAGAATAGAGAGTAGGCATTCATAGACATAAGAGTTAGATGCAGTACCAGATAAGCCATAGAAAAATATTTGTTATCATATAATAACACTAACTGAATTGCAAAGAATGGAAATACATTCTTCGTTGCTGGAAAAAAAATTCAAACTAAAATGCTGCTTACTATTTGGGGGTTATTTTAGTCACCACTGTTGAAACATTTGGTAGTAGGTAGAAGAGAAAAAAAAGAAAAAAAATGGGACCAAAGTACTGTTTCCAACTAAAGGAATGTTAACTAGGCATAAGTAGTGGGACTGGCTGAAAGGCTTTGTGGGAGCCTGCCCGGGGAGAGCTCGGACAACTGCTGCAGGTTTTGGGCGCAGTGGGCATGGATCAGGCAGAAGGAAAGAAAAAAGAGGAAATAAAGGTGGTGGGGTGGTTGCTGTTGTTGTTGTCAGGGAGAGACCAGGTGAAGTCAGAGAAGGATTTGAGGTTTTAGCTGATCCCTCTCTTTGAAAGAGAGGGAAGGAGAGAGTGAGAGAGAGTGAGAAGGTGGAATTTTATTGCTTTCTTTCACAGGGGGGGATATCCTGAGCGGAGGAGGAGAGAGAGAGAGAGAGAGAGAGAGAGAGAGAGAGAGAGAGAGAGAGAGAGAGAGAGAGAGAGTTGTTGGGGTTGCTAAATTCAGATTTTAACAATAAAGAAAAGGGGAAGAGTCTGTGAGTGACAACAGAAGAGAAAGAGGCTGGTCGCTACTGCTTTGGAGACTAGCGGCCACCCGAACTTTGATTACTGTTACTTGTACAAGTTACAGACATTGTGGCAGTTGCTCTCACAGGGCAAGCTGTTACTGCAGAATGCTGACCATCTTTGTTCGTGCTCCCAGTGCTGCCTGGAGCTGGGGTTTTCCCCACTCCTTTGTTTCCAAACAGTCACTTGACTATTGCTGCTATGACTGCTGGGGGCTGTTGAACCCCGCCAAGCATTGACTATCGGGGTTAGGGGCTGGTCATCTTCATTCCTGAAAGCCCCCCCCCTTGATGATGAGAATCTGCTACCTCCTCGCTTCTTGTGAGCTCTCGCTGAAAAAGACACTTTATTAACACCTCGAGAGCGCAGCTACTGAGTGCAACGGAGGGCCTGGGCTTTGGCATCCTCTGAGGGGGTAATGCTACATGTGGGGGCTCATCCAAGATTCCCTTCCTTCCCCCCCCCTCTTTAGCAAGGGAAGGTCAATCTCATGTAGGGATATGAGGCAGGCGAACAGAATGGACTCTAACATGGCTATCAGGTGGTGCAAAGAGCAGAATAGTGAAGTAAGGATGAGTGTAGTAATTGATATTCCTGGTGATGTTTGGTCAGAGGAGCGAATTTTACAGATATTGAGGGTTCTTGTCCTGGATCAGAGGGTATATGTGATAGATATGAGGGTGATTCCCCCCATTTTTATGTACTGCTGGAATGGAAGAAGAGTATTCCGGAGTGCTTCCAGGTTGAGAGTTTGCAACTGACAGAAGAAGTCAGAGTAAGGGTGATTCTTCCGACTTTATGGGGCATACCTTCGACCAAACCAAAGAGAAGTGTGCTTCCTTACCCATCGGGATAGCGGAAGCAAGGTTCACACAGGCAGCGGGAAGTTTGACTTCCATCCAAAATCTGATGGGGGCGGTTTATTGCATAGGAACTGGATATAGGAAATTATGTACTTTTTCAGGGATGCAACTGGTGCCAGAAGAGGAAGAAGAGTATGAAGCTTGGAAGGAGCAGGCAATACAACAGTTGAGGAGTGGGATATACTGGACACCCAGAAAAGGCAACGAGTTAGAGAGAGTTTAAAGGGCCCTACTGCAGAAGCTATTAGAAGTTTAACATTGAGCCGGGGACATTTTACCTTATTGCATGATGAATTTGCATCAGCTGAGACAGTCTCTAGCTTACTGTTTCATTTGGAACACATGTATCAGAAGAGGGGTGAGAAGCTGTCTGAATATATAAGGTGCCTGAATAGACTATTATATCAGGTTGTGGAGGGGGGGATTAGATCCAGCTGAGGTGGAATAAGCCAGGATAGAACAACTCTCCTGGGGTGCTTGGGCTTTAGACCGTGTCTGGAAGCCGAAGCACCAAAGCTAAAGGGAATGCTTGGGAGTCAAAGCTAGAGGGAATGTTTGGGGGTATCACAAGCTTATAAGGAGAGTGCGGGCAACTGAGGTAGTGGAGGAAGCTAAGGAGGTGACAGGCGAGTTGCCGGTGGGATGGCTTTTACGCACAGGAGTGGGAAAGGCTAGGGAGAATGATGATCGGTTAACAATGTTGCAAGCCCAGATACTGCATTTAATGAAGATAATGGCTTCCTGGACAATAATGGGTGGCCTGCCCCCAAACGGAGGTTGGGCTGGGCCAACTGATGGGGGAATGGGCCCATCTGCCCTGGTTAATAATTCAATGAGACCAATGGTTTATTACAATTGTGGGGCTGTGGAGCATTATAGGCATGCATGTACAAAACTGTACAGAAGATCAGGGAACCCAGTGCAGACAGGAAACTGTCAAGGGCCCCAGTGAAGGAGCTAGCTGGGTGCCTGGTGATAACAATCAGCCCCGACAAGGAAACCCTCATTGAAAATGGTAGTGATGGGAGTACCCCCTTTAGAGAGGAATCTCCACCCCCTTGAATTGACAAGCTGGAGCCATGGGGCCCCAGCAACAGTCTTTGGAGAATCAAGTGCAGATTGTTGAACCAGACACTGGGGTTCCTACTACTGGGGTTCCCTGGCAGCTGGTGGGCTCTTCTCCAATGGTGTCAATGCAGGTGGAAGTTAATTACACTAAGGCCCTTTTCGATTCGAGTGCGCAAGTCTCATTATTATATAGGGATTTTATGACAAATATTTGACATATATGCCCATACAGGAATTGATTGATTTGAAGATAAGTGGTATTGGGACTGAGAAATTTCTCTATGATGGATATTTACCTGTATCGTTAACATTTGGGCCTTCTATTGCTGGGTATACGGAGACCTTTGAGACTCTGGCTATTGTGCGCACTTGTCCCCCAGGAGTTAGTCAGGGTTCACTGATTGTGGGGATGAACACCTGTTTGGTTAGGCGGTTACTCACCCCAGTTGTTCCCTTGGGGGATGACCCAATAGGAGCTGGTCATCTTCGTTCCTGAAAGCTCCTCCCTTAACAATGAGAATCTGCCAGCTCTTCACTTCACGTGAGCTCCCGCTGGAAAAGACACTTTATTAACGCCACAAGAGCACAGCTGCTGAGCGCCGCAAAGGGAAATGGAGCTGGGAGGGCCTGAGCTTTGGCTGCCTCTGAGGGGTAACTCTACACATACTTAGGATGTCTCTGTTTTCACACCATGCTCAGGTTCACGGATTCATTCGTTCATTCATTCGTTCATTCATTCATTCATGCATTCATTCATACTTTGTATTTCTAGACTGCCCATTTCCTTCAAAGAGGTTTAGGCCCTTGTCTTTTTTTTTCTTTAGATATGTACTTTACATCGTTTACATTATTTTAAAACCACGAAGGTACTTGTTTGTCTATTAAAGATGTTAGAGTCTAAGTCCAAGCAAATCTGAGCAGCATTGTCCATTAAATGTCTAGTATAACCTTTTAATTAAAAAAAATAGAAAACATCTCAGGGACTTTTTTTTTGAACAGGCTAATGAATACTTGTTTAAAAAAATCAGGGAAGATTTATAAGATGGCTTGGTCAACCAAGACTTAAAAGTAGAGTACACTTACATCTGGTTGCCATTACTGGACTTTTGCTGACAAAGATTAATTGACACAGCATTTGGACTTTGCTTTTCTTGTTTTTCTAAGAGATATTATGTGTAGAAGAAAGAATATGTGTCACTTAGAGATGGCGATAAGCTATTAAAATTGTTATTATCTGCTGGAATGAAATGGAAAACTACCTTTTCTTTTTCTTTCCCTCTTTCTTCTCTGTTCCTTAGTCACATAGCACCACCACCACATTTCCCCCCCATCTTTTTTGTACTTTTCTGTTTGAATTTTTTGTAATTTGTATTGAGATATATATATATATAATAAGGGAAGTGGTGGCTCAGTGGGTTAGGATGCTGAGCTTGTCGATCAGAAGGTCAGCAGTTTGGCGGGTCGAATCCCGAGTGCCGCGTAGCAGAGTGAGTGCCTGTTACTCGTCCCAGCTTCTGCCAACCTAGCAGTTCAAAAGCACATAAAAATGCAAGTAGAAAAATAGGGACCACTACGGTGGGATGGTAACAGCGTTCCATGCACCTTTGGCATCTAGTCATGCTGGCCACATGACCATGGAGATGTCCTCGGACAAGCGCTGGCTCTTCAGCTTTGAAACGGAGATGAGCACCAGCCCCTAGAGTCAGAAACGACTAGCACGCATGTGCAAGGGAACCTTTACCTTACATAAGTAAACTAAACTTACAGCCCTGTGACCTACTTCTGAGCTTCGATGTCATATCCCTCTTCACCCAAGTGCCAATCAAAGAAGCCTTGACAGCTATCCTAAATAAATACAACCCCCCAAAACACATCCTAGATCTGACCAACCACTGCCTATCAAACACATACTTCATCTACAATGGACAAAGATACAAACAAATGGAAGGAGCACCCATGGGATCACCCCTTTCACCTGTCATCACAAACCTCTACATGGAACACTTTGAAACCCTTGCTCTAGAAAAATCCAACCACAAACCCAAACTCTGGCTCAGATACGTAGATGACACCTTCGTAATGTGGCCACACGGCAAAGAAAAACTGGATGACTTCCTCACACACCTCAATAGCCTACACCCCAAAATACAATTCACCATGGAAACAGAAGCTAACAATCAACTTCCCTTCCTTGATGTCTTAGTCTACAAGAAATCCAACGGCTCCCTAGGACACACTATCTACCATAAAAAACCACACACAAACTGCTATCTGAACGCACTCTCACACCACCACCCAACACAGATCAACTCCGTAGCCAAGATACATCTCCAGAACAAAACACCTAGCTGACAAACAACACTTAAAAACTGAACTACACACTCTCACTAATGTACTAACAGCCAATGGATTCCAAAGAAACATGATTACCAACTTAATCCGAAGGGAGACACCCACAAAAACCCAAGACAGAGAACAAGAAAATGGCAAAGCCCTCCTCCCATACTTAAAATGGACCACAGACAGAATCAGCAAGATCCTTCAAAAACACAACATCAAAACAGCATTCTACACAGACAGAAAAATATCCACCATCCTAAGAAACTCCAAAGACATAATTGGGTTAGAAAACCAAGGAGTATACAAAATCCCATGCCCCACCTGCCCCACCACATACATCAGACAGACCAACAGAGGAATAAGTGCATGCATTGAAGAGCACAGGAACTCACTCAGAAAGGGAGAACAAACTTCATCCCTGTTCCAACACTTTAAAGCCACGGGACATGAAATTGATTTAAAAAAAAACCAGAACTATCGCCAAAATTGAACATTTTAACAACAGAATAATCAGAGAAGCCATCGAGATAGAAAAACGCCCCCACAGCATGAACAAATGAGATGATACCTCTTGCCTACCAGCCATTTGGAAACCCACCTTGATTGACAGACGAGTCCCAACCACCAAGAATGATACCAGACCCAAACTCATGATAACATCACATGACATCACCACCACACAACCATTCAAAAAGCAAATCCGAACCCACAATGATAACGACGCACAACCACAAAACAGAAACCTAACTACAGCTGCAACATCAGCCACTTTAAACCCCTCCAAACCACAAAATAAGCAAACTGACACCCACTATAAAAACATGGCACCACCGCAAACACGGAGCCAAACAAAAGCAGCACAACTCACCAGTTCAGGTCTAAGGCTGGCAGCTGAGACCAGCCCATCCACTCAAAACACATCCCCACCCAATCAGAACACAGCCCCCATTCAAAACACACTCCCACCCAATCAGAACACAGCTAACCCCCCACCCAATCAGAGCACACCTCCACCCACAGAACACACCCCCTCTGGCAGTTTAAAAAAGAAGAAAAAACAGCCACTACCACACACTTCTCCCAGAAGAACAAAGCTGAAGCCTGAGGATGACGGATGAGATTTCGTTGAAACGTTGCCCTGATACCTCCAATTCTACGTGGGGAAAAAACCCGAATGACCAAATGTATATATATATATATATATATATATATATATATATATATATATATATATATATATATATATATATATGTAATTATCTGAAAAAATGATAGAAGACACACATCAGCAATTCACTGCTGCAACTGGAAAATTATTACATAAGACTGTTAATTGTTGCTCGTTGTTTTTCTTGGCTGCTCCAGTATATATGTTATTTGTACTTTTCTAATACAGTTTTTATCTTGTTTTTAAGTTTTATTAGCCACCCAGAGTCAGGGATTTGAGAGGGGCTTCCATACAAATTGAATAAACAAGCAAGCAAACCATTTCTTTGGCTATTCCCATGTACATAAATGTGATTAATTTTAATGACTGGAGAGACAGCCAGATGCAACCTTAGCATGTAATAATCAGTTTAAGTTTGTATTAGAATTCCTGTGAATTCTATCTAACATTTAGCAATGGTAGGAAAAGCCCAGGGCATATGTGTCAATGTTCCAACTCTTAAAATGTTAAGATTTCACCAAAGTTATGTGACAAATTTTAAATTGATACCAAGGAAGAAATGAATTTTAAAATTCCATATTCTGACAATTATTGCAGCTACAATAAATATTCTTTGTTGCTACAGAAAACAATCTATACTATCTTAGCCTGAATGTAGAATTTTGAAGTATGAGAAAAGAAACTCTCATAAGGTTAAGGTCACTATGTTAGAAAAATTGCATCATTTAACCTATTAATGCATTAATTGATGATATTTTTATTTTTTTAAAAAAATGTATTATGTAAACTAATTTTAAAATCGTATATATAGCTAGGTAATATTTATAGTATGTGGATAGCAGGTGTCTACAGACGTATTCATTTGATGCTAAGAATGCTGGTAGTTGTACTGATAGTTGTACTGAAGGTACCAGAGTTAAGATGACACTACCTGTGATGGAATGTGTGCTTGGAGAAATAGTGAAGAGTGGTTTTGGCAGAACAGAACTTTCCCAGGGAGTACATTCCATCAGAAAGAACTCAAGTTAAAAGACTGAGCAGTCCTGAGCTGGATGGGCGAGTGCAAAGCCACATCCTAAAATCTTTCAGGCTATACAGTGAGGCTGTACTGTATCTAGTAGTTTAGAAGGTTATGGCCATGGTAGTGCAGTGATTAGAATGCAGTATTGCAGATTAACTCTGCTGACTGCCAGCAGTTTGATCCTAGCGGGCTCAATCATCCCATCTTTCTGAGGTCAGTAAAATGAGGACCCAGATTGTTGGGGGCAATATGCTGACTCTGTAAACTGCTTAGTCTATAAAGCACGGTGAAGTGGTACATAAGTCTATGTGCTATTGCTATTTAGTCTGGCAATATTCTGTCCATTAGGTGGAGCAAAACAAGGCTTGGAGATTGGCTGGATTTATGCATCGTGCTAAATCAGATTGTTTAACCATGCTTTATTGAACAAAACACAGTAGCCTATTTAACATGTAACACTAAATCACAATGTTAAATTCACATCTGTTAAGCCAAAGCAAATACACTTCATTATGATTAACGTTATACAAATGTAGAACATTGGTAATAAATTTGGGGGAATATCCATTTAGGGGAAAAAAAGTACTATGTGCCCATTTTGCCAGATTTTGCAAGCCTGAGCACAAGTATTTATATTTGTCATTTTGTATGTTACTGTTACATTGTAAACTTTGAGTTGTTTTATAAAATTATAATCAACTAATAATTTGGTTAGTTAAAATGAATAACAGTTCTGAATTACTATCTCAATTACTATCTACATTTACATTTCTTCCCAAAAGAATTTATTTCAAAACAAATTCTGCAGGAAGTTGCTATTATTTTAGAGTAAAAGGATGCGCTTTCTTTTTCTCCAAGTGTTTAATTATATAACATCTGCATTGCATTATGTCTCCTTAAGTATTTGACTCTTTTTGCCTGTGTTATCTGTGCGAGAACAAATTTGGCATGTCGTTTGTTTACTGATCAACAATAAGGGCCACTCAACATCTAGGAACTTGGTCATAGAAGTTAATGTTCTGATAATATCTCGGGCTTCTTTTATATTTTTAAAAGTTGTTTTTAAAACATTGTTCCAAATTCTTAACTTAAAAAAGGAGATCTGTATTGTGTCTGAGATGGTTTGATCTTGAGGCGATTTGAATAGCAAACTTTTATAGTTGCTCAGTTCAATGGCGTCTCCCGTCTGTAGCCTGTAGGCTTGTGTTGCCACAGTTAATGGCTTTGTTTCATTTCTAATTGTGGGAACAGCTTTAAGCTTTATGCTAATATTCATATTTTGAGAATTAGCCATGTATTGTTGCAGCCACTGTGCTGGAGGAAAAATGATACTGTAGTATTCATTCAAAATGTTTTTAATTTCAGGAAACATTTAACATTATATTTGTTGGTGACAAAAGCAATTACTATTCTACAAAGAGGGTTTTTTAATTAATTAGGCTTATAAAACTTTTTAAACAACAGATGAGAACTAAACATATACAGCTTAGTTTGTATAGTTTTATAAGAGATCTTTTGCTATCCACATATTATTTTATGTCCTATAAACAAAAGGTTTGTTTTAAGAAATGTTTTTGGCCTTCAAAGAATATGAGAATTTTATCTTCACTCTATTGAATAATTATAATATATCACTTTTTAAAGAATATAAAAAGCTGTTTTATGCCATATCAGGGTTTTATTTTATTTTATTATTATTTTATTTTATTTTATTTTATTATTTTATTTTATTTTATTTTATTATTTTATTTTATTATTTTATTTTATTTTATTTTATTTTATTTATTTATTTTATTTATTATTTTATTTTATTTTATTTCATTTTTTTATTTCTTATTGTGTGGTGTTAATCTACCCAGTATTGTCTTTGCTGATATTTGTCATCTTTCCTATTACCTGTTACTGCATTCATTTAAATGGGGATGCTGGAGACTGAAGGTGGGATCTTCTTGAAACAGTGCAGCTGTTGCACAATTGCACGGGATAGCAGCCCATGTCTGCATCAGCAATAATGAGAAGCAATAATGAGGAGTGCCAAGAACTTGTAGAAGGCTGCAACTATCCAACCCCTAAGATGTAATTTGTCTCCTCTCTTTATGTTTTTATGTGTGGCGTAATTTTTCCCCCTCCTTTATCTAATGAATTTTATTTTATGTATGTATTAAAAGCACCCAAAGATGTAATAGTAAAATATATTTGAATTTTTTTGGACTGCTTTAGGCTGAAAGGTCACCAAGCTTGAGCTTTATTAAATTATCACAAGGTATCATTTCTTTTGGTTTTATTTGCATGTTTTTGACAATTCGTCATCTTACTGTTTGCTTTCCTATTATTCCTGCTTTTTCTTCATTGCAAGAAAATAGAATTGGACAGAGCAGTTGAGGACCACACGTCCTTGCTCAAGGCAGAAATCCAAATTAAACCATTTTGGACAGATAGCTTTTTCAACAAACTTGATAGGAGAAGTTGAATAGAATCTGTTCTAGTATGAACTGTTCTTACTGTTCGGAAACATTTTAACCTTTAAACATGAACTACTTCCTACAATTTAAATCCTTTCCTTTGTCCTGGAAAATAGGTCACAGTGAATAGTTCTTAACCTTTTGTGTGACATCATCTCAAGTCTTTGAAGATTGCTGTGATAGCTTCTCTCAGTCACCTTTTCTAAACTCATCCAGCACCAGTTTTTCAGAATCCTCTTTCAAATCTGGTGCCCCCAAATGAACACAGTATTTTAGAGAGACTGAAGCACATCAGCGTTGACAATTTCACTTTTCAATCTGTTATGGAGGATATGGGTTCACTTAGATCAACTCTTACCAGAAGCTACTTCTGAGCACAGTTGTGTGATTATAGCTGTTTCTCTACCACCATTTGCATATTTCTGCTTGAAAGTGTTTGAATTCAAACTTTAACTACTCTAGAATGAACAAGCCCTCTCACTGACTGATGATGTCTTCTATGAACATTTTGTTTTAATGGACTCCAGAAAGAGCATAGTACTTGCTCGCTTAACATAGCCACTGAATTTTTAATGGAAAAGAAATCATTGCTACATTCCTGTTTACTAACCATTTTGGTACGTGTTCACTCACGGTTGGCAGCCTCATTTAAATTTAAGAAATGTCATGTCTGGAAATGATTTTTGTATCATATGTTATCTCTTCTCTACTAGTGAGCATCTTTAACTCCGGAGCTCTAGGCAATGTTGTTATATATTTGTAATTTTTTATTTGATGTCAATTCACAAGAAATGCTTATCCAACTACTAGAATTCACATTTGGTTTTTCCTTTTCCTTTTTCTTTTTTTTAAAAAAATCATGGTTTCTTTCCCAGTTCTTAATCTTAGCTGTTCATAATTATCTACTTTATTTTTCCTTTGAAAACATTTGTACATTTGTCTGTCTGTTTCCTTTTACAAATGGCCCAGCATAATTATTAAACTACATTTAGAAATATACTACTTCCAACAAATAAAATAAATGTGTAACCCTAAAACTTCTTGTAAAAATAAATCCTTCATGTTTCTGAAAATATGTCAGTGGATGCTCAGAAGATAGCGTCCTTGAGGTAAGCTAAACCTCAATACTTGTGCTCCCAAACACATTTATCAGGAAGAAATGAAAGCCAGGGATTGGGAGATGGTGCTATGCCGATTCATCTCTGCCAATTTTATTTTTTATAGCTGTCTTTCATCTTGTCCTTCCATAAAACATTGAAGACATAGCTTTTTTCCATAGACATTTGGGTTAGATGGAGAGAAGAGTGTTGTTGTTGTTGTTGTTGTTGGTGGTGGTGGTGGTGGTGGTGGTGTGTGTGTGTGTGTGTGTGTGTGTGTGTGTATTTAATGTCTGGGGATGTCATTTATCCTTGGGTACTGGGAGTAATATGTAGTGAGGTTTTCTATATTTTAATCTTTGTAATCCATCCAGAATCCCTTGTATGAGATGGCTGGGTATATTAAATTAAATTCTCATCTGAGTGCAATGGGCAGAAGGAATAATCCTGAGAAACAGGAGGAAAAGCGCACTATCAAAACAACTGTAAGATAAAAGAAATCTGAGTCTCAGGCAGAAATGTAACTTGAGAAAGTGTGGTCTTATCTAGCCAGAATGAGTATCTCTGTCTCTTTTCTTCAATTTCCCTGCTCTTAGCCATTGGTGAGATCTTGTTATCTGGTTTGCCTAGTTGTTGTATTTTTAATCTATTGGCCATGTAATAGTTTGCCCAGTGCTTTTTTTTGTAAAAGAAAAAGGTGCCGGAACTCACACATGTCATACAACCTGCCTTGCCTACCCTATAAGGTTCCATCCAAAAAAGGTGCCGGAACTCCGTTCTGAGCGTTCTATGAGGAAAAAAGCCCTGAGTTTGCCTTACCTGGTTCTCTTTTCTCCTCTTCATTCAGTCTTTCTTGTAGGCCAGTTTGGTCTCTTTGGTATTTTATAAATCATCATGATGCTTCAGTGCATCTTCTTCACTGTCTTTCAGATATTCTTCCACTGACTTTTTAACTTCTTCCACTGTTTGGTGTACTTGCAACAATCCAAGCCCTCCAATGTTCCTTGATAAATAGAGTCTGTCAACCCTGCAGTGTGAATGAAGGCTATGTTTCATTGTTATTATTTTTCTGGTCTTCCTATCTAGGGCTTTTAATTCTGCTTGAGTCCAGTCCACTTTTCCAGCTGTATATCTTACGACTGGAACTGGCCAGGTGTTAATAACCTTGATGGTATTTCCTTCACTAAGTTTGGATTTTAAAAATTTTCTTCATTCTAATGATATACTCACTTCTAACCTTCTTCTTGATTTCAGTGTGCTTGATGATATTGGCTTGAACAGCTGCCCAGGTATTTGTAGTTATCTAGATTCTTGATGTTATTTCCACAGAGCATCTTGATTCCTTCAGTTTTCACTATTTTACCCCTTTTGATGATGAGGGTGGCACATTTCTCAGTCTAAACTCTATTGCAATATCTTTTGCAACCTTCTGACAAGCAAAGTCAATTGTTATTCACTTAACAATTACAGTATTTTACTAACTTAACCACTGCAGTGAGTCACTTAATATCTGTGGCAAGAAAGGTTGTAGAATGGGACAAAACCCACAGCAACTGTCTCGCTTAGCAACAGAAATTTTGGATTCAATTGTGGTAATAAGTCGAGGAATACCTGCATATGTTTTTTTTAAACTTCAGCTTTTTTAATTCTTGTTGTTGTTAGTTGCAAAGTCATGTCCGACCCATCGCGACCCCATGGACAACATTCCTCCAGGCCTTCCTGTCCTCTACCATCTTCTGGAGTCCATTTAACCTCATGCCTATTGCTTCAGTAACTCCATCCAGCCAGCACATTCTTTGTTGTCCCCTTCTTCTCTTGCCCTCAACCTTTCCCAGCATTAGGCTCTTCTCCAGTGAGTCCTTCCTTCTCATTAGGTGGCCAAAGTATTTGAGTTTCAACTTCAGGATCTGGCCTTCTAAAGAGCAGTCAGGGTTGATCTCCTCTAGGACTGACCGGTTTGATTGCCTTGCAGTCCAAGAGACTCGCAGGAGTCTTCTCCAGCACCGTAGTTCAAAGGAGGTGGATAAGAATTATCCAAGCTGCATTCTCGTTATATTTCTTTAGTTGTCCCACAGCTGCAACCAGAACTGTACTGTTTCTTTTTTGTCAAATGTTCACTGATTTACTGCAGTCCCTCCATTAATGGGTTGGTAGAAAAGTTACTGATTTGATTGAAACTGGAGATTCTACCTATAGCATGCAGTTCAAGCTTCATATCTGCTGATCTTCCTGACTGTAGCAGTTATTTGCTGCTTTATTATTTCTGTGCTTTCTTAATTTTACTTGTTTCTAGGTGATATTTCTTGATCAGGTATTCTTTGGTCATCTTCTTCAGCTTCTTTTCTTTCATCTGTTGTAGTTTACGTGCATCTGATCTTAGTTTGTTTATCTACTTTTCTAGCTTTAACTTCCATTTCGGCAGTGCAGTGTTTGACTTTTTTTAATGTTTGTTGATTTTGTATCCAGGGTATTAAATTATACCTACAGCCATGCTGTATATTAGTTGGCTTGTTACTTACAGTGACCTGCTGCTTATACTTGATGTTACAATACAGACATCTTTTAATACTTGTGTTAGCTGTTTCTTTAGGGCAAACTTCAATACACACAACATTCTGTTGTTTTTTGTACTGATTGATCTGATCAGTTATTCTTTGTTTCAATTCTTTAATTCTTTTTACTTAGAAAGCTATGTTTTTTCTGAGGAGAGGGCAGAGCAGAGGGTGCCTGATTTGGGCCAGCATGATGATGATGATGATGATTGTTTTTTTGTTTTGTTTTTTGTTGTTTGTTTTTTTATCCCATTTATATCCCGCCCTTCTCCGAAGACTCAGGGCAGCTTCTATGTATATGCCTGCTTATTAGGGCTTTCGCCCCCTCCCCCCCAAGCGGCATTTTTACAAAGTCAGCTTATTGCACCCAGCAATCTGGGTCCTCATTTTACCTACCTCGGAAGGATGGAAGGCTGAGTCAACCTTGAGCCTGGTGGGACTCGAACCTGCACTAATTGCAGGCAGCTGGTGTTACTTAAGGAGGCATTAGCCCACTGCTCCACCAAGGTTGATGTTACATTAGCCAAGAGATTGCAATGCTATTGCAGAGTATCAGTTTGACTGCCAATGTACTGCCAAGGTCTGTTGTAGGACACACTCGCACATTTCCCATGGTACACATTAGGAGGGCAAGCTGGTCTTGCACCAGAAAAAGAGATGAATGGCTCCTCCTGCAGAAGCATCCTAAGACCCCTCCCTTCCCTGGAGTTGCCTCATAAATAGGCGCCGTAAGTGAAAAGGGTAAGAGCTGGCAGGAATCTGACATTGATGTGCTGGCCTCTGCTCCATTAAGTGACTATAAATTACTTAATTTGAGTCAAACTTCATGTTGCATATTATATTAATTATAGCAATGCTATTAACTTTCATATTTTATACAATGTATATACTAACCATGGAAAATCTCCAGAAGCTCCTGGGATTCAATAAAATGAATGTCATTCTGTCTCCATTATGACTGAAATAAAAATCAACTCTACCATTAATTGCATTGATATGTAATGCAAATAAAGTTCTACAGTAGGGTGAGGATTTGTTATTAAAACAATGGCAACAGAAAAGATTTAACTCTCTGTTCCATAACTGGCAAAATTGCTATGAAGAGGTGGTGCTGAAGATGCTATTTATATCTGTGTAAGTTTGCACATTAATTATTTTCATATTTAAGCTTCATAGCATGTAATGGAACTAACTTTTAGATGACACATATATAGAATTGAACTCAAATTGTGCATTCTATCTATGCAAGGGGACCTGTAAAACACAAGGTGTGGGAGAACTATGGTAAATTATGTGGCCAGAAGCCTGGTTACATAGCCAGAGAAAAGAGAAAGTATTATATTAGCCAGGAAAATTAAGGGTGGAAATGAAAGCACAGAAAAAAAAATTACTGGGGAGATATTTGGATAAACAAGGAATAGATATGAACTAACTACCAGATTTTGGGTACTCTTTAGAATTAGAAGAAGTATGGAATACAGATCTGAAGGAAAGAAACAGGCTAAATTAAGCCCAAGCAAGATAGAGTTGCTGTTAAGGTTATCTATTGACAGCTATTTAAGAATAGGCTGATATAAAGCTGGCTTAACTTTACTTACTTGGTTCTCATCTATAGTTCCCAATGATACTGGAGGGCAATATTGAGTAGGCTGCCATAAGGCTGAGTCCTGGGTTCTCTTCAATGTGTGGATTAGAAAATACAGTGGCACCTTCATACTCAACTTCTTTGAAACTCATTGAATTTGGTAATGAATGCATTTTGATATGAACATTTCGTCGCAGTACTTATAGTTTGCTTGGTACTCAATGCACAAGCTAGAACTTGTCAGCATCAGCTGTCTTGTGACTCTCACTAGATTATTCCTTACGGGAAAATTTTGTTTAGTACATATCAGTTTTGGTACTTATCATGGCTCCCAGAACTAATTAATGATGAGCATTGAGGTACCAATGTAGAAGAGATTATTACCAAATGTGAATTAAAAATTCAGTGGGATAGCTGTTACTGTAGAAGACAGGAATAAAATTTGATAGTTTACAGAAACGGGCTGAAAATAATTAAATTCAACAGATTAAATCCTTTTGGGAGAGAACTAGTATCCAGCTTGGCCATTGTATCTGGCTTTCCAATAGTAGTTGTAAAAGATTTATAGAATAATAATAATAGCTGGTAATAGATTAAGAATTGGCAGCAGATTGAGATGAAATTTTAGACTGTACTGTGTTTACAGATCAGTAATTTCCAAATAATAGAAAATAATAGTTCTGCTTTACTCCGCTTCACTCTGCGTTAGTCAGACTGCATGTTGGATATTGTGATTAATTTGGGGCACTAGACTTTAAGAAAATTTCAACTGAATATACCAGATTCATGGAATCATAATAAGGGTGATCAAGGGATTAGAAACTATTATAAAATATTAAAAGATAGGAAAGGCAGATCATCAAAGTTGCTGATAGTATTCTTCAGCTACTTGAAAGTTTTCTTAAAGAAGGAAATCAAGACTTACTTTCCATTCTCCCATAGCAAAGGACACAGAGTAATGGATTTAAGTTATAAGAAGCAAAATTCTGAGTGGATCACAGTAACTTCTTCCAGCTCTATTATTCTATGAAAGCTACATTCAACATGAGGGTATTTGAGAAAATTCTTTAGAAATTGATTTTAAAAAGTTCTTGAAAATATAGATAGCAAAGAATAACATGTGAATTATATGTTGCATGAATATAGATCAGATTTACGTATGCTGGTAGTGGAGTCCTAACTGAATTACAATTTCCATCAGTCAGTTATATTAGATTGATGAGGCACTTAAATGTGGGTAAAATATTATTTGAAATATATTGATTCACCTCCCAAATTATTGTTTACTTGTTTGTTTATTATTTATTATTTACCTGAAATATTGATTGCTACTCTTAATTCCAATGAGATCAAAGCAGTAATAGAAGTATATTTTCATCTTGTGGAGGTTTTCTTTGTAATAGAACATTTAGCAATTTCTTTAATATATTATGCACACATTTTCTTCACAAAATTAAAAGCTGTCAGATGTATTATTAAACTGAGTCAGTAACCATCATTTTACTATAATTTATTCAATATAATTTGTGTGTTACAATGTTAATATATATTGCTAGTCCATGTATGATAAGCCGTATGCTAAATTAATAATAATAATAATAATAATAATAATAATAATAATAATAATAATAATAATAGTACAAATTTATGATGTGAATGCTGGGAATGCATATTTGCTAGCTATTATTTGCAAAATAATACCTTTCTCTTTTCCTTGACAGGTTGTCAAATTATTAAGCAACAAAAGATCACAAGCAGTTGGTATATTAATGTCCAGTCTTCATTTAGATATGAAAGATATACAGCATGGTAAGCGAGATACATTTTTAATTAAGTGGCTTCTTATTTTCCTCTTGAAAATAATTTCTTGGTGTTTTTTTTAAAAAGAACTTTACATTTTACATTTAATTAATATATCTAGATATTTCAATTATCTTCAGTTTATCTCTGAATCTACCTCTTCATGACTAATTTACTGATAATAAATAAATAATTTATTTATTCTCTGATATGTTTCCCCCTGAAATGAATAGTGACTGGACCACAGGACAATATTTTCTTCAGTTTGTGCAGGAGTGATTCCTACATAAAACACAGCATTGCTGATTGCAGCTTTCAAGAACTAGCACTGGAATTTAAAAGTCTGGTGACTTTTAATTATAATTATCATTTTGCCATTTAAAACTGAAGTTTCATTTGCTTTATTTTGCAATAAATACTTTTAAAATGTCCCGAAAGCATGATTTTGGAAGTTTGACATCAATATGCATTTTTGGAGATGTCTATAATTTCTCCCTCCCAACTGACATTAAAGCTAGCTTTGTAAAAAGGTGAAAAGTGGAGCTATATTTATATTTGGAGTATTCCTCTTGCCTCTTAAGGCCTTATAATAGATTTAAAGCAGATGGAAGAGAGCTGCATAGTGCTAGCTTACCTATTAAATAAATATGGTTTCAAGTATGTTGCAGACTTCATAAATCATAAAAACATCTTTCTGGCTTTTCTAACCCACCTATTTTTATTGTGAATTCTATTTGCTTTTCTTTGGTGGAATAAATTCAACAGAGTGCAAATGTTAGTGCACCCTGTCAGTCTGTGAGCAATTTTTAATTACAATTTAAGTTTTTCTTATGTTGTTTTCATGGTTACTAAACTTCCTCAAGTTGAAGCATTTAGGCTGGTAGTCATAGATCGAGGCGCCAGTACTGGCGCCAAGAAGTACTTGGTATTTCTAAAACTGGCAGATGTAGTTCAGTTAAGTCATAGAGTGAAATCTGAAAACAATGATATGGTCTTTCCTTCAGTCAAATATTCAGCTTGGTTTGAGTTAATAATGAGAACCTTATGAACAAAGGAGTCCGCCTAACATCTGTGTCTGTGGTAAAGCCAACACAAGTTGATTGAAAATTTGCTTGCTTAACATGCAATGCTAACAATAATATGGCATGAATGGCACTCATTGAAGAGGTTAGGATTAAGTGCAAGTAATTGTTCTGTCCTACGAAATTTCCTGCAGTGTTTTTTCCCCCCTCACTTGAGCTTAGTACTTAGCTTTTGGTCTTGATGGGCATATTTAGGAAGAACTTTTTTTTAATTTATGTTATTTATTTGTTTAATTTTGTTAAATGGAGTGCAGCAGTAATACAAGGCATTTGACAAGGACTGTTCACAAGCTGGATTTCTGAACATAGAAAAATATACGGACTGTAAATGAGAAAATCAATCCCAAACAAATTTATCCATTTTCGTGTGTGTGTGTGTGTATACACATATATACATATACATACACACACACATGTGCGCACACACGCACACACATGTGCGCACACACGCACACACAAAGAAATTAACCTGGCATATTTATAGTTTTATAGCTGGAAGATTCCTCCTTTCCCAAAAATTTCAGTGCAGAACTGCTGTTCCTGATCTAAACCAAACACTACCTGTAACTGCATATATAGAGATAAATGAGTATCCATTTATTCTTTTCCTCACATTAATTTTAAAACTGGAAGGCTCTGAATAATTTCATGCCACTGGAGATGTATTTAAATATCCAACCCTGCAAAGTAGGACAGGCTTCCAGACCCTTTTGTTCTGTGTTTCTGAGATCTTGTCATTCACTTGCTCAATGTGAACCCACCAAAGTGCAAACTGAACAGCTGCATTTGTGAAATATACTTAGCTCTTTCTTTTCTACACTTTTCTATTCTTTCCTCAAGAAGCAGGTAAGTGTGTACAACCAGCAATCCAACCTATGACTTAAGACTGTTCCACCAGGCTAGGCAAAAACACAAAATCAACTCCATTTACAGTTTAAATAAAATGTAGGTGTAGATTTTGCTAACTAAAATTTTCTAGACTTTGCTGTGTAAATTCATCAGACTGTTTAATCTATAATTACACTTATAGCCTTTTGAAACTAGTTTATCCAAGAAAAGGCATTCTAGTTAGGTGAGAATACAGCAGGAAGGAAATTCAATTCATATTGGAGGTCATGTAGTCCAACCCCCTGCTCAGGTAGGAAACCCTATACCATTTCAGACAAATGGCTGTCCAGTCTTTTGTTAAAAACTTCCAGTGTTGGAGCATTCACAGCTTCTGGAGGCAGGTTGTTCCACTGATTAATTGTTCTAACTGTCAGGAAGTTTCTCCTTAGTTCTAGGTTGCTTCTCTCTTTCCTTAGTTTTCATCCGTTGCTTCTTGTCCTGCCTTCAGGTGCTTTGAAGTATAGCCCTCCCAGGGAAGGCCTGGGATGTCACATCAAATTATAGAAAAAATATCCCCGCTTGCTCTGCTTCTTGAACAGTTTGTTAGCTAAGACTTAAGGTAGTTTGGGGAAAATAGTGAAAGACTGTAAAAAAAATTCAAAGAATGGGTATGGACAGTGTTTCTAAGGTGTTTTGGGAGAACAACAATGTATTCCTAATAACATGAAGCTGTTTTCAATCCACTTGTTTTCATTGGTCAAATCAGAACAGAAAAACCGTAAGTGAAGAGAAAACGCTAGCAGATTCCTCTTCAGGTACCACATTGAAGCAATTAGAAAACAAAGGACTAGAAGGCTTTTAGATGAAAGAGGACATGTTTAAATAAAATAAAAAATCATTAAAGGTACATCTACCTTTGCCAATATACAGTACTTTTGTGAAAATGAAATTTCAGTTTATATTCCAATCAGAATCATATGGGGTAAATATTATTCCAGCTCTTTCCTTAACAATTCCCCCCAGACATTAGCAAAATATGTCATCGTATAACAATATATACTTCCTGCTTAGGTTTATAATTGATGTTTTAAGTGCTGGGAAAAATTACAAGTATTATTAACACATGTCTTATTATTTATTGGATCTGCTTTTTAAGGAATGTCATGTATTCCTTATTTTAAAAATGTTGGTGTCCTATCATTCTGAAAACATTCATATTGGCTAGGAAACCTTCAGTCGCTCAAAATTGGTCCTATGGTATCTTTTCTCCCAGGCACAGGATCTGAGGATAAGAAGTTTATGCCTTGAAATGTCTGTGAATAAGCCTTATTAATAAACTAATCCAACCCATTGCCTAAGGATGAGGCTGAACGCGGGTCATGCCACTGAAGGAAATGGCTTTGAAATTGCTGCATGTTTTCATAAAGCAGGCAATTAGAGGTAAACAGTAGTTAATGCTGAACATCACATTTTCAGCATTTCATGGTGGGATAGGATGAAATCTTTCCCTGAAGATTTTCAGGGATGAGTAGAATTTGAAGAATGCTTAGAGCGCAGCTTTATCTTTGTAATATTTGTTTTATAATTGTTCTACACCTATATATAGGCAAACAGAGTCTTGTGAAAATATATAAACTCCTAAAGAACAGCTGTAAAACAACTCTGTATCAAGTTCCTAAGGAGTCAGCATTACAGGAACCAAAACTGCACCTCAATTCCAACTGAGCTCAGCTCCAGCTGAAAACTCCAAGTGTTTTCTGAATAGCCAATTGTGAAACTGGTTCCACATCTTTTCACTGAGACAATATTGTCATGGGGATATTTGGGTCAGGAGATTTGTCTAGATTTTAAACTGAAGGAAAGTGGAATATTTGATTATCTCAGAGTTCTGATGCCTTTTAAATAGAAGATGGGACCACTGTGTGTGTGTGTGTGTGTGTGTGTGTGTGTGTGTGTGTGTGTGTGTGTGATTATAGGATCCAAAGAATTTCAGGTCTGATTTGCTACTATTGCTACTTCTTCTGGGACTCTTTCCACCTTTAAGAAGAAATACACAGTCACTAAATCCTGGTTAATAACTGTGGAACATGTTTTCATTGAGGCTATCCCTGTACTTTGTTCTATTCAGTTTTCCCTCAATCCTGACCAGCCTCCCCATCCCTGCTGCTGAAAAACACCCCCACAACATGATGCTGCCACCACCATGCTTCACTGTTGGGATGGTATTGGGCAGGTGATGATTGGTGCCTGGTTTCCTGCACACTTAATGTTTGGAACTGAGGTCAAACAATTCAATATTGGTTTCGTCAGACCAGAGAATCTTGTTCCTCATAGTCTGAGAGTCCTTCAGGTGCTTTTTTGCAAACTCCAAGCAGGCTTTCATGTGTTTCGCACTAAGGAGAGGCTTCCATCTAGCCACTCTGCCCTAAAGCCCAGATCAGTGGAGGGCTGCAGAGATGGTTGTCCTTCTGGAGCTCTTTTCCATCTCCACACAGGATCTCTGGAGCTCAGTCAGAGTGACCATCAGGTTCTTGGTCACCTCTCTTACTAAGGCCCTGCTCCCCCAATTGCTCAATTTGACTCGTCAACCAGCTCTTAGAAGACTCCTGGATGTGCCAAACTTTTTCCATTTGGGAATTATGAAGGTCACTGTACTCTTAGGAACCTTCAGTGCAGCAGAAATTTTATTGTAGCCTTCCCAGATCTGTGCCTTCCAATAATCTTATCTCTGAGTTCTGCAGGCAGTTCTTTTGATCTTGTGGCTTTTGCTTTGTTACAATATGCATTTTCAGTTGTGAGGCCATGATTTGGAAAGGTGTGCGCCTTTCCAAATCATGCCCAATCAATTTAATTTACCAAAGGTAGACTCCAATCAAGGTATAGAAACACGTCAGCAACTATCAAGAGAAATGTGAAGCACCGGAGATGAATTTCAAGTGTTGTTGCAAAGAATCTGAATAGTTATGCCAAAGTGATATTTCAATTTTTTTCTTTTTAACAAATTAAAGACATATCTAAAATTCTGTTTTCACTTTGTCATTATGGGGTACTGAGTGTAGATTAATGAGAAAAAATGAATTTCAACAACTGTAAAATCAGGCTGCAGCATAACAAAAATGAAAGAAATCTGAATACTTTCTGAATGCACTGTACTGTATTGCATCCTCATCAGATAAACTATATTACTGATGGATGTGAAGTCTTGGCTCATGAAACATTCTAAGACATTGGCTGGATTCTGTTAAAATGGGGATTAAATGGGGCATTGTGCCATATGGAAAATTCATGTAAATAGATTATTTTGTGAATCCATATAGATTATGTTTCTTTGTTATTGTATTTCATAATAAAGGAAAATCTTTCTTGTTCATTATCATTTTAAAAATCAAAAAAAATCTTTTTTAAAAAATGTGACTTCAGTAGTTACTTTTATTGAGTATTATTTATCTCTCATTAGACTGTCCAGCTGTAACACCCAATAATGGTCACCCAATCATGGTATTATATATGTAAATGATGGGGAAACATACCATTCTAGTCTGGAGAACAGATGCAAATTTAAGATACAGTAGATCCATCTGAATAGATGTGTGCAAACCAGTTAAGATTGATTCAAGGTTCAAAGCTTGCAAATTCTGATTTGAATTTGAATTTCAAAAGCACCCAGGCTTTATTTCAATTGGTGCAAGATGTGATTTGATAAAGTTTCAGTCGCAGCATTTATGGGGGAAGCATCAAAACGCCTGCAGCTGTTTTAGTTTTTGGCAAAATAGGAGAAAAATGGTATATGTTTTAGAAGACTTTAACCCTGTTTAGTTTCAGCCAGATAGCTTCAAGGATTTTGCTACAATCAGTTTTTAAATCATTTTCTCTTCATTTTCTTTAAGGTGGAAATAATAATAATATCCAAATCATAAAATAAATAAGTAGGAGGGATGCGGAAAAGAGAGCATAACAATTTTGCTCAGTAAATAGTCTGTAAATGGATGTGCACATTCCAAACATGATTCGGAAGAAGCATTTTGAATCTTGAGCAAATATGGCTTGTCTTTATTATTCTATTAATCATTAAAATAACACTCCCTATACCCGTAGGGGGGGGAGAGTCCATTTGCTTTAAGGAGTTTTTCTCAAAGGTGCATTTTCAAAAGGCAACTGGACTTTTTTTTTTGATTGAAGATGTTTTCCTTCTCATCCAAGAAGCTTCTTCAGTTCTTCTTCAGTAGAACTGAAGAAGCTTCTTGGATGAGAAGCTAAATGTCTTCAGGCAAAGCAAAGAAAGTCCAGGTGCCTTTTGGGAAAAAAAAACATCTTTTGGACAACTGTGACTTGGATGACTGAAAATCTCCACAGACTTTAAGGAGCTGATTCAATTTATTTGAAGGTGCCACAGGTTTTTTTTCAGGCTCATTGGACCAATGTGGAGAGTGTCCAATTTCAACTAAAAATAAAATTTTCAAAAATTATTGCAAAAATAAGTTCTTGCTAAAGACTTAAAAGACCACCATCTTCAGGCTTCTAATCTTTTTTAAGCTAATAATTTGTTGGCACAGTTCATTGTCCATTTTCTGGGATTAAAACATTATTTGCTGTTCTTCACAGTAAATAAGGCTCTCACTATAAGACAAAACAAAGACCAAAAAAAGACTATTTAAAATTCTGTTTTGGTAAAATTGTAAGAATGAGAATAGAATTAAAAATCTGAACAGCTACAGACTACTTCACAGAGCTAAATGGAGTTATAGAAAAGGATAGAATACATAGTATCCAGTGGTGGGATTTAGCCAGTTCGCACCACTTTGGCAGAACCGGTAGCTAATTTTTTGTTGCCCAGGCCCAGAGTGGACTTCTGGAAGCAGCATCCACACAGAGAACCGGTTGTTCACATATTTGAATCTCACCACTGATAGTATCTCCTCATGTAAACCTATCTAAAAACAGTCTGACAGATTAGTGAGATACCACCAATAGAGCAGCACTCCCCTAAATAATAGAATAGAATAGAATAGAATAGAATAGAATAGAATAGAATAGAATAGAATAGAATAGAATAGAATAGAATAGAATAGAATAGAATAGAATAGAATAGAATAGAATAGAATAGAATAGAATAGAATTCTTTAATGGCCACACAAGGAATTTGTCTGCAGTACATAAGATCTCAGTGTACATACAAGTAATAGTGATAAATCATGACCATAAACAACATAAAAATACATTCATCAAAAATCATAAAATACAACACTTCATCATAAATCTTAAGATGCAACCCTTAGTGATAATCATAGAATACTAGCTAAGCAAACATAAATCATACTAAGATACTAAAAAAATATAAATTGTAAGATGCAAGCAATGAAGTTATAGTCATAAGAAGATAAGGTTACATAATAGTAAAGATGAGGAGAATAATAGTAATACAGCTTTACTAAGTAGTTTGACAATGTAGGAATTAGTTGTTAAGCACAGTGATGGCATGGGGAAAAAACTGTCCTTATGTCGAGTCATTCTGGTGTGCAATGCCCTATAGCGTCCTCTTGAGGGAAAAAGTTGAAATGGTTTATATCCAGGAGGTGAGGGATCTGTAGATATTTCCACAACCCTTTTTCTTGCTTGTGCAGGATTCAGGTCCTCAATGGAAGGGAGGCTGGTAGTAATTGTTTTTTTCTGCAGTTCTAACTATTCGTTGAAGGCTGTGTCTTGTCTTGTTTGGTTGCTGTGCCAAACCAGACAGTTATAATGGTGCAAAAGAAAGAGTCAATGATTCCTCTGTAGAACTGTATCGGCAGCTCCTTGGGCAATCTGAGCTTTCTGAGTTGGCACAGGAAGAACATTCTTTGTTGTGCTTTTTTGATGTCATTTTTGATGTTAGGTGTCCATTTTAAATCTTGAGATATTATAGAACCTAGAAACTTGAAGGTCTCTACTGTTGATGCTGTGTTGTCTAGTAATGTAAGAGGTGGTACAATAGTAGGGTTTCTCCTAAAGTTGACTATCATTTCTACAGTTTTGAGTGTGTTCAGTTCAAAATTGTTCTGGCTGCACCACAAGGCTAGTTGTTCAACCTCCTGTCTATATGCAGATTCATTGTCTCAAGTGAAACCAATCACTGTTGTATCATCTGCAAACTTTAGTGTTTTAACAGAGGGATCTTTTGAGATGCAGTCATTGGTATATATACAGAGAAGAGAAGTAGAGAGAGCACACAGCCTGGGGGGGGCTGTGCTAATTGTACAGGTATTTGATGTGATTTTGCCTAGCTTCATTTGCTGCTTCCTGTCTGTTAGAAAGCTTATGATCTGCTTATAGGTGTGATCAGGCATGGCTAGCTGATTTAGTTTAGTGAGAAGACTATCTGGAATGATGGTATTACATGCCCAGCTGAAATCTACAAAAAGGATTTCAATTCAATTTTGAATTGATCGTTTGAAGAGCATTGGTGATTTGTTTGATCATTTGATCAAATCTCCTCCAAAATGAATTATCCCTTTGAAGTTTTTTAAAACAATTATAAATGAACTACATTTTAGTGATAATTTTCAGTTGTTTCATGGTGACATGAAATAAGTGAATGCAAAAAAAGAATCTGCCTCTTTAGCATATGTCTGGTAAAATGGTAAAATTGTCCTACAGCTTCAGCCCCAGGAAGCTATCATTAACTTCAAATCCTACTATAATTAGCTCTCCAGTGATTATTTGCTATAAAAAGCAGTTAATTGCTACTCATGTCCACAACAAATCTAATCAATGTAATGTGTTTGCCTTCATCATTGCAAATTTAGCTGATCACATAATTTCATTGTTACATCACCATCTCATTTCTATTGCTGCAAGAATTGGGTTGGAGGAAGAGGATTTGAGCTTATTGATTTTTATTGTATACTCCATATAAGAATGTTACTTCACTTCCCTGATTCTCTGAAGAGCATGATTGTCTACATCAATAAACCATAGCATCTAAAGCTTTACAGACAAAGGCTGCCATGCGAACTGGACCCTTGATAGTGCAGAATACTCAAATTGACTTTTTTTAATTTATGTTATAAGTGAACTGTGCAATAAGTGATACAGCTTCTTTGGCGTTACTGAACAGGACTTTTATCTGCAATCATTCTGCTGTGAAAATAGTTTGTACTGTAGCAAAAATATTTCTTAAGGTGTAGGCACCATTTTTGAAATACTAGTTCTGATCATCCTTAAATTGATCCATCCCATTGAAGGGCATAGTAGCCGGAACATTTTTAAGAAGCCACACGTAATTGAAAAGTCTCTCTCCCATAGATAAATAAAAATAATAAGGAGGATCGTGCTTATTCTCCTACTAGCACTGGACACACTGTCTCTCTCCCATATGGAAATAGTGTCAGCTCAAAATGATCTCTTCTGAAAAGAAGCAGAGAAAGAGGGGAGGGTATTAAATACTTCGTTAACTTTGAAATTTTGGATAGCTTTTTTTTCTCTTTGCTTCTACTATTTATGCTGTGCCTGGATCAAGGTTATTGCATTTTCCAAACAAGCATGTCTTAAGATAATTTAAGAAAGATTATTTCCTTAGTAAAATGTTACTATTATCATCACTGTTACATCTGGACAATATCATTATGGCGTCTTCATTACTACTATTGGTTTGACACCCATTCTTTTGTGGGAATATAAAGTGCAGACGCTTTTTGGTTAAACTTTTGACATTATGATTAAAAGACATTTTATGCTTATATTGAAGCCAGCTTCTCTATTCATTTCTAAGCAACAATATTAAAACTGAAATGTTTATGCATAGATTTTGGTATACTTTTATTAAGTATTTTCTAAGACACTTTTTTTTCCTATTTGCTATAAAAATTGCGAAGGATTTAGGGTGATGCAAGACACCAGAAGGGACGCAGTGGCTCAGTGGGTTAGGACGCTGAGCTTGTCGATCAGAAGGTCGACAGTTTGGTGGGTCAAATCCCGAGTGCTGCGTAACAGAGTGAGCGCCTGTTACTCGTCCCATGTTCTGCCAACCTAGCAGTTCGAAAGCACGTAAAAATGCAAGTAGAAAAATAGGAACCACTACGGTGGGAAGGTAACAGCGTTCTGTGCGCCTTTGGTGTCTAGTCATGCCGGCCACATGACCACGGAGACATCCTCGGACAAGCGCTGGCTCTTCAGCTTTGAAACGGAGATGAGCACCGGCCCCTAGAGTCGGAAACAACTAGCACACATGTGCGGGGGAACCTTTACCTTTACCTTTAAGACACCAGACTTAACATAGGGAGATTATCTGAGATCCTGAAAATAGCTCATTCTAGCAATAGCAATAGCACTTAAACTTATATACCGCTTCATAGTGCTGTACAGCCCCTTCATGGATTACTGCCTTGTCGTGGCGAAGGGGCTTGCGTAATTCAATGAAGCTATGAGCTATGCCGTGCAGGGTCACCCAAGATGGACAGGTCATAGCAGAGAGTTCTGACAAAACGTGATCCACTGGAGAAGGAAATGGCAAACCACTCCAGTATCTTTGCCATGAAAACCCTATGGACAGTACCAAAAGGCAAAACGATATGACGCTGGAAGATGAGCCCCTCAGGTGGAAGGCGTCCAATATGCTACTGGGGAAGAGCAGAGGGCTAGTACTAGTAGCGCCAGAAAGAATGAAGCGACTGGGCCAAAGCCGAAAGGACACTCAGCTGTGGATGTGTCTGGTGGTGAAAGGAAAGCCCAATGCTGGAAAGATTTTTTCTCCATAGGAACCTGGAATGTAAGATCCATGAATCAAGGAAAGCTGGACGTGGTCAAACAAGAGATGACAAGACTGAACATCGACATCTTAGGTATCAGCGAACTGAAATGGACAGGAATGGGTTAATTTAATTCAGATGACCATCAGGTATACTACTGCGTGCAAGAATCCCTCAGAAGAAATGGAGTAGCCTTCATAGTCAATAAAAGAGTAGGAAAAGTAATACTGGGATACAATCCTCAAAATGACAGAATGATCTCAGTTCGAATCCAAGGCAAACCATTCAATATCACAATAGTCCAAGTCTATGCCCCAACCACCAGTGCTGAAGAGAATGAAATTGACCGGTTCTATGAAGCCCTACAGCACCTTATAGAACTAACAGCAAAAAATGATGTCCTTATCATCATGGGGGATTGGAATGCTAAAGTAGAAAGCCAAAAGATAACCAGAATAACAGGCAAGTTTGGCCTTGGAGTACAAAATGAAGCAGGGCACAGGCTGATGGAATTTTGTCAAGAGAATATGATGGTCATAGCATACACTCTTTTCCAACAACCCAAGAGACGGCTCTACACATGGACATCACCAGATGGTCAACACAGAAATCAGATTGACTATATGCTCTGCAGCCAAAGATGGAGAAGCTCTATACAGTCAGTAAAAACAAGACCAGGAGCTGACTGTGGCTCAGACCATGAGCTTCTCATTGCAAAGTTTAGGCTTAAACTGAAGAAAGTAGGGAAAAGCACTAGGCCACTCAGGTATGAATTAAATCATATATCTGTTGAATATACAGTAGAGGTGACAAATAGATTTAAGATATTAGATCTGATAGACAGAGTGCCTGAAAAACTATGGACAGAGGTTCGCAACATTGTAGAACAGGTAGCAACCAAAACCATCCCAAAGAAAAAGAAATGCAAGAAAGCAGATTGGCTGTCTGAGGAAGCTTTGCAAATAGCTGAGGAAAGGAGGGAAGAGAAAGGCAAGGGAGAAAAAGAAAGATACGCCCAATTGAATGCAGAATTCCAGAGAATAGCTAGAAGAGATAAGAATGCCTTCTTAAATGAACAGTGCAAAGAAATAGAAGAAAACAATAGAATAGGGAGGACCAGAGATCTTTTCAAGAAAATTGGAGAGATGAAGGGAATGTTTCATGCAAAAATGGGCATGATAAAGGACCAAAATGGCAGGGACCTAACAGAGGCAGAAGAGATTAAGAAGAGGTGGCAAAATTGCACAGAAGAACTATACAAGAATGAGCTTAACATCCCTGATAATCACAATGAGGTGGTCACTGACCTCGAGCCAGACATGCTAGAATGTGAAGTGAAGTGGGCCTTAGAAAAGCTGGGCAACAACAAAGCTAGTGGAGGTGACAGTATTCCAGCTGAGCTATTCAAAATCTTAAAAGACGATGGGAGGAAAGCCATGGCAAATCTAGACAGCACACTAAAAAGCAGAGATATCACCCTGTCAACAAAAGTGCGTATAGTCAAGGCTATGGTCTTCCCAGTTGCAATGTATGGCAGTGAAAATTGGACCATAAAAAAGGCTGAGTGCCGAAGAATTGAGGCCTTTGAACTGTGGTGCTGGAGGAGACTCCTGCGAGTCTCTTGGACTGCAAGGCGATCAAACCGGTCAGTCCTAGAGGAGATCAACCCTGACTGCTCTTTAGAAGGCCAGATCCTGAAACTAAAACTCAAATACTTTGGCCACCTAATGAGAAGGAAGGACTCACTGGAGAAGAGCCTCATGCTGGGAAAGATTGAGGGCAAGAGAAGAAGGGGACGACAGAGAATGAGGTGGCTGGATGGAGTCACTGAAGCAGTAGGCGTGAGCTTAAATGGACTCCAGAAGATGGTAGAGGACAGGAAGGCCTGGAGGAACGTTGTCCATAGGGTCGCGATGGGTCGGACACGACTTCGCAGCTAACAAAAAAAGTGCTTTACAGCACACTGTAAGCTGTTTACAGAGTCAGCATATTGCCCCCAACAAACTGGATCCTCATTTTACCGACCTCGAAAAGCTGGAAGGCTGACTTAACCTTGAGCCAGTTAGATCAAACTCCTGGCTGTGGGCAGAGTTTGGCTACATTCTAACTACTATGCTGCCATGACTCATTCTATGCCGACATAGAAGTTGCATTGATTCACTAAGATACCCAGATATACCACATCATTCATAAAAATAAACATCTGTTCCTTTGTAGACTAGCGTGGTTCAAAAATGGAACACTTTGGTTTCTCACCAGAACTGGTTAGCATTTGTAGATGAGCTTGAACTGCATGAGAGGCAAAGCCTTCCAAGTTAGAAAGCTTCCGTAGAAAGCATTATTTTTATATAATTGTTATTAATTGGGCAGTAGTAGTTCTTTGCTTTTGTATCAGAATGTGATTAAATTTGCAACAATCTGTAGATATGCAAGCCAAAATTCAGAAAGAATAATTCAGTTGGTTTCTACAGATAGAAGGGAAGCTTATACAGTAAGAGAATAAGGACAATTCACTACTATATGATTGCCATGAAAACTATATGATTGACTCTGACCTATATTAGCTTTTATTTGAGAAAGAAAAAAAGACAATGGACAAATCCCATTTGCCCATAAACTATTCACTCTGGCTATTTCTGTTTCTCTCTTTTAAATTTTACTTCCGGCAAAAAGGAAAAAAAACACCAAACTTTTGAATTTTTGAAATAGACAAGCCCAGCAGTATTTAAAACTGTATTCTGAAGGCTATTCTAAATTATTCTTGAAAAGTGGTGACAACAATAATGTAGTACATTGGTTGTATTGAAAAATATTGGGGATAAGAGTTTCATTTTGATAACATGGTTTCCTTTTGAGCGAAGAGACTATGAATAATGTGAATCTCAAAAAAGGTTGTATAAATGTTTTTGCATTTTAATTTGTAATGATTATAATGTAGAGCAGAATATGCTACCAGTAGTTTGTAGACAATTAAATTTGTTTTGATTCCATATGTTTATCAGGATTTTAATAGATTCCTCAAGATTCTGTCTGAGAAATTTGATTTATTACTTTAAGATGCTCCAAAATTTGGTTCCTGTTGTCATTTGTTTCATAGCAGCATCAAGAACATGCATACAACTTCTTTTGATATTTCAAAGATTTTCAAGCTTTTGACAATGGTTTATTTAAGGGAGTATGTTTAAGTTAATAACTAGTTTTGTTAAACAGCATTTTTGCTCCCTCATTGTTTATACACCAATGAAATTTTAAAAAATTAAAAGTTGACTGCAAAACAATATTTTCCATTCTGTTTTAAATTATAATGTTTTTTGAACATTAGAATGAGATGGATTATACTTTGCACATGCTTTGTATACACAAGTTCCCAGCTGGTGAGTCCAGCTTATCAGGAAAAGCTGGAGAATCTTCATGAATAGCAGCTAACTAGGCAGTATTAGCTGACTCAGTCTCATATTTCATAAGGCAGTTTCCTGTATAATTTGTTACTAATTTTAACTTCTCTATAGTAAATCTAACAATTTGAAAGCAGAGGCACTCTCAACAATTTGAAAACACAGACTAAACTAATCAACAAAAGAAAACACAGATATAATAACAATATTGAAGGATCAGCACAACTACAAAGCTTTAGCAATTTGCACAAAAGCACAAATGTTAAAAGGCCTGGAAATTATGTTATCAACAAGACAACTCCCCAAACACTGACTTGTTCTATTGCTACCATTAAAATATAGATTTCTCCTTCTACCATTATATTATAGTAATTGTTTTGACCAACATTCATACCCAAAAAATCCACAATCCTTGCTGTCTTGATACATTTCAAATACTAGAAATATAGCTAAGGAAAACATACGCCAGTCCACTCACTTTTGATTTCACCCCCAAATTTAATTGAAGAGAACATGTGAGTTTCTGTTTCGACTCCTGAGTTATATTTAGAATGGCAAGGTAAATTTAACATCTTTTGATCATTCTCTGTGATGTTCAACATTTTTTAAAAAGTACAATCATTTTTGGTTGCATTAACCATATTTTTTTTCATGGTATAGGAAAAACTTTTCATGTTTCTTAATGCAGAGCTTCCCAAACTTTAGTTCAGTTCAGAGTGTCCTGTTTTAACAGCTTTCCTAGACCGAAACTATGAACTACTTCGAATTAGCAGTTTACGATTCTATAGCAATCTTGGGCACCACGGTTCACAGTTTGGAACCACGGACTTAATGAAGCACTCCGCTACCTCACCAGGAGAAGAAAGATACGTTTGGTTTAAATAAGTTCACACAGGTGCTACATTCACATACCAATGAACTCCAAAGCATCCTTTCTCCTTTTTATGAAACATACTGCAATTCTGTTTCTACTCATAGAGAACTACTATATATTATCAGTGTGGACTGCTGTAATCCATTAAGGGACAGATTTGATAGATTTGGCTTTTTCTGGATTCTTTCCTTTAAAAATATATTTGCCCATCCATCTAAGATCCTCATATTTTATTCAGCCTGTCTCTATTACTTTACAAATTTAAATAAATATGCCTAAATAATTAAGATAAGCACTGAAGAACTTAGTATGGCCCATATCAATAAAACTTTAAAAAAATAGAAATGCAACAAAATCTCTCTAGATTAAACAGTCTACAATACTAATCATGTTTGCATTTAAACATTTTATTCTGAAAGAATTAGCGCACAGGGGTCTTTTTTTTTCTTTCCCCCAGACAAGAAGGCGACACACTGACTTAAACAAAATGTATTTGTTCTCTACGAATTTAACTTCCACAAATTTTATAAACAAACTGTATAGGTGTATGAAGTTTTGGCTGATTTAATCAGTAACTTATGTCTTTGAATTTATATAAGCTTGTTTACTCAAGATGCCTGCATTGGAAATGTTTATACTAAAAATACCTTTTATTTTATAGCATTTTCTTTAAAACATATATCAGTATAACATTATTGCTATGGATAAGAATATAATGGTCATGACACAATACTTTATAGAACCCTTTCCTTTTCTACTTATATATACTGTCCTTTGTGAAAAGCGAATATTTAAGAAATATGCATAGGTCACACACATAAGATTGGACATGGAATCAAAATCTCCCTCCTTCAAATCCATGCATTTCCAAATACCAGGAAAAACATAATGCTAATGCTAATATTATTATTTTGCCCATGAGTTTCAGTAGTTTATGGTCATGATACTTTCCAACCCAACAGAACATTGAAAACACATTATGTAGAGGGTTGGAACTCTCTCTCTCTCTCTGTCAGATTGTGTGACACTCCAAATTGAATAAAACAGATTTGGGATGTGTTTGTATGTATAAAAAGAAGACAGCAAAAACAAAATCAGTTTGACTTCAAAAATCAATATGATCAGACTAAAGCATGTGTGTGTGGGGGGGGGGGAAATCTTTCCATATTTACCCAGTTCATTACTATGGGAAAGGTAATGGGGCATCATGTTGGATTGTTGGCAGCTGCTGTATTTTAAGGCCCCTCCCTCTGGTCACATGAAACACACAGAGAGTGATCACATTTCTTTATTTCACAGAATGAAATGGTACCTGTGACCACTGTTGATAAAGGGAATAGAAACCATGCTCTGTATGCTTTTCCCAACATGGGATGGGATAGGATGGGGAATGTGACAGACAAATAAATCTCTCTACAAATATATACCGTACAATACTGTAGCTCTGGCCTAGAGGAAGAAATGGGAAAATAAAAAGCATGAGAAAAAGAATATTCCCACCTTGATCTTGTTGTCCTTGAAAAGGAGGTAGAAAAAGGTTGTGACAACCTTTCAAGATTGTCATAATTTACTTGTTAATATATTCTTCAATAATAAAGCACCCTTCCTGGAATCTTTGTGGTGACATTTTCTTGGCCTGGCCTGCCACAAAGGACTGATTTTTTTTTTTACTAAATACACAAAAATGTGAAACTACAGCTGCCAGTTATTAATGTGGGCCTTCATAAGCATCAATTTCTTCTCAAGATCCTAGGATGTCATAATAGATCAGTGATTTTATATGCAGATCTGAGCAGCAAGGATATTTGTAATTGACAAATGAAATTTTGTCTATGTGCAGATTTTCTAAATGCCATCCAAGATTTTTTTCATAGTGGGCTGGTAACCACTGGGGCCACCCCAGCTGGTTTATACCATAGTCTTTCAATTTACAGATCATAATACCATGTGATCGTCTCCAGTTCTTTTGTCTTCTATTCTACTATCTCCAGGTATTGTCACATCAATTATCTGCACTTTCCTCTTTTCAACCAAGTTAAATCTGGTGTGTTATGAGCCAGGTCTGTGTTCCCACCAATTTTTCCTTACTGGCAAATAACTTTACAAATGTTCCAGTGAATCATTTTGGTGACTGTGTTATGTCATTGTTTATAAGTTTGTGTGATCTGCTTGCACAAGCTGTGTGTGCGATTTACTGTTTCTTCTGCCTCTTTGCACAATCTGCATTTTGAATAATTTGATGATTTTTCAGTTCTTGCCTTGATTGAATTAGTTTGAATAGCTTGGTCTTGAACAGCCAAAAAAAATATATATCAAGCCTTCAATTTCTTTTTCTGATATTCCAGTTGTAAGCTATTGCCAGGTTTTACTTTATCCACTTTCCCCTCAATCTTTTGTAGAAATAGACTATGTAATGCTTTTCCTCGCTAGCACTTCGTTCTTGTTTTTATTACATTATTTCAGTATTTATGTCTGTTTTCAGCACATCCAAGTTCCAACTTTTTAACTTGAATCAGTGCTTGTTCCTGAATGTTTTTATGTAATCAACCAATCAACCAGTGCCTGCTTTTTTACTTTGATACAGGTAGTCCTTGATTTATGACCATAATTGAGTCCAAACCTACTGTTGCTAAGTAAGACATTTGTTAAGTGACTTTTGCCCCATTTTACATTTTTTCTTCAGACAGTTGTTAAGTGAATCACTGCAATTATTAAGTTAGCAACATGGTTGTTAAGTGAATCTGGATTCCCCATTGACTTTGCTTGCCAGAATTTCACAAAAGGCAATCATAAGCTGACTTTGTCAAAAAGGCCGCTTGGGGGGGGGATGAAAGCCCTAATAAGCAGGCATATACATAGAATGAAGGCTATTGCTAAGCACATTGTGCTTTAGATTGTAAGCCGCCCTGAGTCTTCAGAGAAGGGCAGGATATAAATGGGATTTTTAAAAAAAATGGCCCCTGCAATTGCCAAATATAAGTCAGTTACCTAGCATCTCAATTTTGATCACATGACCATGGGGATGCTGCAATGGTCATAAGTGTGAAAAAAGTCATAAGTTACTTTTTGCAATGCCATTATAACTTCGAACAATCACTAAATGAACTGCTGTCAGTCGAGGACTACCTGTAGTTTGTCTGACTTGAAGTAAATCTCTGCCTCTATTTCTGTGGGGCAGGTATTATCTGTCAATATCAAATCAGGAATGTAATGCAGAGTGAATTGTTATTAGGTATATATATATATATTGATCCAAACAGTCCAATCACTGAAAATGGGATTCATAGGAATGACAAAAGAAAAGGGTAATAATGAGTCAGCCTGGAAGATGCCTGTCCTAATGTTAACATTAGAAGCTATTGTTAGAGTTTTCATTTCCAACCAACAATTCTGTCTTGTACTGCTTCTTTATTTTTTCTATAAACATGTTTTACTGATACCAATTGTTTCAAAGCATTTGATGATCCAACTATCTAGCAATGAAGCAAAAGCCTTTTAAAATCAATCCAGAGCATATATAAATTGATTTTGCAATTCTCCCAAATCGTTTTATCAGTCAAAAGTTGATATTTTTGTGCCTCTGGTTTTCTTTCTGCCCCCTTTCTGTTCTCCTGGAGGGTTGTTATTTTCTTCCAAGAAATCTTAGATGTTGTCCGCTCTTACGCCTGTGAGTAATTTAAAAATGTAGGCAAGCATGTTATAAGCCTATAATTTCCTATTGTTGTCCTTTTTGCTGGGAGTTTTGCCAATTATTAACCAATTGCTGATGTCTTCTTTATGCAATACTTCATTATTTTTAATGTAATACTTCCTTATGTCCCTGAATACATGACATAAGAAATCATTTTGGCAAAGAATATATATAGCAAAAATGACATTTAAGCCAGCTATCAGATGATATTACCATATTGAAAGATACATGAACTAAAATATGAATTTTGACAACATTCCCAACAAATTATGTCACTATTATTAATTATTTAAAATAGAGGAAGAGGGCAGGAATAAAAACACTTTGGACACATTTACTTCTCTTTAAGTGGAAGCTTTAATAATCACTTTAATATATCTAGATTGTTAGGAAAGTATAATGTTACATGAACATATAACCCAAAGTAGTGTACATACAGTACATACCTATCATAGTATCTTTTTTTCAAGATCAGCAACATTATGCAAAGTGTAGAGAAGGAGAAACAAACTCTCAGTAAGTCAATAAAGACATGCCATAAACAGAAAGGAAACAAATGCAACTACTTTACTCCTGGAAAAGAATACAGCTAATTTTGCTTCCACTTGGAAACCATTACTGATCTTTGTGCTTGAAGTGGGGGGAAAAATGAAAGTTTGACTTTGGGTTTTGCTCATTAGATATGTTTGTTGTCATGGAAATGGCTAGTACATATTATTATGTAAAAATAAAAAAAGTTGAGGCTGCATGTTATTATTTTATTCTACTGTGCTAAAAAGAGCTGGAAGTCAATGCTTTTCTTTCTTTTCTCCCTTTTCCCCTACATGTTTTCCTCTTCCCTTCCCTCCCCTTTCCCATTCTTTTCATTTTTCTTTGTATTTTACATTGTGATAAACTAATAAAAATTGGAATCTGAAACTAGCTTACTCCCATACTTTTCCATACTTTTCCATCCTTGCAAACCATTCCTGTATATATACACTTTTCATATATAGTATTACCTTTTCATTCTTGAAACATATTGCTTTCTCAAGATCTCATCATTTGCCTCCAATCATGACTTCCTCCATTTTCTCTTTCTTCTCAAACCATTCACTCTTCCTTTATAGTTCTGTTTTGCAATTCAGTCCTTATTCCTTCTCTCCATATCACCAAACTGACTCAAGATAGTTCTTCCAGACTTCTAGCAGCCAATGAACGTGCTAATAAGTTACATATCCTATCTAGCTGGTGGGATATAGGTAACAATGTGTGTTGGCCTGCAAGACAGCCTCCAAATAAGAAAAACTTGCATGAAATTCTCTAAACAGGCATAGGATAAAATTGGCTTTCATTTCACTCAAAGAATGCTGTGTCATAAATGACCAGGATTGTCCTCAACTGCTGGCAGATAATATTGGGTTGAGTAAGAAAATGACCAAAACACATTATTTCATTTCCGTGCTACTAAAAAGCTGCTAGTGAGAGTAGAGTTATGCATAGGTTTCCATGAAGCCTCACATAAAGGTTGCTGATGTTTGTTCTAAAATGTAGAGTTATATGTAAATTTGTTCAGTTTTTTTACCTCAGCTTTCTATTCTGGCAAGTACAAGTAATCCTTGACTTACGACTACAATTGAGCCCAAGTGATAAATTTGTTAAGTGAGTTTTGCCCCATTTTACAACATTTCTTGCCACATTTGTTAAGTGAATCACTGCAGTTGTTAAATTAGTGACATGGTTGTTAAGTGAATCTGGCTTCCCCATTGACTTTGCTTGTCACAAGGTTGCAAAAGGTGATCATATGACCCCAGGACACAGCAAAGGTCATAAATATGAACCCATAAATATGAGCCCATGAATTCTGGGGGGCAAGCTGTTCCACTGGTTAATTGTCCTCACTGTCAGGAAGTTTCTCTTTAATTCCAGGCTGCTTCTCTCTTTGATCAGTTTCCAACCATTGTTTCTTGTCCTGCCCTCTGGTGCTTTGGTGAATAATGTGAGCCCCTCTTCTTTGTGGCAGGCCCTCAAACATGGAATACTGCTATCATGCATCACATATTTCTTCTTGTCTTTAGACTAGCCAAACCCAAGTCCTGCAGCCGTTCTTCATATGTTTTAGTCTCTAGATCTTTGATCATCTTAGTTGCTCTTCTCTGAATTTTTCCCAAACATCTCAACATCTTTTTTCTGATATGGTGACCAAAGCTGGCTGCAGTATTCCAGGTATGGTCTTACTAGGGTTTTATAAAGCTGTACTAATACCTCGCGTGATCTTGATTCTATGCCTCTGTTTATACAACCCAGGACAGTTACTGTTTTTAAGCCAGGTCTTGCCCAATCTGTACTTGTACCTTTCATTTTTCCTACCTAAATGTAAAACTTTGCTTTTCTTCACACTGGAACTCATTTTGTCGGATAGGACCCATTGTTCAAGTTTGTCAAGATCTTTTGGGATCCTGAGTTTGTCTTCTGGGGTGTTGGCTACTCCTGCCAACAAATCTGCAACAAATTTGCAAATCTGATGAATTCCCCTTCCATTCCCTCATCTAAGTCATTGATGAAGATATTGAAGAGTACTGGGCCTAAGACAGAACCTTGTGGTACCCCACTGCTTGCTTCTCTCCATGTGGATGTAGTGCCACTGAGGACTACTAGTTGAGTACAGTTTGCCAGCCAGCTATAGATCCATCTGGTGGTGATGTTGTCTATTCCACCTTTTTCTAGCTTACCAAGGAGTAGGTTGTGGTATACTTTATCAAATGCCTTACTGAAGCCTAAGTATACTACGCCCACAGTATTTCTCTGGTCTATTAGTTTAGTCACTTTGTTGAAGAATGAAATAAGATTGGTTTGGCATGGTCTGTTTTTAACAAATCCATGCTGGCTACTAGTTATAACTTCGTTTACTTCTAGTTGTTTTCAGATCTGGTTTTTTTATTATCTTTTCTAGGATCTTCCTAGGTATTGATGTTAAACTGATTGGTCTGTAGTTTTCTGGGTGTTCCCCCCCCTTTCTTAAAGATGGAAACCACATCAGCCCTTTTCCAATCCTCAGGTACTTCCCAGGTGCTCCAGGATTTTTGAAAGATGTGGTGCAACGGTTCTGAGTTAACATCTGCCAACTCCTTCAGAACTCTGGGATGTAATCTGTCGGGCCCCAGTGATTTATATTCATCCAGGGGGGATAGGTGTTCTCTTACCATGTTCTTGCTTCTTTTAATTTTTGTTTCTAATTTGTCTTTTGAAGTGTTTTTTTTTGGTATGTTGGGGTATAGTTTATTTTTGTGTGAAGAGTGATGCAAAGTATGAGTTAAGCAGCTGTGCTTTCTCCCTGTTGCCTGTTATTTCTTTGCCATCTTCTCTCTTTAGTGAACCTACAGTTTCCTTGACTTTTTCTTGTTAATATGTTGGAAAAAACTTTTTTTTATTATCAATGATTTCTGTTGCAAGTCTTTGTTTATTCTGAGCCTTTGCTTTCCTGACTTCATCTTTGCATGTTCTGGCTGTCTACTGATAATCAGCCTTAGTTATGTTCTCTTCTTTCCATTTTTTTTATTTGACCTTTTTGTCTTTCATTTTGTCAGAGAGATCTTTGTGCAGCTATGCTGGTTTCTTCTTGAACTTCTTGTTTTTCTTTTTCAATGGTATTGTGCTAGTATGGGCTTTTATGATCGCATTTTTCAGAGTTTTCCATGCTTCTTGGGTTGTTTTCCCCTTTAGGATTTTCATCCATGGGATCTTTCCTAGGTTCTCTCTGAGTTTGTTAAAGTCAGCTCTTTTGAAGTTCAAGACACTGATTGGATTGTTTTCTTCTGCTAGTGTTTGCATTATATTAAATTCCAGTATGACATGGTCACTTTTGCCCAAGGTTCCAACAAATTCAACTCCCTCTATCATTCTTCTCTATTAGTTAGAATTAAGTCCAGTATGGTTTTACATCTAGTTCCCTCCTCCACCTTTTGGATGACAAAGTTGTTGGCTAGGTTAGTTAGGAATCTGTTTGATCTCCCGCTCACTGCACAGTTTATCTCCCAGTTGATATCTGGATAGTTGAAGTCTCCCATTACTACTGTGGTATGTTTCCTACATACATTTGTTAGCTGGTTGGCAAAGAGTTCATCTATTTCTTCTGATTGGTTGGGTGGCCTGTAATATACACTTATGGTAATGTCAGGTTTTTTTCTCTTTTATATTGACCCATATACATTCTGGAGAGATTTTATCTTGGGTCATGTGCATTTCTGTAAATATGTAGTGTTCTCTTACATATAATCCTCTTTATGTAGACCTGCTTCTTTTGAACAATTTGTATCCATCCATCAGTCCATTCCATTCATGAGTTTCATCCCACCAGTTTTCTGTAATGCCAACTATGTCATACCCTCCCTCATGTACTATTGCTTCTAGTTCGCCCTCATTGTTCACCAAGCTTTGAGCATTTGTGTGTGTATATATATATATATATATATATATATATATATATATATACATACATATATATATATATATATATATATATATATATATATATATACACATATATACATATATACACATATACATATACATATACATATACATATACATATACATATACATATACATATACATATACATATACATATACATATACATATACATATACATATACAATATATATATATATATATATATATATATATATATATATATATATATATATATATATATATTAGCAATTAAGACTTTTATGCCTATTTATGGGCATGTTTCCTGCATCTCCTGATTGCTGTTTGGGTTTTTCTTTTTTCTTGTCTCTGCCTAACTCATTGTTTGATTTGTTTTCTTGGGATTTATATTAGTTTTGGGTTCTAGAAATTCTAAACATTGGTCACCCTCCCCCCTCAATTTTCGTTTAAAGCCCTCCTGATGAGTTGGGCCAGTCTTTTTCCGAGTACATTTTTCCCTGTTTTCGTGAGGTGAAGCCCATCCTTGCCATGAGTCCTTCACATAGGAAATGCAGTTCATAATCCAGGAAACCAAAGTTTTCTTGGTGACACCAACCCTTTAGCCAATTGTTTATTTCTAGAATTCTTTTTCCCTTCAATGGGTGATGGCCTTTCATTGGGAGTACAGATGAGAACACTACTTGTGCTCCTAGCTTCTTACTTTATTGCCTCGTTGTAATCTCTCACTATTGTACTCAGGTTCTTTGTTGTGTCATTCGTCCCAATGTGGAGGAGAAGGAAAGGGTAGTAATCAGTTGGCCTAATTATTTTGGTTAGATCCTCAGCCACATCTTTGATTTTTGCTCCAGGGAGACAACATACCTCCCTGGATTGTATGTCCGGTCTGCAGATGGATGATTCCATTCCTTTGAGGATAGAATCTCCTATTACCAACACTCGCCTTCCTTTTTGGGGGGATGCAGTCTGGGGTGCTTTTCTGTTTATCTCTGGTGTGTTTGTTGATGTGACTATTTTAGGAATATTTGAAGTTACTTTTTTAGGAATATTTGAAGTTGTTTCTTTGCTAGGCGTATGCATGTTTTCTTTGAGGTTGTGGGTCTGTGTGTTTCCATCTAAGGGGAGAAATCGATTGCTCAGTTTTAGTGGGGCTGCTTCTGGTTGGGTTGGATTGGGCAGAAGGGTTTTGTTATTTGTATGCTGCTTCTTTCTTTGAGTATTGTGTTTCCTTCTATGTGTGACATACCTCCACTTATCTTCCTCCAAGGGTTTATCAGTAGGATCAAATCCTCTGGGAGTTATTTGTTCATTAATTGGTTCGGTTTGTGTACAGCTTTCTTTTGTAGATTGAGGTTTCGCTAGAGTTGCCTCTAAGTTCCTTACTTTTTCCTCCAGTAGTTTACATTTAATGCATGTATAGTTTGGGTGTTCTTTGGGCATAAGCATATACATGGAACATGTATTGCATACCTCAATAGTATCAGTCACCTGTTCCATGAGTTTGTTGTTTGAAAATATCTCTTTTTGCTTTTTGCCATCTGCTGGTGGTGGTCTACTGCTATCAATAGCACTTGGTCTGCTGCTGTCTGTAGGCCCTGGTCTACTGCTGTCTGTAGTGATTGGTCTGCTGCTGTCTGTAGGCCCTAGTCTACCACCATCCATAGCACCTGGTCTGCTGCTGTCTGTAGCACCTGGTCTACTGCCAGTTGCAGGCCCTGGTTTACTGCTGGCTGTAGAATCTGGTCTGCTGCTGGCTGTAGCCCCTGGTCTACCTCCATCTGTAGCACCTGGTCAAACAGCAGGACAGATTTATAATGAAAGAAGTTAGGAGTCACATTCTTACTCATGTAGGCCTTTAAATTAATGTCTTAATTGTGCCAGAGAAACCATTGGCAAACTAAAAATCTTTCAGTAGTATGGCAACAAATTGCATTTTATTTCCTGGTGATTATTTTCATATTTGTGCTCTTTTTGTGTGCTATAATAATATGACGTTATAGAGGAGTTGTTTTTGTTGTGCTTTATATCATGGTTTGAAATGCAGGCACTGGCCTGCATACCTGTGCCACTGAAGATAGACAGACCTGGTACCATTGTACCAGACCAGACCTTCTCTTATCTCCCATAAGTATTAAAACAAAAGTGTTCTATTGCTTTCCATCTCCTTCTTTGGTAATCTTAACAAGCTTCAAAAATGTAAAACAGAAGCTATGCTATATTTCTTGTTCAGTAAAGTTAACATTTTTGAGAGGATTTTTGAGCTCCAAGATGGAGTTTAGAAAGAATGCAAAAGCAGTATGCAATGTCTTTTTTTTTTAAAAAAAAGTTGTATTCAAGTGTACATTCCATAATGATCATAATCAGGGCTTTTTTTCTAAAAAAAAAAAAGGTGCCGGAACTCTCATCTTGTTAATCTTTTATTTATATAATTTTATTTATATATTTATCTATATAATTAAACAATTATATATTCAATTCTTAACATACATTTAATTTATTGTATTTAAGGCAAATGTTCATAGAAAATTCCAAACTTTTGTCCAATTCTCGTCTGGCAAATCTTCTTCTCCTTTCCTTGCTCTTAGTATCTATGGCCGAATGTCGTCCTCTGAATAACCACAGATCAACGTACTTTGAAGGTTCGAAAAGTCTCAGAGGTGGTCTGACAAGTTTGATGAACAAAAGTGCTGAAATTGTCTTAGTCTTTAACGAAACTCTTGTTGGGGTGACAATTAGATTCATCTGTGAAAACCCACATTCACATTCACTTGAAGAAATAGGAATGGTATTCAGAGTCTGTATCAAATGCAACAGTTTTTCTGGATATGTCTTTTCGAGAATGTATTCATGGAATCCACGAATCATTTCTCTTTCATTTAGTTGCAGTCTGACTGATAAGTTTCTAATTTCCACTTCTCCAAATGTCAGTTGAGTATTAACATCTTCAGGCCAATGTTTTTGATCAAGTACACGAGACCAATACGCCAACTCAACGTCTTTGCTATTAAGTAATCTTTTTTCAATTGACTCTTTCAATTTTGTATAAAATATACTTGGGTCAAAGGGAGGATCCTTTTTGAATCTCTTTTGTGAAGTAAAACTCCACGAAAGCGAACATCACTTACAGCAGCAACAGCACATTTATAATAGGGCCCAAAGTTCTGTCTTTCTTCAAAAACTTGTACCAGTATTTTTATTTTCTTATTTGCCTTATACAAGTCGATGTTGCGGTCCTGTAGATCCAAACTTAAATCTGACAATTCTTGGAGAGCGTCACACATCAATCCTAGATCCAATAAAAATTCTGTAGATGTTATTTTTCTTTTCAAGCCATCATAAGTGCATTTATCATTTTTATCTCTTGTAGGATCATGCATTGCTTGTTCAAAATGATACACAAGGGATTCAAAATTATTCCATACAGCCAAAAGTTTACGCAAACTGGATGACACCCATCGGGTACTTAAAATTCTTCCAATTTTCAGCAGCTCAGTCCCCAGTAATTCTGTACATAAATGCAACTCTCTGCTATTCTTTGGTGAAGCATGGTATATGACATATAGTTTATCAATAAATGATTGGAATCTATTTATTCCTGAAGTTTCCTTGGCAGCATCACCTACTGATAATTCTAGTCTGTGATTAGCACAATGCCAAACTATAATAGAAGGAAAACGTTCTGACAGCAATTTTTTCACTCCACTTTTACATCCCATCATCACAGCGGCGCCATCGCATGCCAGAGAAATCAAATATTTTTTTCAAATAATCTTCTGCCATCCCATAAGAGTAAAGACATTGGAGTAAGGAATCAAATATTCCTTCTGCTGTTACTTTTTCAAGTTCTACTAAGTTTTTTTTTACAGTGGTTTTACAGTGGTTCTCCTCCTATCTCCAGGGACGTTCGCAGTCGGTGTTGACAGGAGGGCAGAGGTCGACCGTGAGGTCTCTCGTTTGTGGAGTTCCTCAGGGGTCGGTCCTCTCGCCTCTCCTGTTCAACATCTATATGAAACCGCTGGGTGAGATCATTCGTGGTTTTGGAGTTGGGTATCATCAGTATGCTGATGATACCCAGCTTTTTCTTTCAACCCCAAACCACCCCAGTGATGCCCTCAATGTGATGTCCCGTTGCCTGGAGGCGGTCCGGGTCTGGATGGGGAGGAACAGACTTCAACTCAACCCCGACAAGACTGAGTGGCTTTGCATACCTTCATCCCGGGTCTATTCGGATATTCCATCTCTTTCTATGGGGGGTGAATTATTACCCCCTGTAGATAGGGCTCGCAACTTGGGAGTCCTCCTAGATTCACGGCTCACCTTGGAAGACCACATAGTGACTGTGACTAGGGGGGCTTTCGCCCAGGTCCACCTGGTGCGCCAGTTGCGGCCCTATCTAAGCCGGGATGATTTATGCACGGTCACTCATGCGCTCGTGACCTCTCGTCTAGACTACTGCAATGCTCTCTACATGGGGCTGCCCTTGAGGACCACCCGGAGGCTCCAACTGGTACAGAATGCAGCCGCGAGAGTTGTGTTGGGAGTCTCCCAATACTCCCATGTTACACCTCTGCTCCGTGAGCTGCATTGGTTGCCAGTTGTCTTCCGGGTGAGATTCAAGGTACTAGTAATGGTGTTTAAAGCCCTACATGGCAGGGGTCCGGAGTACCTCAGGGAACACCTGCTGCCGGCATCAACCTCCCTGCGCCCTGTGCGTTCCCACAGAGAGGGTCTCCTCAGGGTGCCACCGATCAGAGAATGTCGATTGGTGGCCCCCAGGGGGAGATCCTTCTCTGTGGGCGCTCCGGAACTATGGAATCAGTTACTGGTAGAGCTCCAGATGGCGCCCGATCTTCACTCCTTTCACCGCGATCTGAAGACGTTTTTGTTTGCACAAGCCGGCCTGGCCTGATGGGGGATTGGTGGGGTTTTTATTCTTGTATTTTTATTGTTGTATCTTTGGGGTTTATAAATGTAGCATATTAATTGTTTTAAAATCGGGCAATTATTTAATCTCCTTTTAATATTTGTAACTTTGTATTTTATTCTTGCCCTGTGAACCGCCCTGAGTCCTTCAGGAGAAGGGCGGTATAGAAATATTAATAAAATAAAAAATAAAAATAAGTACAAAAACAAATTTACTGGTTAATTCATTCCCATACCTTCGATACAGCATTGAACAAATACTATGAGGGTAGTTTTTTTGCTTATTTTGGTTGATTCATCAATTATCAATGAAATTTTATTATTGGATCAAACAATTTCTTTAACCACAGTTTTCCTCATTTCTTCACTTATATGATTAACAATATATAATCTTAAAGGGCTTGCCATTGTGATAGAAGACTGCTACCACTGCTCCAGGGTTTGGCTAACTTAAATATGCATAGCATAATTAGATTTATTATTGCTGCTAAAGCTATGGGTTATGGATTCACATTTCCCATGGATTGTCTTCTGTCCATGAGAGGGAAGCTTGGTAGATTCTAAATTTTATAATTTTAGTTATTCCTTCGTGGCAGGGTATATATGAGAACAAGCTGCAAAGGTCTTTAAAAACATGTTTCTCACATATTTATATTTTTGAATCATAAATATTAAATCTTTTTTCTTTCCAATGATCCAAACTAATGCTTTAGAAATATAATTTCCAGTTTTAGCTACAGTAAACAAGCAAATTACACTAAAGCTAAATTTAACGTTACTTGTTAAAGATATTTACTATATTTCAGAATTAGTATTCTTTCAGTCACAATCTTATTCCTATTGAATTTGGCTGATTTTAAAATGTGATGTAAAATCATAAGCACATAAAAAGAAAACAGAAGAAACAGCTGCAAATTAACTCAACAGTTCTATGCTTAGCAACATTTCCATTTAATCAAAGTCCTTGCTCTTTCCAAATCTATTTCAGGGTTTACTTTCTATATACACAAACAATGGGAAATGAGTTTCTGGGCTGGTTCAAATTTTTTACACATTCCAAAAATTTCAGATAATGTATCTGTTCCATTTAAATATAAAAGCATGATAGGCTCTGTATTTGTACAATGGCTGATTATCTCAGTGTGCAGAAACGTGGATAACTACAAACAGAAGTTGCAAGCCCTCTCCTTGACTTCAGAGTCATCCTGGTGAGATAGTCATCATATAAATTTAATAAATAACTTTTTTTTCAAATGCCCCTATCAGGAATTGAATTTGAATAAAGTTTCAGAAAAGCAAATGTTCTGTGCTGGTGGTACTAAGCTCCCAAAGATCTAGCATGGGATAAATGAATTCTTCCTAATAAAAATAACTTCCTGCCTTTTTCTAATAATCATTTCTTCCCTACAGCAATTTGAAAAGTAAAACAAAGTGAAACAAACCACTACTCCCTCCATGCAGAGAAAATTTCCTTGACTCATACTTGGATATCCTATTTGCAAATAATATCTTACTTACCTAATTGAGATGGTGTAGTTGGGGAGCAGGGAGGAGTGCAAAATTCCTGCCTTTGCTGCAACTTGCCTGTGCAACAATTGCCTGCCGGGTCTTTTGGCAAGCTCAGCAGCAATTCCTTTTGGCTTCCAAAAGCCAATAGCATAGCTGACTCAGGAATTCTGGGAGTTGAAGTCCATGAGTCATAAAAGAGCAAAGCCTGCAATAGGCTTAGGCCAGTAGCAGCACAGCTTGTGCAAAAGCTTTTTTTTTTTTTTTTTTTTGCAAAAAAAGGTGCCGGAACGCCGTTCTGAGCGTTCTATGAGGAAAAAATCCCTGATCATAATTTATCACGTGTATGATACTTTTGTGGAGATAAAACAAGTTTAAATTGTTCAAAAGAATTGCAGAAAAGCTTATATACAAAAAATAGCCTTTTAACAGAATTCACTAACAGAAGGCATTACTTTGCAGTATTTGTACAAGTATTAATAGGTTGGAAACCAGGAAGCTGTGGGTTTTAGAACTTAAAACATATAATTAAGGTCCCTTCCAAGTATATGTTGGAGGTCTTCTAGTTCAGCTACCTTCTCAAACAGGATACTCTATATAATTTCAGATAAATGGTTGTTCAGTTTCTTTTTGAAAGCCTCCAGTAATGGAGCACCCACAACTTCTGAAGGCAAGCTGTTCCATTGGTTGATTGCTCTCATTGTTAGGAAATTTCTCCTTCTTAGTTCTAGGTTGCTTCTCTCCTTGGTTAGTTTCCACCCATTGTTTCTTGTCTTGCCTTTTGATGCTTTGGAAATTAGTTTGACCCCCTCATCTTTGTAGGAGCCCCTCAAATATTGGAATACTGCTATCATGGCTCCCCTAGTCGTTCTTTTCATTAGACTAGACATACACAATTCCTGTAACCATTCTTCATATATTTTAGCCTCCATCCTCCTAATCATTCTTGTTCCTATTCTCTGTACTCTTTCCAGATTCTCTCTCTCTCTCTCTCTGTCTATACACACACACACACACACACACACAAACACAAACACACACACTGTGGTGACCAGAACTGGATGCAGTATTCCAAGTGTGGGCTTACTAAGGCTTTGTAAAGCAGTACTAGAATTTAATGTGATCTTGATTCTATCCCTCTATTAATGTAGCCTAGGACTGTGTTGGCATTTTTGGCTGCTGCCACAAATTGTTGATTCATATTTATTTATTTTTGCTGCACGCTATTCATGTTTATTTTTAGTTGTAAAAGCTGCTTGAGTTAGTCATTCTTTCTTTACCCAGGCCATCTCACCCCATTGCGTTGTTGTGGGGGAAATAGGAGGAAAAAGTATTATGTATGCTGACTGCCTTAAGTTACTTATAAAGGGCAAGATAAAAATTGAATAAATGAATAAATGTTTGGGTTCTGTTAGCATTTGATTCCTTTTAAACTGACTACCCCTGCTGTTTCCAGTTTTCCTGAAATCTTGTAGTCCTTTAAATCCTTGTGGATAATGTTATCTGCACAAGCTTGTTATCTGCAAGCTATTGTTCATAATGAAGTGTATGGTTAACCATAGACAATTTCTCCTTACTGAAAATAGGAAATGTCAATGATCTGTATAATAAGGTATATTTTCCTCTTCCTGGCCCCCTTCCCCATCTTTATAAAATCTTTATTTCCATCTCTTAGGCTTTGCTTATTATATTTGATACATGGGGGCCTTCATTTGATTAAAGTTGTACTTAGCTATTCTAGGTAGATGATTTGCTTTGATTTATAATATGAAATTCTACTGTGGTACATTATGATATTAATCTATGTTGCTATTCAAATGAGGCCATCTTATTTGTTGAAATTTTAATGCAGTTTATTTAGTTTAAGGACTAGATGTTTGATTTTGGACAGCTTTTTAAAAAATAAAAGTTGACTTTTACTATTTTCAAGAAGGAAAATAGTTAAAACGTATGTCACAGGGAACTAACTTTTAAAACATTTCATACAGGTGTATAAAAAGATAGGTTATTGGTAAACAAAATGTTTTGTGAAAATAGGTAAATGAGAAAAGGAAAGAAGTAAAAACAGGATAAAGCATTTGGGAAAAAAGAAAATTATTTTTTTAAGACTCTGGAAAAAGAATATATCCTAAAAAGAAGAAATGTTGTTTTCATCTTTTTCAATTCTTCCCTACAATCTTTAAGAATGCACTGGACTCATGCAATCAAGATCAACATTTCCTTATTTATATAGTCTTTTATTATACTGTAACTAAAGTTATATTTCAGACCTGTAGGGAGAAAATGTGATGAGTCCCAGACACTGGATTTTATCACTAAATGCTTTACAGCAATGAAAAACAAATGAGCATGAATTATATTGTCTCTAATCTTGAGGTGTATACACAAAATCATTCAGCAACAGAGAAAGATACTGATTTATAGAGGGCAATGTAATCTGTTGTTAAGTTTTTGTCAGGAATTGTCAGAGGAAATTCTAGCTAAGTTTTGCTCCAGGTCAAGATTTGCCTTATAGGTATATAGATTAAATAGAAAGCAGAAGAAAATGCTAAATAGAAGAAAGAAGAAACATGAAAGCAAATTGCATTGTAATCAAATGACTGACTTTATACCTTTGGGGGGGGGCTGGGTGTATGGCATTTAACTGAAGTCAGAAAAGACATCAGTGTTATGTATGGATGGTTTTCAGAGTCAAAAAATTCATACTTTCCCCTACCCACCTTATGATGGTCTATGACAGTGGTTCTCAAACTGTGGTCCATGGACCTCTGGGGGGCTGTGATGTCATCACAGGGTGTCCCCAAAGGCTTGAAGAAATGCTATGATTTAAATCTTGAGTTAAATCTTGGGGGTCCTTGGCCATGGTCCAAGGCCACAAAAGGTATTTAAAGGGGCTTCAAGGTGAAGAAAAGATTGAGAACCACTCGTCTACGACAATAATAAAGATTTGATTTGATTTGATATTTCTCCTCTATGTACAGAATACTTAGGGTAAATTAAAATTCAAGAATATAACCCACATGGACTCGGTAGTGGACTAGTACCTCGTCCCTGTTCAGGATGTTCTGTTCGCTTGGGAATTTCTAGATTGTGTCAGCTTTAATTAAGCTCTTTAAACTTTGTTTTAGTAGTTAATTTGCAGGTATGATTAAGTTTACCCCAGACCTGACGTTCTGATAAGATGTAAAAGGTGAAACCTATTTTAAATGAATTAAGAACTTTATTAATGACATCACCAAAAATTTTATAGGGTATGTAGAAAGCTTGCCACATGGATAATTTTGTTAAAATACAGTTGTGGACTTGGTAAATTATAACCAGACATGGTATGTGAACTTAATAGAGGCCCATTTCAATATCTAAAGAAAGAATGGTTTTCCTTAATAAAGATAAACCAATATTTTTGCAATTGCCCAATTAGACAGTCTGTTCTGGCATCATGTAACCAGGCTCATGGTTAAGAGACTAGTATACCTGCTTCTCTGTCTGAATGTTTTCCGCCTGTGAGAAGTCATAGAAATTTGATCTCCTTTCTTTGCTAGAGATTTCTATACATTAAAAACTAATTTTGCTTTCTTGATTCCTTTTTAAGTAGCACTAAGATAAACTTCTGAAATCATTCTTAATAAATTCTGTCTTACCAGCCTAAATCCTTATATCTTTGCTATTATTAAATATGATACCTGCCCTTCCTGGTTAATTCTAAATGAAACTTTTCTTTTGAAGTCATACTTATGGAGCTGTTTGTGTAATGACTAACTACATAGGTTGTTTTAAGCAAACTTATATCTGTTACATATAAGTTGGGTATCCGGTCGGGTTGATCCATGGATTAAACACTTAAAGGCTGAAACTCAGCTAGAAACAGATCTCCTTTGCTATAATGTGTACTTTTCAAAGTCAGACCATCAACTCCGGTGTAAAGTATATTGTTACCATTTGACTTTTTCTGTGACATGGGTAAGAATAAGCTCACCACAGACATGATTGTGGGGGAAAGATGACTTGACTATATTAAAATGTGATGCCAGGTTCCACTAGTCTTCTGTCAGATGGAACATTTTCTTCAGGCATTAATAAAGTTTAATCCATTAAGCTGTATGACCAGCAGGTCATTTTTTATGCATAGTTTTTTCTTGAAATGTAATCCTTCTTTTTATATATTTTTGTTTGCCTTTTTCATAGCTGTCATGAATTTGGACAACTCTGTGGTGGACTTAGAGACTCTTCAAGCCCTTTATGAGAATGTGAGTATCAAAACAAAAATGTACATGCACTAATTATAGTTTACAATGTTTGCCAAAAAAAATGGCAGAATCACAATTATGACTGATTGTATTGTTATGGTAGAACAATATCACAGTGACAGTTAAAAGGAAGAAATATCCCTGACTATATTTCTTTGTTAAATTTGTTGTTCCCATTGAGCTAGGTGCCAGTTTAATACCTAGTGCACTATTTTCCATTCTGACTGTATGGCAGAAGAGTATACAGAATTATATTGCATAAATGCTTGCATAGTGCCGGCCTTGTTTCAAGCCTCCTCAAAGAGATTATGGACCTTTGGATGTCTTTCTAGAATCCATATGATGCTTCATTATAACATGTGATATCATATATTGAAAAAACATCGTGATAAAATATATTTATACAAAACAAATTTTGATTTATGCTTATTTGTTAGTGAGTTTTTATTGCAGATTAACTAAGTTACATTATAATTTCTTGTACTTTTAAAAAATTTACTGTAACAGGTTTTTTTTTGGTGAGGTCAGACAACTTTACTAATTAATTTTAAATTAGTGGATAAGGAAAATGCTGTAGACATAGTATACTTGGACTTCAGCAAGGCATTTAACAAAACAGACCATAGCCTACTTCTTGATAAACAGTGCAATAGAACTACTTCTACATGGAATGAAACATGCAAGTTCTGTGCTCTGTATAATTTATTGAGCTCTTTAACATCTTCATAAATAATATAGATAGGATTGGGTAGCAAGGGAACTCATCAGATTTTCAGATGACACCAAGTTGGGGGAATAGCTAACATTTAGAAGGTAGACTAGACTAGACTAGACTAGACCAGACTAGACCAGACTAGACCAGACTAGACCAGACCAGGCCAGACCGGACTGGACTGGAATGGACTGGACTGGACTGGAATAGAATAGAGCAGAATAAGCTGGAAGGGGCCTTGGAGGTCTTCTAGTCCAGCCCCCTTTCAAGGATCTTGACAGATTTTAACACTGGGCCCTGTTCAACAAAATACAATTCAGTGGTGGGAAAAGCAAGTTCCTACACATAGACAACAAAAATTAAATACACAGGTATAAAATAGGTGGTGCCTGGCTCAACAGTAGCAACTGTGAGAAGGGTTTAATGTCCTAGCAGACCACCACTTAAGTATGAGCCAAAAGTGTACAACAGCTGCCAAAAAAGATAATGCAGTTCTAGGTAGCATCTATTTTTATTTTTAGAGTATATCCTCTTATCCAGATGAGCTGTATATAATGATGAAAACTTTGGATTATGTACAATTCATTAAATTTCTACTAAATACTTTATCATGCATTTCTATTTAAAGCAACTCCAAGAGGTTCAAACACCTACCTAATTAACTCATCTATTGAAAAAATAAACTCAGCAACAACTCTGATATTCTATATATATTATAAATATACTTGTTTAGATAATTGTTTTATTAATTTTCCCATAAAGAGTGTTAAATGGTGAGAACTAAATGGTTCCTGTTCTCCTTTGTATTTGACCCCCAATTTCTAATTCAGGACATGATGAACTGCTTATTTGAATTGATTAGCTTTTAAGCAAAACTTAAGTTAATTCACTCTCCCTTACCCATAATTACATTTTAGAATAAGTTGTTCCTTATTCTAAAATTCTTTATTAACTTACATGACCTTTTCTGTTATTTTTCACACACTGCATTAATTGTAAGATCAGAACATTCTTTTCACTATATAGTTAAAACATTGCAATGCAAGTTCTCAGATATTCTATTTGATGTCTGCAACATATGGGAGCATTTGTTTTATGATCTTTCTTCAAAATGTAATCACTTTTTTTGCTGATTACATATGTTTGGCATGGTGCTTTTCCTTCGAGATGTGAAAGAAGTTTGGGCAGCCTCCAAGTCTAAACACACCCTAATTTCAAAAGCCACAATCCTGAGGCTCAATTCCTGTTTACTAAGGAATTCAAGTATTGTTAGACTGCATAGTTACTGAACATATTGTAGTCCTTTGGTCTGTTATCCTGCAGCAAAGGACTCTAATTTAGGCTTATTAATCTATATGATTTTGAGACAGTGAATATATTTTTATCTAATCATTACACAAGTATTAATTTTCCACAGTTTCTATTAAGTTTGTCATTTGAAAAAAGTAGACTATCATTTAGTCAAGGAGAACATTGTTACCATTACTTTCCTTTGATGAAGTTTTATGTGTATTGAACTAATATTTAAGATGGACAACTGAGTATACACATTGTCGTATTTCAATTGTATAATATCTTTCCTTGGGCTCAATCTAGGAGTCATCCTGGATTCACAGCTAAGGCTTTTGTACAGTTTCATCTGTTCAGCCAGTTGCACCCTTTCCTGGATCAGGAGTTTTCCAGATGGTCAGTTATGCCCTAGTCCTTTCACAGTCATAAAATTGCAATATGCTGTACATACAGTGCCACTGAAGACTACTTAGAAGCTGCAACTGATTGAGAATGCAATGGTATTACCAGTGCTGGGCCTGCCCTTGTATGCCCATATGATTCCATTGCTCTACAGACTGAACTAGTTGCCACTGAAGTTCCAGGGATAATTCAAGGCATTGATATTGTGCTTTCTTTTATGCCAGGAAGGACTTCGTAGGAGGATTATAGAACAAATTTGTTCATCCAGTAAGATCAGAATTGGTGCAAATTGAGTCCCCTCAATCAAACAATGTCATTTATCAGGACCCAGCAGACCTGTCTTATCTGGATTAAGATTCCCACAGAGATCTATTTGGCCCCCACCATAATGATATTCTACAAGTTTTTAAACACCTATTTGTCCTTTCAAACCTTGAGTTATTATTTTTTGATGTTGTTGTCCTATTTTAAATGTAAATGACTCAGAATCATTTTGGAGTTGGATGACTTCTAAAATACATAAGCATCTGAAAAAAAACCCCTCTCTTTTCCCATTGTTAAAATGGTTTGACATTTTTTAAAATTATTATTACTTAGGAAACTCCCTATAATTTTAAATGCATGTATGCTCACTGACATTTTACCTACCGTGATATTACATACATTTTAATATTTTGATTGTTGATCATTTTGCTGTTTTCTTATTTTCAAAAGCATTTGGGGAGTTTTAATCATACAATATGGGTAATTGGCCATCTTTTTACTATAGTAGGCTTTACAAAGATTAACATAAATCCTAGGATTTGCCCAAACATTTAGTCATCTGTAGAAACATAAGAGTGTCAAATGAATGCTCGTCCAGTTAAACTAAGCTGTCATTCCTTCTACTGTTTTCTCTCCTCAATGATAAAAAAGAATAATAATGCATTAAATGACCACTGCTGCTTCTTTACGACTAACTAAACTAACTAAATTCCAGGTGTCTAAATAGCCAGTTCATTTTGGTTAATGAAAGAAATCAAACTATTACTAGCTTCTGATTTTTTTACTTAGAAAGCCAATTATATTAAATAATCAACTTGCTATGATTTCATGAACTGAGATGTCAGAATTAATGAAAGATTATAGATAAAGCAGTAGAGGAAGAATTCATGTTTCATGTTAACACAAATTTTATTTTATTTATTTTTATTTTATTTACTTATTAGATTTTTTTTGCCACCCACTCAAGGCAACTCTGGGCAGCTACAGCAATAAGAGCCAGTAAAATCACAAACAAAAAATTTCTAATAACAGTAAAGATTACAATTAAAAATATGGAGAATGAAGGGAGCAGGATGCTCATGGGGGAGAAGACGGGTCTTCTCTTAATTTGTCAACCACTTCCAGAATGATACACCCCCATTGGGCCCCCAAGCCAACTGGCGAAGCCAGGTCTTCATGTTAATTCATATTAAATTTGCACTACAGCATCTCAGCTGAAGAAGAGCATTGCATCTTCTAGACAGAAGAGAACTAAGACAATGAAGTAGTGGAAAAAAGACAAGAAATAGATGATGGTATTGTTATATTATTGAAAAACATCAATTAATCATTCATTTGTGGTCTCTGGAATGAATATGATAGAATTACACAAGGAAGTTCTATATATTTGGGGGGTTTTCCCACTAGCCACTGATTATAATAAGAATTCTCAGGAAAAGAGACAGTACCTGTAAGTACAATGCAAACAGACTTGCTGCATAGATGTAGGTGTCAGCCCTCCAAGGCAAACCAGACATGAAATATGACAAGATGAACTAATTCTATTTTATTGTCAGGCTGCTTAACAGAATCTTGCAAGTCTGAAGACACAGACTTCCTTCCTCCACTTTTAACTACTTGATCCATTTGGGCAGGTCTTTCCTGAGTTCCTTTTGCAGACCATTAAGTGATTGTGGGACCCTGCCTGTCTTGTCTGATTGATTTCTCTACTCTTTCCCCAGGGTCATTCATACATTCCATTACAGTCAGAAAGAATATTTAGCCTTGAGGTTGCAAATTTGTTTCTCATTTACAGTGCTTTATTTCTACAGCTTTATATCTTGTTATTATAAATAGTAGGTTTATTATCCTTATTTATAGTCAGATCAAACAGATCATGGGAAAGGCAAAAAGAAGAACAAATCAGGTTGAGACTTTGGTCATAATGTCTATTCCATTTCGATTATGTATGTAATGAATTTGTGTGTGTGTGTACAGAGAGAGAGTGAGTGTGAGAGAGTATTTGGGGTAAGATAATGTGTTACTCTTTTTTATTAGTTTCCTTCACTAAACTGTATTTATTACAGTCAGATAAGGGGGTCAGCCAAAGAGAAGTCCTGAAATTGGCTTTGTTAGTCACAGATATAATTCTGCTGCAGGAGATAATACCTGTAAAGAACTATATCTTTAAGAACAGCCCTAGATTTATGGACTCTGAAGACTGCCTTCCAAGATGTTTTCATCAAAATGTTTTGGTTTCTAATGTGAAGTATAACAAATAGGAAACTGTAAAAGAATATACAGTAATCCTGCATTCTGTTTGTTCTAAATTATAATTAGTTTTCACCCAGCAGGTTTCTATTTAACTTATTTCAATGTATCATTTCAAAGATGTGTCAAATGTAATCAGGAGCTAATGAAATTTTATGTGAACCATCTGCTAAATATTCCTTTGATACATTGTCTTTGAGGGGAAAATTCCTCTTTTTTATTTCCTATATATACAGTGTATAGAGCTTGGGGTTTTAAAAGGAAAGAAGAAAGGAGTGATATGTAGCCAAAATTATCTTTAAAGGGTTCTGTCTTGTTACCCAAATAATATGTTACAAAATTCTGCTTGCATCAGAAAGATCCAGTGAGAATAATAAGTTATCTATTTCCTGGACATGTTCATATTAATGCTTAGAAAGGACTAAAATCACATTTTCTGCCATATCCTAGACTGCTTTTGTTGTTGTACAACACGCACACAGGTATCTTCTCAAATAGTGCCTAATACACCCAAATCCCTGCATCAGGGAGGTTTTCTGGCTCACACTACATTAGATGCCATGTGGAAACTTGTATTTGATTTTAAGACTCAAAACTAGACATATTTTACTAAGAGATTAGAAGCCTTCGAGATGTTTGCTTGTTTTTCTCCCAAATAATGGTATAAACAACATTTCCACCATGATGTATGAATATGTAGTAATCTAACTGATGCAGAATAATAACTTCCAAGCCTACTTGTTATTGTTCGTGACACTGATCCGAATCAGAGGAGAGGAATGCTTAATCCTTTGCCATCTCACCAAAGCTTCATCCAGATATGTTGTAATCAGGAAATAATTAAAGGTTTGAAAGCTAGGTTTTTGTATTGTGCACATCAAAGGCGAAATGAGCTTTAGTCTCTTTCAAATCTCATCATTTGTAAGAGCCTGGCTGGGTCTTACCTAGTGCACAGTTGGTAAGAATCCAAATAGTAAGGCATGAAAACTATAATCCACTATTATTTGTAAGAGATTGATACTCAGAATCATATTGTGTTGATTATGGAGTTAGTAGATAAGTTTTGTAATCATTGGACACTAATTACATTTAGCTTTGGTCAATTTGCTGTGGTGTCTGTTCACGATAGAGCTCATTGCAAATTCTGTAGTTGAAACTTAGGCGCCTTTGCAAATCCTATAGTTTAACTGCAAGTTTCCTCTAAATTCTCACCATTTAGCTTCACTGAATATCAGAATTTTAGCATTATAAAAGAGAGATAAAATTATTTCCCAAGTCTAACCTTTGCTTGGATAAAAGTCCCAGATTCCTTCAGTAATCCAATATAGAGAATAGTTCTTCAGGCTCAAAGACGACACTCTGTTGTGCAGTTCATCTGTGGACACAGAGGTAACTCTTCTGCCCCAGTCTGGAAGTCCAGAATTTAGCACAGTGTGGGGCCCTGGAAGCAGTAGTGGGATTCAAATATGTGAACAACCAGTTGTCTATGTGGATGCTGCTTCCGGAAGACCATGCTGGGCCTGGGCAACAAAAAATTAGCTTCTGGTTCTGCCGAACTAGTGCGAACTGGCTGAATCCCACCACTGCCTGGATTTCCATTTTGTAGTAACCGTGGATATTATTTTAAGACCACTCAAGGTTTTCTATTAGTTTTTTGTGGCATCTTTTTTCAAAGTTGGTGGCGTCTTCATAGCACAGGGATTGCCAGTGGCTTCCATCTGCAGTTATAGCTGCCAGTTCCCTTGGTTGGATGTCACAGTGGTGTACAGTTTCTTTTACAACTTCTTGGTAGTGCTTGAGTGGTTGACCTTGAGGTCTCTTCCCAGATTACAGTACACTATGCAGTAACTGGTGAAGCATACATTGGTTATCCACTCTGAATACGTGTCCACCCCTTCTCATCTGGGCTTTGATAATCAGTGTCTCAGTGCTGGTGGACTTTGCATAATACAAGACATTTAGGATAGACTGGAGAGCAAACCTGCTTCACACTTCAGACAAAGACATATAAATGGCCCTACAGAAAAGGGGGTCAGGCTTTGAACTATCACCTCAGCAATGGACAATCCTGGATAGGATTTTTACCACACACAGAGTCTGCTGGGACTCTCTGTATGAATGGGGCATAGTATCCTCCCCTTAGTGTGACTTTGGGATCCCACATCAAATGGTAGGTCACATCATGATCAGCTGTAAGCTGAGGGTATGTATATCGGTCTAGTATTTGGTTTTTTTAAATATAAACAATGCTGCGTTTCAATGGTTAGATGGCCTAGATGCTGATATTTGAACATAAATCTTTTTTAACATTTATATTTACTGGATTCAACTAGTCCATATGTGATATGCCGTGGGCTAAATAAATAAATGCAATTATAAACATGATATCTTTGAGCTGTATGAAATAAATTTGTAATACCGGTCTCTTCTTGGGCCCTTAAAATATATCTGTTTTGGAAAATAATGAAAGATTGATTGGTGTAATTTAATTTCTTTAGATATGTTTATTAAGGGGCCTGACATTTCTAAGACTGTACTGTATTTATAACCAAACCTGGTGGAAAGGCATGGATAGATACTAATTTATAGAGATCCTGTTGGTTGGTTGCATGGCATGTTATAGGGAATATGGTTCTCTGGAGCCATAGATTTTTCCCCCCTATTTTTTAGTATAAGCTGCCGAGAGTCCCCAACTTCCACTGGCTGCCCAGTACTGAGCCATGACCTGCTTAGGACTGGGCTGCAGAAGTGGCAGGCGAATGTGTGCATGCACGCAGTCTACTTATGCAAGTAGTGGGTGAGCATGCACACAAAAAGCTCCATTTGTGTGTGAACAGCAGTTGTGGGTGCCCCCACTTGCGTAAATGAAGCTGTGCATGCATGTGCACTTGCCTGCCACTTGCATGGAACCATCCCCTTCTCCCCTCTCCCTCACCAATCTACAAAGCCAGAAAGCATGGGGGACCACTGGCCTAGAATCATAGAGCTGGACAACATTTGAATTGAATAAATAAACATTTATAAGCAAGCAAGGAATGCCTTTTTGACACAGGCCTCTAGGGAATCAGTAGACCTGTTATTTTGCTTACTCTGGAGACTTTCCAGGTCCATATACATTAGAAGCAATGCCGTCTTCCATTAGCCTGGATTTTCAACGATAACTTGCCTTTCTCTCCTATTATCAGATGCCCCATCCTGGGAACTCCTCTGCATGCATAAAAAAAAATAACAGAGGGAACTACAGAACTGAATAATATGTCATTTTAAAGAACCTATTTCATAAAGGGCATGCCTCTGTCACTCTTTTTGCTTACACGTGTGCTGCTTGTTCATTTTGTTCCAGATGGGGATTTGGGCGAGTGGTTCATTGTTCAGAAATTTGCTTGATCTTTTGTAACTCTACTTTTGATTGGCTACAGTAAACCTCAGAAAATCTAACAAGATTTGGACAGCCACTATAGAAACATGGATTTGCCAAAACATCCTCAAGCATTAATTTAGCATAATTTTTCCCATGTGGCCTGCAGCTCTTGGACCTCTCAATCTGGCAAAGTATCTCCCCCACCCCCACCCTTACCACATCCCAGGATTGTGTCTTGCATGCTGATAGTTGCTGGCAGTGACATTTAGTACTCTGTGCAAGTTTTCAGTGTCTGATTTCTTCGTGAATAACTAATGCACTGCTGTAACTATGCATATTTGGGAAAATAAAACTATCGCTGCTCTAACGCAGAGTCTTGAGCAATTCGAATATTTTATATTATATTAGAAATCTGACACTTCTACACCATAAGGTTTTCAAATATTTTGTATTGGGTATTGGGTATTATTCAATTAATTTTCATAAATAGACCCATTATGTCATTTGTAATCTAATTATGAACATTGTCAAAGTCTACTACCACAGTTCTTACTTGTTCTTCAGCTTAGAATTAAAACTCAGTTGAAATATCCTTCTCAGTTGTTGTTGTTAGTTGCGAAGTCATGTCCAACCCATCGCAACCCCATGGACAACGTTCCTCCAGGCCTTCCTGTCCTCTACCATATTCTGGAGTCCATTTAGGCTCACGCCTTCTCAGTTAGATGCTAGAAATTTGCTGTACAATATTAAATTGTGCAAAAACATTAAGGATTTTGCCACAGCTTCCTTTTTTAATGCGTAAGTCATAAGGTTGATAATTTAAGAGGTAGGACTATGGGGAGAGCCCAAGCTATGCCTGGATTTCAGTTTCAGAAGGAAGGACATGTTTATATAAGCATTAAAGTTCTGTGAAGGGAATTCCATTCAGGAAAAATTGTTTGAAAATACTTCAGTCTTTAAAATAACAATCGCTGTCTCTGAATCCAACCCACCTCACAGGGAAGGTGTTATTGTGGGCAAAGTAGGAGGCAGGACCATTGTAGTATGCACATTGCCTTGAGCTGTACAAAAATAAAGGTGGGATGTAAATACATTAATAACATTTATTCTTTACCCAGAACAGAATACTGCTGAAAGAAAATAGCATCTCCTAATCATACCTGTAAAGCAGTCATTTTCAATTTGGTATATTACAGATGATAAACTGTAGACTGCTTTAATGGAATTTTCATTACATTGCTTTGATCTCAAAATAGATTTTTGTGTAAAAAATACATTTTGGTGTCCTTTGTATACAGTTAGTTGGAGAGACAAAATCAACTTGTTAATAAAAAGGGCAATTAAAAATTTCTACAAAAATCATCCACTACAATTTTGGATTCAAATTACCCTGTCTATTTCTGTTTAAATGGTGCCCTCTAAACAGATTGAATCTCCCATAACTAAAGTTATCTTGAGTGTGGATTGAAAATAACTATGCCTTTCTTTAAAAAGTTTTTCTCTCCCTTTTCTATTGAAAAAACAAAAAGTGGCTTTGTAGTTCACATATATGCATCAGCTTAATCCATGCTCGAATAAAATGACTTATTGAAAATGTTTAATATCATAGCTATGTAGGTTTTTATTTAGTGATAGTTGTCTGAATAAACATTTCATGTCTAACATTATTTCATGACCTAAGTTTATTACATGTTTATGTTAAATATTGAATAACTTTCTGTATAAATAATTAAAATAAATTGAACTAATTATAAGTGAATGGTTATAATTGAATTGTAAGCATTATTTAATTTCCTAGATAATTAGTTATGCCTATGAGTATGTATTACTTCTATTCACAATTTTCTTTATATTTGTGAATCTTTTTTCAAGAGAGCACAATCTGATGAACTGGAAAAGATAGAAAAGCATGGCAAATCAAGTAAAGAAAAGGAGAATGCTAAATCTTTGGACAAACCTGAACAGTAAGGATACTGTGAACCATCTACACTAGTTGGAAAGAGTCAAACTATTAACTTTTTAGTTCAGGTTCAGATACAACACACATTGTTCGAATTGAAACAAATAATTAACCAGTTCAGTACATGTAATAGCCATAAGGTTCAGTTCCACTTTGTTTGAGAAAACTGGATTACGATGTCCTCGTGTTATTCTGGTGGTTTGCACAATAGTGGTGTCCTCCTATTTTCCCAATTCTTCTTCCAGTAAATAAATTCACTACAAGTCCTTTGGTTTGTTTGCTCCTCCCCAGAAAGAACTATTTGCTTGTTCTTCATGAGAATAGGTTTAATTTGATCATTATCCCTGCTTAGCTATTTTTCCATAACCTTGATACTTCCTGGTCTCTTGCACATTCTTTGGATTTACATCTTAATCCCTACTTCAAATGAACTCAGTCTAGCTTTCTGTGTGTGTGTGTGTGTGTGTGTGTGTGTGCGCATGTGTGTATAGTAACTGCACTTACAGACATAACATTTGATAGACACCAAAATATATTTGATGTCACTTTCCTTATAATGTTAATTCATCTCCCGAGCTCCCTGATTATATGCTAAAAATAGGTGAGATATCATGTGAAATAGCTGAAATCTTGCAAGTTCTCACCTGTTGCTCAGGATTTTTGTTAATCGAATATCCCAGGACATTTAGTGTTAATTTATATTTTCAGGCAAAGATGTATGTATATGTATGTGTATATGTGTGTACTTTTGCACTGACCAGTCCTCTATCAGGAGGGAGAAGTAAGATTCTGCAGCAATCTCTGATAACTGTTCCCATCCTCTTCAAGAAGTAGTATATAAACATGCACAGACCCCAAGTATACTAATTTATCTTTTTATCTATTTTTTTTTCTACTGCTGATGAGTGAAACACATTCAATATCTGAACCAAAATTCTGAGTCCCAGTAACAGGATAGCAGTATTAGTCACTTTTTTGAGGACCTAAATCATTTCAAGGGACTTGTATTTTAATGGATCTTCTCTTTTCCCACTGTCTTCTTTTTCTTCAAGACAAGTGTCAGAACATTTCTCTGTTGGGATATCAGTGTCCTTATGGGAAATTAAAATGACAGTCAGACACTATTTGCAAAACTGATGTTTTTTCATTGCTTAGTAGTGGCTAAAGTGAGTTGGTAAGGGGTGAGAGGTATCTGTATCAACTGGAAGTCTCATTTCAGGTGGAAGACTTCTAGGTAGCTCCAGAAGTTCCACTGCCAGTTTCAGAGAAGGAATGGAACTCATTGTTCTTTAGTCTTGTTGTGTTCAGAACCATTTAAATACCCCTTGCCAGTCCTTTGTTACCCTTCCCCCTATGTTTGGGTTTCACAATCATAGAAATAATCTGTTCTCATTCAGAACAAACAATTTTCATTATTCATTGGTTTAATTGGGAATGATTTTAGACTATAATTCTGAACCTCTTTTTGTGAAAAAAAATAAAAGATAAAAGATAAAAATAAAAGAACCAAGTTCTTTTAATAGATCTCAGTCATATTTTTCCTTAACGCCTCCAGGTTTCTTTATGAGCTTTCCCTGATTCCCAACTTCTCTGAACGAGCCTTTTGTATCCTGTTCCAATCAACATTCTCTGAAAGCATTTCCTCTCTCCGAAGCAAACTTGAATTGTTGCAGAAACTGTGTGAGGTAGGTTCTGGACCATCTGATGCAAGGCCTAGATTGGCTGATATTTAATCTTCATTATTCAACAATACTCATATTTCAAAAGTTTTATTTATTTTACATGCTCATTAAATGTGAAGGATAGCAGTCCTGCTGAATGGAACATTTTATGATTGTGCTTCAAGATCAAAGTAAATCTTAAGATTTGGCTTTCATTGCTGAAGTATAACACCACAAGTCTATAGCCAATGCACATCAACCTCTAGAGAATAATATACCTTCTTCCTCTGCCAAAGCAAAATCTTCGCTCTTTGTAACAGACACTGGCTTCCCTTCAGTATTTCCAAACAAACACACATTGACTTTTTTTTCTTTTAGAAGTGCCTTTGTTTCTATAATAATATCTAATAATCAGCCCATTGTAATTTTGACAGCATTGGCAACAGCAGCAATCTCCCACACTTAACTTTATAACAATTAACAAATATTAGTTAATATTACAGAGGCTATATAATCTTGAAGATAATTGCTATAACTTCAAGATTCTTCTTCAGTCTCAACAAATCATAGTTGCTATTGACAATGCTGCAAAGATGATTTTGAAACTATTGTGGGAGGAGGGTATATATAACACTCCCCCCTTTTTTCTCAATACTATCAGCTCCATGTGAGGCTTTCATAGCTGTAATTCTCCATAGGGAAAAGTTTGCAGGGCATTGATGGATTGCTTTAAAATGTTCAGTTAAAGACATGTTGCTCAGGAGACTTAATAATTTCTCACTCCCCAAACTTCATTGCCTTTTTACAAAGCTTGTGACACGCTAGTTTGCAGCCTGTTCTGCTACCACTGCTGTTCTGCTGGAACCAGTTTCCTCCTATTTAAGGCTTTCTGCTTATGTGGTTGCAGCCAATCAGAGGTCAATCCATTGATGAACATTTTGCTGCCATTGTCCCATATAGTCCATGGAATTTAACTGGAAGCAGTGTCACTAAGGGAATAGAAAGTCCGTTGCATTCAGTGGTGGGATTCAGCCAGTTCACACCACTTCGGCAGAACCAGTTGCCCAGGTCCAGAATGGACTTCTGGAAGTGGCATCCACACAGAGAACCGGTTGTTCACATATTTGAATCCCACCACTGCTTGCATTGTATTCCATCTGAAATTTTCATTGGAGCCCATCTAGATGGCCTTCCCCAAAATATTTAATCTGTTATTATCAATTTTAATGGAATGGGAATAATATGCAGAGCAATAGTTTAGTTTTAGTTTAGTTTTATTAAATTTTTATACCGCCCTTCTCCCTAGGGACTCAGGGCGGTGAACAGGGCAGATAATAAAAGTACAAAACTACAAAAGTTAAAATAGAATTAAATTAATGCCCAAGATAAAACAGTAAAATATACAAATATTTAAAAACCCAAATTAACTCCCCATCAGGCCAGGCCAGCTTGTTCAAACAGGTGGGTCTTTAACCCGCGCCGGAAGGAGCGGAGATCCGGTGCCATCCGGAGCTCCACCGGCAGTTCATTCCATAAGGCCGGGGCGCCCACAGAGAAGGCCCTCCCCCTGGGGGCCACCAGCCGGCATTCTCTGACTGGAGGCACCCTGAGGAGGCCCTCTCTGTGGGAACGCACAGGGCGGAGGGGGGTTGACGCCGGCAGCAGGTGGTCCCCGAGGTATTCCGGACCCATGCCATGTAGGGACTTAAAAACCGTCACTAAGACCTTGAACCTCACCCGGAAGACAACTGGTAACCAATGTAGCTCGCGGAGCAAAGGTGTAACATGGGAGTACCGGGAAATAGTGTATCTATTTTGCTAAGTAATTGAGTCAATGTTTCCCATTTATGTATTTATTTCCCATTTATGTATTTATTTCTATCCCACTTTTTCTTGAAGGAGAATATGAGGCTATCCAACTTTTTATCCTCATACTGTTAACAATATAGCCATTTGTTCTTTTTTTTAAAAAAAAAAAGTGTACTTTTTGCTCATCAGGCTTTTCATTGCTGTCAAGAATTCCTATGCCTTAAGGAAAGGGTAGATCTGTGCCCCCTTTGTTACAAAGCTCTGTATTTTTCACATTTGCCAAATCACGAATATACTTTATAAAATTTAATTTGAATAGTTTAATTTTTCCAGATGCCTTCTTCCATTCAGAAACCTTTGCACTGATTATAGGGATCAGCCTGCATGGTTCTTTCAAATATTTCAGTGCCAGGAAGATTAACTCATTCTCCTACAACTGCTGCTTGTCTCTGCTCACTCATGTTCCACTGTCTACTTAGTAGTTTTAGGAGGTTGGTGTATGGGAAAGGCCTTGGGAGACTGGGCTAAGAGATTCTCCTAAGCGAACAGTTGAATAAGAGACAGCATGACCTACAACTGGATAGTGGGATGGGCAACAGGCTCAGAAGGGTTCCTCCCTTACTTTCTTGAGTTGTAAAGAAAGCAGGGGGAAAGGTTGCAAGGTTGATGTTGGTCTCACGGAGTAAACCAGATGGGAATCACAATCAGATGAGCTAATTATACTTTATGGTAAAGCCAAATTGACAGAAACTTTCAAGTCTGAAAGTACACCTCTCTCTTCCCTCTCCCATCTTGTTTATAATCCAAGCAACTAAGGAAGGTTTCTTCTGAGTCTCTTGCTTCACCCATGTCCATTTGTGAGCTCTGCTGTCTCTTATCTGACTGTTCCCCAGGCAGCATCTCTTGGCTCTGTCTCAAAGTTCTTCCCCAGTTCCATTACGTTTAATTAGTGCAGCACTTCCTGTGTCTCTTGTACGATGGTTTCATGTCAAGGGATTATTGTGTGGGTTCTGGGCCAAGCTGATCATGCTAGAATCGTTCAATATTAACTTAAAGAAATTTGAGCAAGCTTTGGCAAAAATTGACAGGTACCTGAACTTGAATATCTCTTACTCTAAACTATAGATCAATATTTTGTTTCTATTCCCTTAAGCAATGTTAGAAAAGCCTTCCTCTTATGGTATAGGTGGGGAATTTATGTCGTTGCAAATCCTGCTGAACAACAACTCTTTTCCACCCTGTCCAATGGTAGAGTACTTGAACAACATTTGAAAAGTCATAAGCTCCCCAGCTCTGTGCTAATCTTAAAATAAAAACTACTTTTAAGTTCGAAGCTCACAGAGTTAATATTCCTGCATATGTAAATAGTACTTGGGTATTGGCTTGAAGAGTTCCATAGCCCCTTTTCCCAAGATATAAATTTCTTTGATTTTTTTATTAGCGATACATCTACATAATAGTAAGAAATAATAATAATAATAATAATAATAATAATAATAATAATAATAATAATAATAATAACAATAACAATAACAATAAGTTGGAAGGGACCTTGGAGGTCATCTAGTCCAACCCCCTGCTAAGGCAGGAAACCCTGTACCATTAAATTAAAAATGTAATTATTACTGAAATTTTAGAATTTTTATTACTTTGGAATCACCCCGATGTGATTATGAAGTATTTAAAATTATATTGCTTTCAACTGTTTTGACAACTGCTATGTGTTTGCACACTTTTTATTAGGTAAAATGAAATGTTTCTAACATGTTCTGTAGTAACCTATCTGCATCTTGTTTCCCTAGATGTTGAAAAGTGGCTCAGGAGTTATGCGAGTTCTAGGCTTGGTCCTGGCTTTTGGGAATTACATGAATGGTGGAAATAGGACAAGAGGACAAGCAGATGGTTTTGGATTAGACATACTTCCCAAACTCAAAGATGTCAAGAGTAGTGTACGTTTTATCCTGCCATGCCTTAATTTAACATTATGCTGCATTGCTTTATTAAGCCTGAAAGGCTCATGGTTACAGTGCTTACAGTGCTCTGGTGATGCATTGAAAAAAGTGACTTAAGATCACTTTTCACACTTATGACCAGTGCTTTATTTGTAAAAGAAAAAGGTGCCGGAACTCACACATGTCATACAACCTGCCTTGCCTACCCTACAAGGTTCCATCCAAAAAAGGTGCCGGAACTCCGTTCTGGGGCGTTCTATGACAAAAAAAGCCCTGCTTGTGACCATTGCAGCATTCCCATGGTCATGTGATTTACATTTGGATGCTTGACAACTGACTCACATTAATGACCGTTGCGGTGTCCCAGGGTCATGTGCTCACCTTTTGCGACCTTCTGACAAGCAAAGTCAGTGGGGAAGCCAGATTCACTTAACAACTGTGTGAGTAACAACTGCAGTGATTCACTCAACAAATGTGGTAAGAAAAGTTGCAAAATGGGGCAAAATTCACGTAACAAATTTCTCACTTAGCAATATAAATTTTGGGCTCAGTTGTGGCCATATCTCTAGGACTACTAGTATGCATATTAGGAGGAAAAAAGTATTAAAAAGGATATATACCAGGAGATGTAACAATGATCAGTCAGTTTTGTGCTATTTTTCCTTCCAAATTTGTAAATTCATAGTGATATAGATTAAAATAAACCTGTGTTCATGGAAGAAACCTGAACCTGACAAATTAATCTATCACTAAATCCTGTTCATTGTCAGCACATTGGATTACCACTTCTAAAATTCTGATATTTCTCCTATTATTAATATTGAAAAACAAACATATTCAGCGGTTTTAAAACTACATATGTGTTCTATTTAATAATGAATGTATATAACATCTCGGTAATCTTCCCATTGTTTGCATATATTTTCCTTTTTGGTATTTCAGTAACAAATTTTTAAAAAAAAACTGGGTAAAGGCTCAGAAAGAGGAGGACCTTTTCGTTTCAACATTTCCTAGAATTCTTGCCTACACTATAGAACTAGCATGTCGCCTTAACAATGATAATTTTAAAAAACCTCTATTATCTATTGCATAAATGCATGGAAGGCTTTTGATTTTGTTCTCACTTCCATTTTGGGCTTTCATTTGCTTTCTTGCATAACGCAGGCAGTCCGTACGTAATGGTGGTGACTGGCAACTCTATCCCTAAGCGATCTCATAAAGTGGGGTATCACATGACTGCACCAACTTACAACAGCAGCTCCAGCAATTCTGATTGCTACCATTGAACAAATTCCACATTATAGTTAAGAGCATTGTCACATGATTACCATTTGAGAACTGCTGCCGGTTTCTTTATTGGCTTTGATGGTTGGAAGCTGGCAGTGAAGATCACAAAGGTGATAACCAATAGCAATAGCACTTATATACCATTCCATTGTGCTTTACAGCACTCTCCAAGTGGTTTACAATATCAATATATGGCCCCCAACAATCCGGGTTCTCATTTTACTGACTTTGGAAGGGTAGAAGACTATGTTAACCTACAGCCCATCAGGACTGAACTCCAGGCTGTGGACAGAGTTACCCTGCAATATTTTTACCACTGCAACGTCAGGGCTCCTCATGTGAGGGCGGGATGCTGCCACCATCATAATTGCAAGATGGTTGCCAAGCACCCAAATCAGGATTACAGGACAGCAGCAACAGCTACTATGACAAGTCATGAGTCTCCTCATTCAGCACCATCATAACTTTGAATGGCCGCTGAAGGAGTGGTTGTTATCCAAGGATCTGATCCAAATGTATACAAATAGAAATTATTTGATCTAAATGTCAATATATTTCATATCTAAATGCTATTTAATTTTGACTTTATACAGGATAACAGCAGGAGTCTTCTGTCGTATATTGTTTCATATTATCTGCGTAACTTTGATGAGGTAAGTATGAACTTCCATTTTAACCTTTTTTTTCTTTTAGGATAGTTTTTGTTTCTGTCATTTAATATAAATACTTTTAGTGAGATCTAGGAGGGTGGCTTCTTGAGGAAACAAAGAATAAAGAAAGAAATCCTTTCATATGCGCTCAAAAATCTGCTTTTTTAACCTCAGGCTTCATTTCTCAACCTCTAAGGAAGGTGTTTGAAGGCATAGGAAGTGTGCAGTATGAAGGCGAGTTTAAAAAGTGTTCCATTTCATGTTCAGGTGTTTCTTTCACAATATTGGATGTCATCTCTTTATCTTCTGGTTCCTTAAGATTGCAATGAAGGCAGTTGATAAATCTGGTTGTTGTTTGCTTATGGCTTAGATCAGTGTTTCCCAACCTTAGCCATTTTAAGATATGTGGACTTCAATTCCCAGAATACCCCAGCCAGCATGGCTGGCTGGAGTATTCTGGGAGTTGAAGTCCACACATCTTAAAATGGCTAAGGTTGGGAAATGCTGGCTTAGATACTTTCTAAAGTGAAAGATATTCCTAGCATATGCTCAGTAGTATCATTGGCTAAAATCTATCAAAGGAAAGCAAAACTGACCGGATTTTGTGTGTGTGTCTGTGTGTCTGTGTGTTTCTGTGTATGTATCCTGCCTTTATTTTTATCAATAATTCAGGGTGACAAACATATCTAATACTCCTTCCTCCTATTTTCCCCATAACAACAGCCCTGGGAGGTGAGTTTTGCTGAGAGAGTGACTGGCCCAAAGTCACCCAGCATTAGGCAGGAATAAAATTAACAGTCTCCTGGTATCTAGCCTGGTGCTTTAACTTCTATACCAAACCAGCTCTTAAGTTTGCCACTGAATTGCTATTTCTGACATTTAAATGGCACCCAATCAAGAACATTCCCTTTACAGATTATACTATCACTAATACAGAAATTTAGCAGAGCCAAAAGAAAAGAATGTGAAGGCAGCTGGTTCCTCACCCCTGCCTTAAACGATACTTGCTCTTGAATCACTTCGGTAATATAATGAATGAAAGAAAGAGAAATATATAGTTCTTGTCTCAATGTTATATTATCTATTTATATTATCTATTATCTATTGCCAGGATGCTGGAAAAGAACAATGCATCTTCCCTCTTCCAGAACCGCAGGATCTTTTTCAAGCTTCTCAGCTAAAATTTGAAGAGTTCAATAAGGATCTTCGCAAGCTGAGAAAAGACTTGAGAGGTAAAAGCTTTCTGATACTCCTAGTCACTTTGTTTTTTAGGTAGACATGGGAACATTCTGGCAAATACCTCTAATCTGTGCCACCAAGAAGAAATAGCAATGAGAAAGCCACTGTGAGAGACAAATTCTCAGATACAGAAATATATCAGACCTTAGGTTGCATTTTGAATTATATTTAAAGATTCAGATAGATTTGTCTTAAGAAAGGAAGTGGGAAAATTCAATTGCAAATCTGAAATGTATCAAATTTATTTAAAATATGTAATATATAATACATATATGAATATTGTATATAAAATATATTTTTAAATATATATTTTTTTTCTCAAAGCTCAATGTTTGAGAAATCAAATTTCATCTAGGAATTGCTGAAGATTCTTCCTAAATAATCAGTATATTCCTAAAACAAATTTCAGAGACTTCTTAGGCTACATCCTGTGCAGAATTACCCAGAAATTGGTTTCATGAAACTCAGAAGGATTTCTGTCCATATAGACATTTATACAATTCTGTTGCTAAATTGCAAAAATACCTTCCACAACCATGATCCACCAAGGTTTTTGCAAGTTTCTGCAACCTATCTGGAAATCCTGGGAGATTGGGCAAAGAATAGGAAAATTTGAAAGCGCTCAGTTCAAATCTCATCTTTGCCACAAGTGTTAGTTTCTCTAAGGCAATTTGCTATTGTTCTGTCTAGCACAGGGCAGAAAAAACATAGTCCTACAATGTTTTTCTTTTTTATCTTAATTGTGTGGCAAACACAGTGTCCAAATCAGGAAGCTAGGCAGCCAGGCCTGTTTGGGTCAAGAAACTTTAAACTTCCTTTCAAGAAGGGAACGTGATAGCCTTGGGCTTTTTCTGTTAAAACGTTAGCCAAAGGGTTTGTGGAAATGTTCTCTCTTTATTTTAGAAACATCTCTTCAGTGGTGTGCATTCTGTTTGATTTCCAATGCATCAGTTAAATACCAGGAGAAGTTTTAGGAAGAATTCATCCCACCTTTTTCAATGCAGTTGTGATTGATGGAAGGGGAGAGGTCAACGTGGAAAGATTGTAGGAGAAACTATCCAGCCAGTTGCTCTGCCCACAAACATAGTGAAGAATTTTGTCTCCTGATCTAGTTCTGTTTCTAAGCCTCACCCTTCTCTGCAGTATGCTAACGCTAATATGGAAATACTAATATTGGCAGGTCTTAAGGGCCTATTGTAAGGTTTGTAGATATGTAATACTATATAAGAGAAAGAGAAAGAGAGGGAGAGAGAGAGAGAATGAATGAGACTGAGAGAAAGAATGAGGGGGGGGATGTCTCCTGCCAAGAAAGCTGATATAAAATATACTAACTTTTTCCAGATGTCAAAATTAATATCTTTGGTTCTAGCCACTTTCCCTAAACTTTCATTTCCATTATATAGGCAAGCCCTAATTTTCTGGGTCCCCTGGGATTTAAACTAAGACTGATGATTCACACAAAAACTCCAAAAGGAACTGTTCATACTGGATAAACAGGCTTTAAAAATAGCGGAAGTACCATAATACAGCAAAAGCAAAATACATAGCGGAACAAAATATCAACACTTTTGTGAGCATGTGTGTGATATTGATTGACTAATACAGTAGATATTAAAAAAACATGCTAAATATAGTGGCTAAAAAGCAGTTTTTGCTTTGGGGATTGGACTAAATTAATACTGTGACAGCAGTGACTGATCAGAAAATAGGTTTTTGGAGTGAAAATAAATAAATGTATGAAAATGTAAACATAGCATAAAGTTGCTATAAACAAAGGTAAATACCTCCAAGCTGGCTGGAGAATTCTGGGAGTTGAAGTCCACATATCTTCAAGGTGCGAAACAATGCCAAGGTTGAGAAACACTGCTGTATAGCATTAAAGTTAAGGAAAATCTCCCGTAGTTAAAACCTGCCTTCCTGAATAAAGAACTGGATGGAATGTAAACCCCCAAATTGTCCTTCTTGGTGGTAGCCCCAAAGCTTTGAAATCCCTTTCCAGCAAAGATGCTCTTCTTTTAGCTTTCCACACAGTTGTCAAGGCAGTCTTTTTTTTCAGTAGCCATTTGGAAACTAATTATTAGCACTTCATTTGAGGTTCAGTTTGAAAAGCAGTTTTTTTTAATAATCTGTATGAGAGACATCCTCATAATGATTATGCTTTAGCATACACATTGTGTAATATAGACATCTGTAAACCACCTGCAATCTTGGGAGCTTGATCCTATAAACAAATAGACTTAAATGGATGAATTCATGAAATAGCTTTTAAAAACAAGAAATGAACTCTCCTGACAACTCATCTCCCTTTCTTTGAATCTTTTCACCTTGTCTCAGCCAGAAATAGGCTACCTACCCTGCCTTAAAGACCATTTTCTAGAGAGCCCCAGTAGAAAGGGAGGTATCTTTCTCAATGTTGCAACACCTCTCTTTCTATGGTGTGGAACACTTCTATGGAACACTGTGCTGATACTAAATCCCTGTGTTATAATGAAAAGTTGTTAGTAAGGTTGATCGTTACAGGACTAGCCCTGCAGTTAGTGTATTGAAAGTCTTGGAGGATAGTACTATTTCTGCCACTCAGCTGGCCCTCCCTCCTCTAATGGATTTTTCCAAGGGACATGGGAGAATGTGACCAGCAAGGCCAAAATGTAAGTCAGATCACTATTGCTGTATGCACGATGAAGGAATGCATTTCACTGGAATGTCTGAGCTGCCGCTTTCCTTCTGGAGACAAGACAGAAGCCAGACCAAACAGAAGGGTAAGACAACATCGTAAGTCACAAGACAGCTTCTGGCTCAGATTAGAGACAAAGGAGATGGAACTGATTTTCTACACCCAAGGCTTGTATACCAATTAGATTTAGGGGTGCGAGCATAACGTGCATGATTATTGAGTCACCAATAAAAAAAGTAAGTGGTAAAAGGGATAATGGCACTAATAGATGAAGGATGTGTACTGAATGATTTCCAGGTGTTGTGTTTAGTTTAATTTAGCTTAACTTAGTTGACAAACAATTTGCACAGTAGGGCTGCCCATCTCACAAAGGTGACTCTGGGTGAGGTACAGAGCTTAAAACCAAAAACAATGACACATTTCATTAAAAAAAACAAACCCTACTATAATGTATTCCTGGGGTCAAATATAACATTGTCTTTCAAGCCACTGAAATAAAACAGTAAGATAATAGGACTTGCCTTTCCTCCCAATTTTAATCTTATGGGAAAATCCAAATCGTTTATTACCTTGTAAAAGGCCAGTAGGGTTGTGGGCCAGCTGGCTCCCTCCGAAGGCTGTACCATAGGGCAGGCACAGCATCAAAAAGAACATGACCACTAGGGAACACAAAATAATACTAGTTAATGTGGATGTGACCAGGAGTGTTGGTGCAGCTGCATATTTTAAATGCCTGCTACATATACAGCTTGTATTTCTGCCCTCCCAAATTAAATACATACATGGATGAAACAGTTTCTTCCTGTACCTAAATGTGTCAATAACTTGTGTCAAAAAATTGGTACAACTAATATTTGCTCAGTGGGCAGTTTTCACTTCAGTGGTGTCCAATTCTCAGACACTGCCTGGACTAGTCCCTGCAGTTTTCTTGGCAAGATTTTTTGGAAGTAATTGTCATTTCCTCCTTTCTGGGACTAAGAGAAAGTGACAACTGCGAGGTCGCTCAGCTGGCTTTGTGCCTAAAGTGGGACTAGAACTCACAGTCTCCTGGCTTCTAGCTTCATACATTAACCACTACACCAAGCTGGCTTTCAAACAAACCTATATTATTTTTGTAATTACAGTATTTACTTTATGGTACATAATCAAGGGGATATCTTTTGTATACATAGGGCTGAAAAGGAGAATTAAACTGAATTTCCTTAAAAGGAAAAACCATTTTACATTATTTTTAAAATAGTAACTGCACAGATTCCACACCTTAATTTGTTTGCTTGTTTTGTGAGAAGTATGCACTGAACTTAGTTAATTCAGGAGGAAAAAGACATAAAGAATATTAAATAAAAAAACATTAATTTTAGGGTGGTTTTTTTTTGCAAGATGTGGGCAGCTTTCTTATACTTTAGAATATGGAGGGTTTTTTGTTTTTTTTTTGTTTTTTTTGTTTTTTGCAGTTGAAGTAACAATTTCTATAATATTTCTTCTTCAGCTGTCATTAGTTTCTTTTCCATTTGTTTTAAAGCTTTATGTGGTTGAACATTAATCTGTTATGTACCAGACAGACATTCTAATAAACAAAGGGTCTGAGACAGCTCAGGATTTTATTAATATATCTACCAGTTTGGCTCCATTAATTGCCCTTCAATTTCACAGTTCTCTAGGATCCTCAGTTGTGCCTTTCTCAGTTCCTTGACACGGCATTTCTTAAGCAATCTGATCTGCTTTTGATCTCTCCTGATTGTCACCAGAGTTTCTTGCTATAGTTGTGCCAAGCTATAACTTTCAATAGGTCATTCATTCCACATTCAAAATATTAGTACTTGCTACAAGACTTAAAAATCACCTTGCTGTCTTAAAGAGCATCGAGTAGCTGGGTCCACTGAAACAATACAAGAGTATTTTACATGTAACATTTATATTGATTTCTGCAATGCTTCATCCCTCCAACCACATTCACACACATAGACATATTTTAGAACTAACTGAAAATAGAAGTTTAATGTGTACATTTTCAAGAGACTTCAGTTCTAGTTAGGAAAAAAGCTTTGCAAATATGCACATCTACCCAGAAGTAAACCTCTTTTAAATTAAGATAGACCTATTCCCAACTTATGTCAGGACACAGTGCTGGACAAACTTCTTTTGAAAGTTCCTGCAGCATAATCCTAGTTTGGGAAATTTAATTTTGAGTACTCTGAAAGTCTCTCTTTGCTTGATCATAATATTTTTATTAAATATTTAAAAACATAACATGGAAATAAGACTGATGGCAATGAGATATGTTATTATTATTATTGCAGTATTATCAAATTTATTTGCCACCTATCTCACAGTTCAAAATGACTTGGAGTGGCTTATATATTGTTTTTCAGGGTTTTTAGCAAGACATACATACAGATATAGGGCTTAAGGTAATGAGCTAACAGGGAAGCCATGAGTTCTAGTCCTACCTTAGGCACAAAGCCAGTTGGGACAACTTGGGCAGTCACTCTCTCAACTCTAGAATACAGTCAATGGCTAATCATTTCCTAAATCTTGCCAAGAAAACTGCAGGGACTAGTCCAGGCAGTTCCTAGGAGTCAACAGGGGGATAGCTCCCCCGCGTCAATAAAAACATCAATATCGGTAAGGAACAACTTACTAGTTAGAACTTAATGTATATTGTGGAAACCTGTTTGTTGCACTGTTTAAATCATAGCAGACAGTGATGGAAACTTTAGATCAGGCATCTTCAGCATGCCCCCTTTGGTGCTAAATCATCTGTAAACAGCTCAGGTACAAAATGATTTTTAAAAAAGAAAGAAAGAACTTGTCATCTTATAATATTGCTGGGAACAGTTATTCTGTTGAGATTAAAAGAACTAAGTGAAACAAACTGGCTCAGATTAGCCACAGTTCAGTAAATCAAATTCCAACTGTAACAAAATCCAAATTTGAATCTATAAAGATTTTACTTTTACACGTAACTTTAAACTTAAGAAATTATAAATATGAACTTCAAGTATGTGGAAAAAGGCATAATTTTAATATGTTTTTATACATTCTGTCTTATTCAGTGATAATTTATAATTACCTAACTATATTGACACCATGCCATGATATTACTTGAATTACTCAGATTTACTTCACAATCTACAATATGTGCTCTAGTGCTCTAGTTCACAGTCAACATTAGGAAACAGTTTACCATTAAAAAATGTAGATTATAGGTAGGTTAAAACATAATTCCCTACAGAAAATGTCATAATTTTGTTTGAAACTTTATTTTTAATTTTCTGCCATCTAAGGTTTTTATTTTTCCTAGTATACTTTCTACAGTTATGCCATAAATATGCCTGTCTCTTATTTTACTCTGAATGGGTGTGATTAATGAATGTGCATGTGTGTGTGCGTGCAGGTTTTAAAGCACTATTTCTCTACCTCAACAACTTTAAGATGTGTGTCGGGGAGGGGGTGGTAAAGTCCACACGTCTTAAACTTGCCAAAGTTGAGAAACATAGTTTTAATGGGAAAAATTATACAATTGAGAAGTGGCACATCAGGTGATCTATCAGCTATATAGAAATACAAAACAAACCTTCTGTCTAACCAAGGTCAGTAACCCCGATAGAGGGCAGTGCAGAATCACTCTTAGGAACCTCCATGCCATGCCAATCCTAAGCCACTTATGTAGACCTAAGTTGCAGAGTGACAAATAAAGACACTCCAAGGCTGTTCTCCTGTAGAATGAGAAACAGCAGCACATGAGAGCTGCACCTTTGGGTGTGATTCAATTTTAAGGTAATGAGGCTATTCAAGTCCTCAGTGGTTTTCATGACTGCTGCTGACCCATTTCATAGAAGGATCCTGTGGCCAGCTCATCATCCTTGCTGCATCCGCAGACAGCAGTAGTCTTTGCAAATATGGCTGAAAGGGTTAATTGACTGAAACACTGCTGTATCCAGACTTCTAAACTGAAACCATATGTAAATGAAGGGCAAGATTTCATTCAGTCTCTGAGTCACATCTTACAATCCTTAAAGCTCCAAACAAGTCTCTTCTGGGAGAGGGTTATGAAGCCCCAACAGTCATTGGCCTAAGTCAGAACAATCCTTTCCCAAAACAAGTAGCTAAAAGAAGAAGGTGTATACTCACAGTTAAATGTGATTTCCCCTTCTGATGTTACACTGCAAAATATCTTTAAAGTTCCCAACTTTTATCACTTCTGTATGGCAGTGGGATAGTCAGAGCACTTGAGAACTCTCTTGTAGAGAATATTTTTAAAGGCATACGTCTATAATATATTAATAAAAATAGTTTGGCAGAATGTTTAGAGCAGGAAATAAGATGCATTCATGATGCACATAACTCCATTTTTAAAGTAGAGGGACAATTCATGTATTGAATTTGTAAAATTTGAATTTATTTTTAATACATTTTCCGGAGGTGTAGTAACTTAGTATTATAATAGTCTCTCTTCCAATTTCAGGTTAAAAGAAGTTTGGCTGAACTTTTATAACATTTTCACCCTTCAATATTAATATGACCTATATTCTAATTGACTATGATTTGTTGCTGTTGCTGTTTGCTTGTTTTGTTTTTGCTATGGTTTGACAAATTATTCAGTGCATATTGGACCTTTCCCATGTACCCAGAAGCTTGGAAATGAGCTGTTCAGAATAAAATATTTGGAGAAAGAGACCTGCCCTTTCGTGGACATCTCATGCTATTTTATCATACAAATGGCATATTGTTAGCAGAAGCGATAGCAGATTTGGAATCCAGATACATATCTGTATGTGTTTGTGAGTTTGAATTCTATAGGTGCCACATCCCTTGTGATGCTGTAAATTAAATTGAATCCACTCATTTTGTCTTCAGTTGGGCAAAAGAGACGATGGGAGATTGGTACAATATAAAATATTGATTCTAATTAATTGTTGTTGATAATAACATCAATATTTCCTCCTATACCTCAGTAGCCAACATCAATATTTCCTCCTATACCTCAGTAGCCAACATCAATATTTCCTCCTATACCTCAGTAGTCAGCACTCTCTTCCTCCCCCTCTCTCTCTTAAACTGTCAATGGTTCATTCTTTACTCTAAACATGTACATTTTGTTTTCTACTTTCTGCTCTTGAAGTCAGAAAACAGACTGGTTTTCCCTGAAGAGACAACAGAAGTCAGTGAAACCACATAAGCGATCAAAACAAGCTTATATTGCACCGCAGCTCCCCCACTTACTGTGTAATTGGCCTAACATCACATTTGTTTAGACACAGAGCCTATAAAGACTAAACTTGGTAACCATGAATGGTCTCATTGAGGTCAATAGAATTTACATGGTAGGGTTGTTAAACATGTTTACAAGCGTGTGTGATCTGAGCCTTGGTAAATTATTGTAACTGAGTAGAGGATTCCACAAAGTTTAAAAATAGTTTTGGCTATCTGATTTGCACTTGTGGATGAATTTTAAAAGCTTATCCTTGAAAGGCAGATGCAGTATTGTGTGTGTTTTTTTTAAATCTCTTCAAGCAGCAAATGTTAGTTAATTTAAAAAAACAAAACAGGTTCACCTATTAAACAAGTCTTACTACTTTCGGAAAGACTTCTGGCAGTTTTGCTTTAAGTGAATGTTCATTTCCCAATGTAATTTTAATGCACTGTACCTAGGTCTGATTCAAAAACAATTTTATTTTCAAAGCCATGTCATTGATTTTATATTCATGTAAAAACAATGTTAAGGAATTAAATAAACAAATAGCTGCAGTACATTTTAACTCAATTTCCTTTCATTTTTATTGGAAGTATTTCTTATAGAATGTCTAGCTATTTCTAGAGAGTGTCAAGTTGAGAAAAGCTACCTTAATTCCTTTCATTATTTTTTAAATTTGTAAAAATGGGGTTTTACCACAAAATGTTGTCATTTTTTTTCTAATTCCAATTATTATAAGTTTGAAACTTTAACTGCCATTCTGTCAAATTTTTCTATTTGTTCATCTGAACAATGCCATCAAATTTTAGAACCACATGTGAAATAAAATCCACAACTGTGTGCCCCTATAGTTAAGATCACTTCTTTAGATTTTACTTTCTTTAACATTTTAATTTGAAGTTTGAAATCAAGCATAACCATTAAATTCTCTGAGCTCGATAACCTGATAAATACATCATCAGCAATTGTTTTTTCAGATGTGATTTGAAATAAAAGGTTAAAGTTACCCACAACTTTGCAGACCATTCTACATTTTAAAGGGCTTTCATAATTTATTCTGCTTTTCTCTTAAATGGTGAATGTCAGTTACAGTTCACAAGAGAATTTTATGGGTTTATCATGCTCAGAATTTAAGATCTTAAGGTGTTGGATCTATAATGAGAAGACCCAGATTGAATACTTTGGTGATCATGGAACACACTGGTTATTTTGGACCATTTATTATCACTTGCCATAACTTGTCCATGTGGTGGCTACTGGGGAAAAATGGAGTAAGAATACTATGTATACAGCTTTGAGTTTCTCAAAGAAAAGCTATAAATCTAACAATGTGTTAAATCTATAACCATAAAAGATAAATTATTCAGCACACTTTAGCTTGGATTTGGAAATAGCCAATGAAATTCAATACTTCTTGTTTGCTTGTTTTGACAAAGAAAGCAATAACAACATATAGATGCATTAATTTGCATATTAAACAGCTGTTCTTTGGCCAATACATTTAAATGACTTTCAGATTTGCTACTGGATTCTGCATGTGTATGCATCCATAATGATGCTAATTTTGGGTTGCATCAAAAAAGCAAACAGCAGATCAGATATTGCTACTGTGATATTGCATGCTGATTTTGTTTCTAGTGAGATACATTTTTATTCTACATATGTGGCATTGCAATGATAACTACTGAAGTTGTATTCCTGTACATTAAAAATTACATTTATATAGATTTCCATGACCAATCATATGAAAGCTATCATTAATAAACTTTAGCCAGTCTAAGTGGCAGTAATCCAACAAAAACAGGTACTTTTTCAGTGAGAAATCAGACTTTGTAACTCATCCTAGATGTCCACTGGGATCCAACACAAGTCTTACCTTTTCTTTATAATGAATATTGTAAAGCAACATTTTATTTCAAATCCTTATGTTCCTTTAATTTTCAGCATGTGAGACAGAAGCAGGCAAAGTTTGCCAGTTTTCATTAGAAGAACACATCCAGCCCTTTAAAGACAACATGGACAAATTCATTAGTCAAGGTAAATAATGACTAGTAATTTAATCTTTCCAAGCTTTATCACAAGAATGTTGTAGAAACAATATTTAGACATGGTGAATGACGTGTCTATTTATTTTGGAGCCATAGAAATGTGCAGATTAGCTTAATCAGAGGGTTTCTTATTTCAAAATAGCTTACCTGTTCTGTGCTCCCTTTCTGAATGTTATTAGTGGCCATTGTTCACTAAGAAAGTTTTCTGAGTTCATATTCTGTGTAGGAAGCAATTTTCCAACATTTGTTTCTTGACAGTTTCATAAACTGGTGCCTTGACTTGTGTCCAGATACATGGTGATATTTTTCAAAGGACCTATAAACTTCTGGGTTATTTCATTTGCAGATTGCCTCTGGACAGTCATATGTTTTGGAAACAAAATCCAAAGCATTTTCTAAAAATGTCCAGGTCACGTTCAGGAAATATAAAAAGAATTGTGGGTTTGTAGGACATAGTTACTTTTTCACCTTCATTTCATTTTTTTTTTCAGTGATTGATCTTTATCATGTTTTTGTGCAGGCACAATATTTTTTGGGTTATTACATGCCTACATAAATACATGCACAAATACCCACAAATTATTTAAAGAAAATAAAGGACCTCTTCTTTGGAACTAAGTTAGAAAGACTTTCTAGTGTCTTTAGTAGTGATGTACCATGAAATTTTTAACAAATATACAAATATCAGTATTCTTCCAATCCTGAATCTTCATGGACTTCGGGGGAAAAAGTCCAGATACAGATGATACAGATAAAGGCCTTTCTATAGCAGGTCTTTCAAAGAGGCATGCAATTGTGATAATGGAAGATTTAAATTATACTGACATCTGCTGACTCTGCCAAGAATCAGAAGACTGACAAATAACAGAATAATGGAGTTGGAAGCGACCTTGGAGGTCTTCTAAGCCAACCCCCTTATCAAGCAGGCGACCCTATAGCAGTGGTGGCGAACCTATGGCACGCGTGCCAGAGGCGACACTCAGAACCCTCTCTGTGGGCATGTGCACCATCACCCCAGTCCTTCCTTTCCCTGCAGCCCCCTCCTCATCAGCAGCCCCACCAGAGAAGAGTTGCCCATGGGCGCAGACCAGCACAGCCAAGAACATGGCAGCTGGGCAGCAGGGACAAGACTGTGCCCTCACACCCCGTTGCATGCAGATGATGCTGCGGGGTGCAGATGGAGGGCATGTCCATCATTGTAGGGTTGCCTGATCAATCTGTGGTGGGCCACGGAGGTGGTGGGTGGCCCAGCAGGTGGAGTGGGAGGGGCGGAGTGACAGGGGCAGGGTTTTTTTGGGCACTCAGTCTCTAAAAGGTTCACCATCACTGTCCTATACCATTCCAGACTAGTGGCTGTCCAATCTCTTCTTAAAAGCCTGCTGTGAAGGAGCACCCACAACTTCTGAAGACAAGCCATTCCATCAGTTGATTGTTCTCATTTTAAAAAATTGTCCTTAGTTCTAGGTTGCTTCTCTCCTTACAGTCATTAGTTTCCATCCATTGTTTCTTGTCTTGCCTTTTGATGCTTTGGAAAATAGGTTGACCCTCCCTCTTTTTTATCACTTTTCGTGGCCCTTAAGTTATTCAACAGTTCATATAATCTGAGTTTGGGAATAATTCCTGGTTTCCCTGCCATGTAGCCTTTACTGTCTGCCAAGGCTCAAAACTGATTTCCATGCTTCCCTTTACTTATCTGTCACAGTAAAGAAACAATAGGAGCCCCAATGGAAGGAAAGTGTTGTTTTTTTTCCCAATTGCATCATCTCTCCATCTGATTTCAACTCTTTCCCTGGCCTCTTCTCCTCCCAGTCCCTTAGAAACATTCCTCTTGGCAGTTTTTCCCACCTGGAAAACTCTGTTAAGGACATGGATGTGCTGCTTGGAAAGGGAAGCAGTGATCCTATATACATCTTTCTGGTCAGCTAATCCTCCCCTGCAGATGTCATTTCCATTTAATATCTTTCCCAGCAGAATATTAGTAAAAAAAATATGCCATTTTAGGAGATGTATGGCCAAAAACTTCGGTTAATTTCTGTAATTAAAGTAACATTGTATACCTTGGAATATAAAATCCTCTCATTTTTATTTGGCTGGACCAAATTCAAACGTGAAAGAGTTTGTGTAGGATTTCTCTTTCTCACTGAGAATTTGATAGGCTTTAATTGCAATAGGTTTTCTATGGTCATTTGTTATCGAGGTCGATTTAATCAATGGGTTGCTTCCGCAAGACTGGACACATAAAGACAATGTAGAAGAAGCAAAACAAGGAAAGCATGCAGAGCACGGCTTCTGAAATTCTTTCCAAGCCCTTCATAGCAGGCCTGCCTAGGATTACATGATCAGGAGGGAGGAGGGCTTTGGAATGGAGCAGCCAGCAGCATTCCAAGTTGCTGTCCAACCACTTCTCCCATAGGAGTGAATGGGGGGGATCTCTGCAGCCCCTAACTGGATCCAGTTCATTTTTTGAACTTCAGTTTCTTTTGCTGGCGTCTCCTCCACACAAAACTAGGACTTGCTCTTTTTGCTTAGGGGAGATTTATCATGCTGACAGACTGACAATTAGATTTTGAGCACCTTGATGGCATTTTTTTCCAGGGGAAAACAAATAAAAAGGGCAACGTTAAAGTTTTTTTTTTGGTACAGGATGCATTCAGGAAAAGTTTTCAAAACAATTTTTGAAGTTTAATTTCTTAAAGTTAACACCGAGTATGTAGTTCTCCAATATGGAATTCATGGATTAAATGTTTCCTTAAAAAAAAAAGCAAATCAAGCTCTTTACTTTTTTTTGATATACAAATTCTTCTGATCAATCTAGCTTTCTTTGAATTGCCTCGTCTATTGGTTGGAAGTAGTTTTGCAAAAATCTTAAAAGAAAAGGATTTTTAGGACGTAAGGAGTTGGGTTACAACTAGCAATAACAACCACTGCCTTGAAAATAGTTTGCTTCCAGATATGTTGATGAAGCCTCTCAGTCATCCAGGTCTGGCAGCTGGACTTTGTTTCCAGATAACCTTCCAATCTAATGCAGTCTCAAACCCCACATATTTAATGCAGACATAGTTCTAAGTCGCATACAAAATTATCTGTTTTATAAACTTGTATATAAACTTTATAAACTTCTGTCCCAAAGGAATCTTGCCAGAACTGGAATTATTTTTGCCCCAGATATCTGTTAATTCCCAATAGATAACCCTATAGGGAAAAATTAGGGCTAGTATACCTGGACTTCCAAGTATCTGGATTGCCATTACATGATACATGATGGAGTTTCCACTTTCTGCCATTTTGATTATCTTTTTTGGCAGTTCACACAAGGCAGCAAATTGGACTAGAAAGCCTGCCAGGTCCCTTCCAGCCCTATGATTCTAAAATTAATTTTATATCTAGTTAAATGTTCTGTGTTCTTCCCTTTTGATATAGTTGTATTAAAGTACTAAGAATAAAACGTCCTAATTAAAATAAGAAAAATTTCTAAATGTCTGAGTGCTAGAACTGTAATGAATCATATATATTCAAGGAGTCCTCAATTTGCAACCAACACTGGGACCACAACTTTGGTTGCTATATGATGCGGTTGTTAAGTCATCACATGATTTTACAAACATTTTCAATCTGATTGCTAAGTTAATCACATGGTCATTAATGTATGTATTACATATAAATCCACTGTAATATACAGTACATTGCTCCATGTATTGTGCAATATTTTAGCACTCATATTTAAAGTGCTGTATTAATTTTAAATGTGGAAATTTCACATTATTCATCCTGCAGAACTTTAACCAATTATCCATTTTTTAAAAAATGAACTGTGTGAGATGTTTGAAATATGGACAAATTTTACCATGTAAGCATTCCTTAAATGTAGCAAAGAAACAAGGAAAATCAAAATCAGTAAACATGCAGAAATATTCAGACTAGGAGATGAAAAGATTCTTGCTGCATTCCCTCTGTGATTATTCATACATAGTTTAATGTTTAGTTACTCTTAAGATTAAGTAGACTAACAGTATTCCAGACATCAGTTGATTCCAGTTGTCATCGATGCTAGTCAGCATGGCTACCTAACAGAGATGATGGGAGTTACAATCTGAATTCATCCGGAAGATTGCAAGGTCTCAGAATGTTTTCTATACCTTTGTGTTTAAAGAGAATGTTGATTTCTCCTTTTTTATTTTAATAATGGAATTTTCATTCTTTGAAAATGAAGGTTATAAGGAGACTCAGGACTTTTTCAGGACACTTATACAAGTTATTCAACAGATGTGTGTAATAATTTCCTTAACCTAATTAAAAACATTAGTAAAAATAAGATTTGGTTTCATCACTATGGTGAATTCTTTATATTCCATTGGAGAGCTTGGCTTCTATGGACTCGTTCCATACATGTTGTAAGAAAAGAAGCAATCTTTAACCTTTTTCTCATTAATTTGATGTGTCACTTTTTCCATCCATAGTGTCTTTCTGAATCCAGTCCTTAGTTTAGTCAATGAGACAGCTTTTTCATTGAGAAATAATTGTCATTCTTACAGTTGAAAGCTCATGAAACAACAATGAAACTTTTGGTCTCCAAGAACATTCAGCAAAGCCACTTTTGGCTCTAATGCAGAAATTGCCTGCTATTTTGTTTTTTATTTTATTTATTTTTATTTTAATCCCATTTATATCCCGCCCTTCTCTGAAGACTCAGGGCGGCTTACAAGCTTAGCAGTAGCCTTCATTCTATGTATATGCCTGCTTATTAGGGCTTTTGCCCCCCCCAAAAGCGGCATTATTACAAAGTCAGCTTAATTGCCCCCAACAATCTGGGTCCTCATTTTACCTACCTCGGAAGGATGGAAGGCTGAGTCAACCTTGAGCCTGGTGGGATGCGAACCTGCACTAATTGCAGGCAGCTGGTGTTACTTAAGGAGGCATTAGCCCACTGCTCCACCAAGGCTCTTTATGCTTCATGCTAAACATACTTTCTTTCAAGATACCTATATTTCAACAGTTATTCATCACAAGCCTTTCCAGTATCAGTTGTCTTTATAAAGAGATGAGATCCAGTAGCTAAGTAGCTAAGCAGCATGAATGTGGCAATGAGTGTCAAAAAAGGTTGGCTGTCTTTTCTCTAGTTATTTGTATACATAGCTTTGTGTCTTCTTCCCATCTCTTGCAAAAGTAAGACATGTGCCATAGGACTGTTGGTGGCAATCACTCATCTACATTGGCTCATTGGCTTCTCATTTTTCTGTATAATATTTTGGACTTGTTAGTACTTGTGCAGTTTTTACCTACAGAGAAAAAGTATTTACCCACGTTCTCTGTTTCTTCTTCCACTTTTACCCTATGTCCCACACAATAATAAAGAGATTGACAGTGCTGGATACTGCTCTCATATTCTAGTCTTCCTCATCTCCAAGAGACTTACTCTTGAAAAGAATTTTTTAAATGTAATGTCCTAAGGGGGGAAAAATAGAGATAAATCTTTCGATCATAGGATTGAAAGAGACATTGAAAGTCTTCTAGTCCAATATCCTATCTAGTGCAGGAACATTTGGCTGTTTTGCTTGATTTCACTTTTTATGGTATAATGTTTTATTAGTTTTAGCAAACTAGTTGAACAACATTCCATGATTAAAAACTAAAATTCTAAAGTTTGTATAAATCACATTAATACAAGATTATACATTCTTGGAATAAGCAAGAATGAAAAAAAATGCTGCCAATTCAAGTGGCTCCTTCAGAACCAAACAGGCTTGGCAATGAAGTATTTGGTACTCAAAAGACTAAACCTCTGGTCCTGGGAACCGATCCAGATGGGATCCTGCAACATTATCCTGTGACATGTATAATTGCCTTCATTCTAGGTATTCATTTATGTCTTATGTCTGTAGTGACATTCGCTAATGTACCTTCCTATACAAGGAATTTTTTTAAACAGTCTTTCAACAATTGTATTGATGCCAAGGAGATGCACTGCTTTTGTGATAAAGTTAAGCATCTGTACTTGAGGAATAGTTGCCATTAAGCCTTTTTTTTAAAAAAGTATGCCTCTGCTCAAAGGATAATTATGTAATGGTTTACCCAGTTCAAATTTATTTGGCTCCAGGCCCAATTTTGGTTAATGTTAAATTGCAGACTTGGAATGAAATGAAATGGTTGTGAAGCTAATGTTATGTTTCTTCTGCTGTCCAACCCCAAGAATCATGTTTGTGAGGCTTGACTTAATTGAGTTTAACATTGACTATTATTGTGGATAATTTAATGGGAAAATTCGGTGCCCTGTCATCAAACCCTATGTCTCCATGGGTTGTAAAGCCAATATGATGAAAATGTGTGGACTCATACATCCAGACTACCTGAAATTTGGATCTCATTTCCATGAATTAACAAAGCTTTCTCCTTCTCTATCCCTTGTCAACTGTTCTTAGCAACAAAAAGTGGTCAAGTTTCTATTTATTTTAAAATCTTGGTTTTTAAAAGTGGATTTAGTCATTTTTCAATTTCTCTTAAGCATTTTGTCTAATGATGGGGTGTTGAGATGAAGATTGGTATTTGAAAAAAAGAAAACTCTAGGTAGTACTAATAACAGAGTGGTCACTTTAAACTGTTACAGACAAGTGCTACATTCATACACCAGCATGCTCTGAAGCAGCTTTCAGAGATCAAATTCTAAGCATTACACAATCCTAACAACAACAACAACAAAATCATTGAAGGAAAATGACGAAGAGGTCAAAAACCTCTGTGAAACCTTATATTGATATGATGTAGACCTCTTCAAGATTAAGTTAAACTAACACTTAATTTAATTTAATTTAATCTAAGTTTTAATGGTAGGTATAGTAGCTGAACTTTGATGGCTCTGATATTCTGTTGTCCTATTTAGTTTAACCATTTCTTCAGGTGTCTTGGAACAAATGTGCAGCAAGTTCTCACTAACTGCAGTCAGCATATCCATAAGCAATATTTTTCAGCAAACTTGATTTTAATCCTTTTATTCAGTTTCTAATCATTTTTATAATTCTTAAATAAAAGGAAAAATAAACCTGTCCAGACTGACTTTTTTCCTGTTTTTATAAGCAGCATGCTTCGCCCATCTCCCTGTATCTGAGGACAAATGAAGGATCACTTTCCCTCTTCTCTACTGATACACAGAGAGTGCCCTATGCTGCCCATATCATAGGCCCATAGATGCCCACAACATATACTGGAGATGGTGGGGAGTGTAGAATGTGCAGTAATTAGCAACTTTCTTTTTGTTCCATGTGGAATAGAAGCTAGTGAAATTTTCCAGAACTGTGTTTTATTATTAAAAAGAAATTCAGTTTGAGACTTGGGGGGGGAACCTTATCTACCGGAATTTGGGGGAAAATTGATTGGCTCAATCCTGTCTATTCTCAGTATAGTGAATTTGGCAGAACTGAAGACTGGGAAAGACAATGAAAGTTGAAAATGGTATATAAAGATTTGGGGGCAATGGAGTAAAACCCTTATATGGAAGTGCCATCGGATATACTCATTCCTACTGTGAGATCAAGTTATCTTAAACTGTTTCTAAATGTATTAACTCTACATTTCATTATTTTAAGGTCAAGGCCAAGCTCATAGACTCAAGAATCATGTAAAAAAACAAGAAGATAATAGTTTTCTCCCCCAAAGGATGTGCAGGAGAACTTATTTAATAACATCACTGCAACATTTTATCTATAACTTTATTTCTGTTTGTTACTTAGCTAAAACTGACCATGAGATGGAAGAAAAATCTCTGGCAGAGACGCACAAAAGGTGAGATGAACAAGTTTAATTTGAAAAGGTTTCCTTCAGTATCCAAATAGTTATATTTTATTCTAGATAATGAAAGTAATCTTAAAGGGCTATCATGCAATCGTAGCTTATTTGAGATCTTTGGGTAGCCAATTTTCTCATATATTATTAAAGCTAGAAGGTTTAGGCTTTTGTTGAAATTACTACCTCACTATACAAAGAATTCAAATAGAGTGGTTGTTTGCTTGAAATTGTGGGAATTTTTCTTCAGACTAAAAACAGATGCATTACTCTCATTCTGTATTTTGGGCTCCCCACTACATACAAAGGAAGGGAAAAAGATGGTACTAAATTATTAATCATGCTGAAAATTCAACATTGCTTTAATGTGTCAAATTAAGTTTGCAAAGAAGCCAGTGCTGTCTGTCTAATTCAGTAATGATGTAAGCATTAGCAAGAACTGAGGCTTTGAAGTTTTTATAGTTGTTATTGCACAATTTCTTTTCTCTTCATTTTTGCAGTTTTCTTGCTAATGTGGCTTACTTTCAGAACTGGTTGTAGTAGCAAATGGAAATTTTAAAAAAATTTCCATTGCTATTAAAGCCAAATCTTAAAATTCACGTTTTCCAAATCCAATGGAAATGACAGAACTGCCAAATTTTGAATCATGGCTTTACAAAATTAAGTATTTATATATGCAATTATCTACTGCCTAAGAACAAACAGTTTCTAGAAACATTAGGAACACTAGAGAACATCCTGAGGGGGAAAAAAACAATTTATTCCTACTATAAATATCCTAATTAGACTAGGAATGTTTCATTGGATTAAGTAGCTTTGAATTTACTCTGGTTGTAGCTGTGATTCCCCCCCCATTATTTGCTTTATATTCATTAGTAGTTTAAATACCTGAGTGCTTGCCTCAGCCTCCTTCTCACCCTATGAGAGGTTGGAGAAGGCTGAATCTCAATATTTTTTTTATTTAAGTGTTCATTTATTGGGTAGACAAACCTAAATAACTGTTAAACTCTACCAACTACTTAAAAAACTTTACTTAGAGCAGGGGTGTCAAACTCAATTTCACTGAGGGCCACATCAGCATTGTGGTTGCCCTCAGGGGGCCGGGTGGGTATGGCCAGGGTGGGCGTGGCCTACTGGGTGGGCGTGGCCAGCTCTATATCGTTCGCATCAAGGGTGCCTATGGGGTCCTGGGCAGGAGTGGAACAGATCTGAGGGTCTCTGGCAGAAGGAGGGACTCTGGGCCAGGGCCAGGGCCAAGGCAGTGGGGGCCGTTCCCTCATTGTTTCCAGGATGGCTTCGTGGGCCGTATGAAACCACTTTGCGGGCCAGATCCGGCCCCCAGGCCTTGTGTTTGACATGTCTGACTTAGAGGAATTGTATGAATAGACACAAGGAAGAAACTGTGTGGTCTTGAAAACATGGGCCACAGAAAGTCTTTGAGTTCTTATATCCTTGATTGATTATAGTCACATTTTTGCAGATTTAGAGTTGCCTTCAAAAGATATGCCTTCCATGTGTAACGAGAACTGGCTATTAGAATACACTAAAGGAAGGGGAAGAGAGAGGTCGACCTCACCTTTTTTATATGAGGATATTTCAGTTATTGCCTTTATAAAATTCTTGCAGTAGTGCTTAAGAATCCGTTAAAGCATCTTTAGATGGACAGTTAGGCAATCTCCAATTTGCCAGTATTTCATTGTTGTTTAGAAGTAGCCATGAAATAGGAGATTGATTTTGGTTTTCTATTTCTAACCATCTACTTTGCCTTTTTTTAAAAAAAAAAGTGAAATCATACTATTGACAAGAACAACATAACATGCTGTAATTTTCTAAATGCTTTAGAATGTTATCTTACTGAACTCTGATAAATCCATTGTTATGTGATCAATGTCTAAATACATAATAGGATTCTGCCAGCTCCCCTTGTTCCAACTCATGCTCTCCCCATATATTTCAGATAGTAATTCAGTTTGTTTCTAGAGCAGATTTTAAAGATACAAAAAAAAAGGAATTTCTCTGTGGAAATTAATTCACAGAAATATACCTTTGGATTCCATCCTATAATACACATGTATGCAACTGAAACATTTAGAGAGAGAAATCTTCCACAGATTGTAAAGCAAAATACATCTCATCATGAATAGGCTTTTTTTTAAAAAAATACAACTATCTAAATGTTTAGCTTTCTGAAATTCTTTAGCATTTCATATTGCCAACCAACAGAAGGGCAATCTGTTAGTAAAATAATTTTCTTTGTATATTATATGGTGTAGAAAAATACTTCTTTATATTGCCAGAGTAAACTGGGTTGCTTTTTTCTTCCTCTAGGGTATACGTGCTGTTAAAATTTTATTTACCATTCAAACGATGTCAATGTCAAAGACATTTTTGGGTGGAGGGTGAGAGGAGAGCTCAAGAAAACTAAATAAATAAGAGATTAGTTGCATTCTGCTAATCATGGGTAAAATAGCTAGGCACTGGGTGAATAGACGAGTTACTGCTAGCTGCAGTGATGGATTAGCTTAAGCACAATTAATGTGATTTAATGTGATTGGATTTTTCTTTTTGAAGTGACTATGTGCCACAGAGTGTCTATGTCATGATTAGATGTCTTAGAATGACAAGGAAACATCGATTCATTGTTTGAAATGGAAAAATAGTTTTACAACGCTGCCTCTCTATGGCATTGTAAAGCCAAGCAGTCATGAAAGAAAATGAAATAGCTAAAAAAATCTTCAAGTGGATACTGTTTTAAGCACAATGCTTCTAGAATAATCTTATTGTTTATCAGATGAGCTGAAATGGAAAATTAATCTTTCACACTTAATGAAATGGTATGTCTAACCTGTGGATTCTATAAAATCTCCGGCTGTTCATTTGTCAGAAGTGAGATGTTTAATAGTTTCTGAAAGGCTATATACATTTTTATTTATTTATCATATTTAGTGACTTTAAGAACGACAATGTGTGAAGTGTTTATTCAAGAAATGGGTTTCTGGCATACGAGCAAAAAGAAAAGTGAAATGTTTACTTCCCAATAAAAGCACATTGTGTGATCTCTGGGTAAGGATCCTGAGACAAGAAAAAAACCACACCATTCTGTGTTTATCCAGTTTACACAAGCAGACAAGGAAGGCTCCAGCCTGTTATTAAAGTTGAAGTGATACAGCCCCAAACAATGACGTCAGTCCCTGAATAATATTGATAAAGTGCAAGAGCAAAAGATATGACACTTCCCAATTTCAGCTTTCATGGGCGGTTCTCAAGAACCCATAAAATATTTGACACAGTCAAGTGAAAAATACAGCTTGCTTCAAAAGGAGACGCAAGAGTGTCTCAGGCATAAACATTCACAATTTTCATCAAGACAGAAAGTCTTTTCTCAGTCATTCTATGTGAGATCCTTTTTTTAAAACAAAAATAGGATTGGCATGGGTGGAATCTGCTATCTTTTGTAACAAAAATATGCGTCCTTTTGCTCAGTGAGAACTCAACTGCATGAAACTTGATGTGTGCATAATCAGCACCATTTCTCTCATTTTCGGGGGATGTGTGTGGAAAGACAAATCCCATTTTTAGGGGAAAAAATGAAAAAGTCTCTGCTTTTCTTCTGGATAGCTGAGGTTTTCAACATTCTGTGCAAAAGCTATGTAAGTTTTGGCTGAAACAGTTGGAATCTCAAATTAAGGTAACATCTGGCCTAAAACATTTTTTTAAAAAATCACTTCATTTGTCTATCTCACTTTCTTACTTACCCCCTAAATTTTAGATACAGCTAGTTGTCGACTTATAACCACAATTGGGATCAGAACTTCCATCATTAAGCCATGTGGTTATTAAGTGAATCACAGCCAATCTTGCCATCTTTTTTGCCATGTTCATTAAGCATTTTACACAATTGTTAAGCCAATCCAGGCTTCCCATTGACTTTGCTCATTGGAAGCTGCCTGCAAATGGTGACAATGTGACCCCGGGATACTGCAACTGTTGTAAATACATGCCAGTTGCCAAACATCCAAATTTCGATCACGTGAAGAAGGGAATGTTGTAGCAGTCATAAGTGTGAGGACTGATCATAAGTCGGTTTATTCAGCACCGTCTTAATTTCAAACAACATTAAACAAATGGTCACAGGTCAAGGACAGTTACTTCTATTGTTTGAGATGTCACTTATTATTTGAGCTTCCATTGTTAAAAAAGAAATTTGAAAGTAAACATTTATCTGTCGTGGATTCTGTCTGGAAAAAAAATTGAAGAGTCTATATCTGATGGAGACAAAGAGGTAGATGGGAAACCAGGAAAATGAACACAGACACCAGTATGTATATGGATACATTGCAAAGTCAAAAGGGAAGCTCAGATATATATTTCAAGGTGAAACATGGCATTGTGTGTTGCATCTCTGTGTGTCTTGAAAGCTTGTATTTCATAGTATTTTTTTTCCAGTAATCATGATGAATAATTTTGCTGTCCTAGACATTCTTTCCTATGCATTGTTTCTGTGCATGCTTTTCATTTTATGTGCTTCACTATTTTGTGCAGTTTTAGAACTAACTATAGCTATTATTAATTGTAATGCACATACCGTATGTTCTTTCCTTGGCATTTGGCTGATATATAAAACATATACTATAATGGCCAATTCTGAAAAATTCATGATTATATCATAACACAGTCTTTTAGGTATCTCTTCGACTGATCGTTTAAAATGATATGTGAATATTTTCCCATATCCAATGGTTAATAGGAGGTGCTTCTAGTTTCTTCCTGAGATTGATAGGCTTGAGCACTAACATGGCAAAGTATCTTCATTGGAGTTGTTGTCCTTTTTTTCCTCAGCTGGTCTGTGATGCAAATGCACATTACTCTGCTGGAGTATAGGAGCAGTAGCTGTGAGCTTCTGGTAATAGGAGTGGAGGCAGTCAGTTGTACTAGCAACAAAGCTTTAAATCCCTATTTCGGATATACAAAAAACCTAAAATTACCAATATTTATTTATTACATTTAATATAGCCATTATAAACTGTTTTCATGCTTATTCCATGTTATTTTTGTGATACTCTTGTCTATAAAAGAAAGAAATCTTAATATAGTATCTGAACACAGTCAACACTTATTTTTGGAAATAAAATTCAAACACACAGGCTTGATAAAGAGTTGGTGTTTGAAACTTCACTATAGTTCTCATTAAAGGAACTAGAGGAAGCTTTATTTAAGGAAAAAATGTCCTCTCCCCCCCCCTTTTTTTTCATATTGCACCATCCAGGAAAGTTGCTTCATGTAGTTGGTTTGGGGGCTTTTAACATCTGCTGCTACCAGTGAACTTTGTGGAACCCACAGACATCTGCTATGTCTCATTTGCAAGGCACTACTGGAATAAAATCACTCAGTTTTGTGCTGATGTGGTTTGCCTCAGTTGATGCAAGTGCAAAGGGGCATTCAAGGTCCCATCTACAGTGCTTCCATTTTGTAGAAGTAATTTCAGCTCTAGAGATCCAAGTGTGTGAGCATTCAGCTCCACGTCTTCCCAGCTTCTATTTCTACCTGTTACAGCCAATTTGATCTAACTATAGGGACACGGTGGCTCAGTGGGTTAGGACGCTGAGCTTGTCAATCAGATGGTCGGCAGTTTGGCGGGTCGAATCCCGAGTGCCGCCTAACAAAGTGAGCTCCTGTTACTCATCCCAGCTTCTGCCAACATAGCAGTTCGAAAGCACGTAAAAATGCAAATAGAAAAATAGGGACCACTACAGTGGGAAGGTAACAACGTTCCGTGCACCTTTGGCGTCTAGTCATGCTGGCCACATGACTACGGAGATGTCCTCCGACAAGCACTGGCTCTTCGGCTTTGAAACGGAGATGAGCACCGGCCCCTAGAGTTGGAAATGACTAGCATGCATGTGCAGGGGAACCTTTACCTTTTATAGGAGACTGACAGGATGGATCTAACCAATAATGCCAGATATCTTGAAGGAGATATGTGTTCTTCAGAAAATGCGCTCTGATCCTTTGATTGTTGACAATCTCTAGAGGTCTGCAAAATGACAATAATTTATCTCAGTGAAGAGTGGAAATAACACTGAATGACTTTTTGAAGTACCTTTTCTTTTCCTTGCCTTGAAACTTTAACCAGCTATTCCATTAGAGTGCAGCTTTGGTTATTCTCTTAGACCACTAGGCACCATGCTGTTCTTCTGTAATTCAGAACATTTTGATACTATGGCCACACATGGAGTATAGCATGGGATAATCATACCTCTTTCTCAGGGCAGTTAAGCTACGATATCTCAAGAACATTGGGAAATATGGATTTAAGCTATCCAACTTTATTTCCCTGACCTATTTGTTTTATCTGTATCAAGAGAGTCTTTGCAAGATCAGAATCTGAAAGTGGTATTCACTGGAGGAGACTAGTGAGTTGAGGGTGAAGTTCAAGAAGATGGAGGTATTTTGAAAATGTAGTTATTCTGTTCATGAACTGGAAATGTTATATGCCATGCATGATATAAAAGAGCCTTGGTGGCACAGTGGGCTAATGCCTCCTTAAGTAACACCAGCTGCCTGCAATTAGTGCAGGTTCGCATCCCACCAGGCTCAAGGTTGACTCAGCCTTCCATCCTTCCGAGGTAGGTAAAATGAGGACCCAGATTGTTGGGGGCAATTAAGCTGACTTTGTAATAATGCCACTTGGGGGTGTGTGTGAAAGCCCTAATAAGCAGGCATATACATAGAATGAAGGCTACTGCTAAGCTTGTAAGCCGCCCTGAGTCTTCGGAGAAGGGCAGGATATAAATGGAATTAAAATAAAAAATAAAATAAATAAATAAAAATAAATATTTTTGGAAGTACAAGTGCCTTCTGCAGCAAGATACAAACGGATGTCTAGTATAGTCTAACCTTATATCACTTCAGTCCAGGTTACCTGCTGGATGACATAGTCCCATAAAACTGAAGCCTGTCTCTTCCTTGTTACTGTTTAGAACAGCAGTCCCAACCCCCCAGGCCATGGACCAGTACTAGTCCATGGTCTGTTGGGAATCAGGCCACGCAAGTAGCGGGAGAGCACACAAAACTTCACTTGCATGTGTGCAGAAGCTACGTTGTGCATGCAAAACCATCCCTTCCCCCACACATACACCAGCTGCTGCCACCGCTGCCGCCACTACCAGCCCATGAAATCAGAAGATGACTGAAAACACATTTTTCTCCAATCCTTTTAGAGTATTAGAGGATTTTTTTTTATACTGAGAACTTTGTGCTTTTAATATTTAGTTTTTTTGTATATCACTCTGTATGATTTCTATACAAGTGTCATATGAACCTAGGAAATAATCTCAACACTAAATTAGTAAAACGTACTGCATTTGGGGCTAACCATGTAGTTGGGCCAGAGACTGCAACCAGCGCAGAATGCTACAGCTAGGTTTAGCTAGGTTATTAAATAGTTAGATTAGTTACTAAATTATTCTGAAAATATTGTATTGACTACCAGTTTTCTATCAAGGGACGCGGTGGCTCAGTAGGTTAGGACTGAGCTTGTCGAGCAGAAGATCGGCAGTTTGGCGGGTCGATTCCCAAGTGCCGCGTAACAGAGTGAGCGCCTGTTACTCGTCCCAGCTTCTGCCAACCTAGCAGTTCGAAAGCATGTAAAAATGCAAGTAGAAAAATAGGGACCACTACGGTGGGAAGGTAACAGCGTTCCGTGCGCCTCTGGCATCTAGTCATGTTGGCCACATGACCACGGAGACGTCCTCGGACAAGCGCTGGCTCTTCGGCTTTGAAACGGAGATGAGCACCGGCCCTTAGAGTTGGAAACGACTAGCACGCATGTGCAGGGGAACCTTTACCTTTACCTTACCAGTTTTCTAAATCCATAGAAAGACCCATACTGCTTAGGGATTGAAGAAATAATAATATGTCCTTTTCTTTAGGTATCCACCTGTCAACTAAGATTTAGCAGGAAATGCCTCTTCAGAGTACTACCTTGGCTTGGGATCTACCCAGTAGTGGCATTCAAATATGTGAACAACTGGTTCTCTGTGTGGATGCCGCTTCCAGAAGTCCATTCTGGGCCTAGGCAACAAAAAATTAGGTACTGGTTCTGCTGAACTGGTGTGAACTGGCTAAATCCCACCACAGGATCTATCATATAGTGATCTAAGAAAGGCTGTTCTGAATACAATTGTCCTCTTGTAGAATACCCTCCTCCTACTGGTCACAAAGATGCACTCCAACCTGCACTGTGTACTTCTGATTTATACATCAGCATTTGTTTTCATGTTCAGAAATTTCCAATACTTTATAATAGCTTTTTTCTATACACAGAGATATATAGATATTAGATACGCAGTCACATACACATACTGTAGCTTATAGAAAATAGTTTGACATCAGATTGGGTGAAAAAAGTTACTTGAAAGGAACTTTACAAAGCAAGCAAAAATAATTTTTAAGAGCTTCATAATCCAGTATGTTTATCAAAATCTATTCTTGTCTATGCATAGATCAGACCCAACGCCTTCCAATAGCAATTGCGGTGGTGCAGAATTTTGCAACTTTCCTGGAGATTTCACTAGACTGATCCCTTAATAAAATACTTACAATCCCTGATTGCGGCCAGCCCAAGCATCTGCTAATAAGGGGAGAAATTAGCTCTGCTTGCAAGGTAAGGTATAAAGGGCAACTCAATAGAACATACACAGCTGTCTCAACCTCTACTTCCAAGCACATTGATAAGCGTTCCTGGTAAGGGATGTTATTATTCATAATCTTTCAAGGACTATCAGATCTTTCCACTGTGAATGCCCTTCCATGAGGAACAGATACAATATTATAAAGGGATGTTGCCATGTTTTCTATAGCGATAAAAAGTTCAAATCTACATACATCAAGCACTCTCTGCTTAACTTCAGCAAAGATCACGCACACACAAAAATGAATCATTTGCCTAATATATATATATAAGCAAATATATATATATATATATATGCCTTGCTTAAGATGTCCCATGTCTTCATGGATTAGGCAGATAGATATGGGGTCTTCCTGTGATGGTATCCATTTTGCATGGGCCAGGGATCAGTACAGGGTAATTTTACATTCTGGATATCCCATATACCTTAAAATGCAGTGCCTCTGAAATGAGTACAGCATTCTCAAGGGATATTTAACAACATTTCAGTAAGAAATTGTCATCTTTACATGAGAATTTGGGGAGGGGGGTTATTATTTAAAATTCTACAGGCACGGATCCAGAACCTGGGGGGGGGGAAGACGATTCCAAGCCTAGATGTTCTCTTGGCATTGCCTTTTGATCCTTTCTGGCACAAAATAATCCTCTTGCACTTATGTACCTAAAGCGTTGCTAGTAGAATCTCTTCCACGTTTGTTTTCCTGGGGGGGAAAAAATTATCCTGTTTGATTCTGCTGGATTTCGTTCCACTAATTGTTCTGGAATTGAAGCCATAAAAAGCAAATAGCAAGGCACTATTAAAGAATATCTCAGTCTTGAATATGGGGGATCTGAGGCACTTGGAAATCCTTGCAGGAGATATTTAGCCTCTGCCCTCCATAAACAAAATAGCAGTGTGAACAACCAAAGGCTCGTTTTTCTAAGCAGGATTGAAAAGTCAGGCTAGCTGAAGCAAAGCCTCTGACCTTTGCTGCCTCTATTAATCCCCAACATCGACCTCCCCCACCTTCTGTGTTAGTGGTGGAAACATTGTGTAATTCCGATGTTCTAACCCTCAAGATAAGCATCTAAGCTAAGAGCTTTCAACCCCCTGCACTAGCTTTGCAAAGACTGCTCTTCATTAGGAAGTGTCCTCACCAAAGGGACAAGAATGTAATTAGCAAACCCATGACGAGAACTGGGGAGTTTGGTTGGCAGGTTTTTCCCTCTAATTACACCCTTTCTACACCCTCCTAGCACACACTTCAGCAGTTTTCAGCCCTTGTACTTGGGAAATCATTGACCCTGGTTTGTCCTCCTCTTTGCCTTTTAAGGATTTATATTGAGCATTGGTTGCAGTCAATAAATAGGATATGTTTATAATAATATAATATAAATAATATATAATATATTGCCATTTTTAAAAATTTGCCTTTAGGGGTTTTTTCCCCTTAATACTTGTGTTATTGTCAGAAATCTCTTTGTTTAAGTGGACTTCCTTTGATCGATTGCTCCTCAATACATTCCTAGTTTAATGAGTTTCTAAACTTTAAGTTGCTTCCCATTTGCCCACCTGCCGGCAGTACAATGTCCAAGAATTCACAGGACAGATTCTTTTATTCACTGCAAGACTCATAGGAAGACATGCTTAGGAAGGAAAGGATCCTTTAAAATAGGTTTGGGGTTTTACAGAGCTATAAGTGAGAAAGAAACACCTCATTGTACAAACAGGAGGATAATAAAATAGCATTTGAAACCATCTGAAAATAGCTCTTGAAAAGCTGTGTCTTATTCTGCAGCCTATATTTGTTAAAGATGTTTCTACCCTGCTTTTTTTACCTTGAAAAGAGACTTCCAAAACAGCAAAACAGTAAAATTAGCTATTAAGCAAAATAAACAATTTTCCAAAACTGAATATAATTAAACCTGAGATTAAGACAGAGAGAGGTAGAGATATAGACAGAAGGAAGAAACAAGTTAGATTATAACAAAAGCCAAAGTAAAAAATATCTCACAGCTGCCAATTGTTTCTGCACCAAACCTGGAGAAATAGCTTGATATACTGTAACTGTAACAAAACTTAGGGAGTGCCTTTTTAAATACATATGTTTTTCTGAATTTTTTTTAATCAATCACGGTTCATATGCAGCTCTGCCTAAAACTAATGCTTAATTGTTTGCTAAAAGATACTCCCTCGTTAAACATGTAAATTTACATAGAAAAATTAGCATTCTTAAACAATCTGGTTAGCAATAGAAACTTTGTATCTTTAAGTTATTAACATTGGTAAGGTTCTTGCTCAGAATGCGTAGCTTAAGAATTAAAATGTCTGTAAATGTGCAGAATTCTTCTCTAATTATAAAGCTTATTTTAAAAAGCGAATGTATTTCCCTTCAAATTCAGTATTAAGATAGATGCACTCTCTATCTATATCAGAACTAGTTGTTTTGAAGATAGTATGCCAAACCTTGCATTCACTTCTCTATTTACTTTTCTTTCTTTTTCTTTTTTTCTTTTTCTTTTGATAAATGAATGCTGTGGAGTTGGTTTAATCACCATATATGGGAAACTTTCTCAGAACAAATGGAGGTGATTACTTTAAATACAACTTGCCTGCGCTCATTTGATAAACAACTTAATTCCTAGGAACCCTGCTTCTAAGCCTCCTTGTATTCCAATCCCTATTCTCCATATTTGTATATAAATGATATTTGTGTATTATTTTTGACAGCGTTCCAGTATATGATGTTTTGCATCTTACAAACAAAGCTCACTTTTGCAGAAGCGACCCAGCTGAGGACTTGATTATTTCTTGTAGCTGTTTAGATAAAGGAATTCCGTTGGCAGTTAAATGTCTCCGTGTGTCTGAATCAGCTTTCTCTTGGTTCCCAGCAAGATTAGCAGTGATCTGTGCAAAAGCCTGCCTTTTACCCCCTTTTGATCACATAGTATTCTTAACAAAAGCTTTCATGTCTCCCGTAAACGTTAGTGCTATTTATCAAACTCATCAAGCATTTATTTATGAGAATTTCAATCTACTCTGGCTTCTCAATTGTTGAAAAGGCTTGAGATGGAGAATTATGGTTTATTGTTATCTTATATTTAAACATAGAGCCTGGAAGGACTGCTTTGAATGTGATGCTTTTAATCTTATATATCCTTGGGTAAATGCAGTGTTGTTTTGTGGCCCTAGCATATCATTCCTAGGTAGTTCCAGTTGCTACGTATATGATGGTGTACAACAAATATGTGAACATAAGGTATTTGTGGGAGAATTTGGTGATATTTAGTGCTTCCTCTTTCTGAATGAGCTGCACATTGATTGCAATGGCTTTGAAAAGACCTAGAATATTGTCCTATCTCAGGAGTTTGACTCAGTCTGGGAGAAAAAATTGTTTTCACCTGTCATAAATCAAGGCTCCCTCTTTGACCAAGTTTTATCCTGTGTAAATCTGCCAGCTATCAGATGACAACAAAAGTAACAATGAAAGATATCTTCCTTAAGGTCTCCTTTAATACAATATTCTAGAACAAGGGCTTCATAATTATTTTGGGGATGATTTGATTTGATTTGATTGCAGGACCTTTTGCCGATTGCTAGATTCAATCATTATGTGGCATATTTTTATTTCATAAGAAGGATACAACTGTTCAGCAATCCTCAGTTTTTAAGGCTGCTGGCCACATTTGGAATGCCAAAGGCATGTCGAGTGTTCATTCATAAAATAGCTGACATAAAGAATGGGGCTAGTTCATTCCCAACAGTGCCTGTCATGGTGGCTTTGTCACCAATAAAGAATTCATTGACTAGAAGACAAACTGGGTAACACTAAAAAAAGCAACAACCAGTAAGTTGCCCAAGAATAAAAGTAAAAAGTAAAGCTGGGATCTGAGCTTTTCTCATGTTCATATCCACAAAACTAACAAAAGAATAATTTCATAGAGAAACAAAACCTAATATGTGTTTGTATAGGCAACAAATATATAAACAAAAATAATAATAAAAAATATCTAATAACATTTGGCCAATAAAGAATTCTATTCTATACAGGCAACAAATATTGCAGATGCATACATATTTTTTTTCCCTCACAAAAGATTGCTAGTTTTTTTCCTATTCAGTGTGACAATTTCTTTTTATTTTTAATTGATTTTTTTAAAAAAAAATCAGGTGGAACAGGCAGCCAGATAAAAGTATATTTGGTGTCTTTGCTGTACTAGCCATGAATTAAAATTTCCCTAAAAAGCACAACAGCAATCATGACATACATTGTAAAAAGATGGTTATGCTATGAAAAAGTGAATGGTAATAGCAATTTGGTTTTCTTGGTTTTCAAAACTTTTCCAATGAAATTTTTCAATGCAATTTTGCTTTCGCAATGTAAAAAAAGTATCATCTCTGTATGAGAGAAGCAGATAAAATAATGTTAAATAAATAGTTGCTTTCTTTGTTTTCTTTGATAGCTTCTTGGAGACTGCAGCATATTTCTGTATGAAAGCAAAAATGGGTGAAAAGGAGGTTTCTTTGAATGCTTTCTTCAGTATATGGCATGAATTCAGTTCTGATTTTAAAGAATTTTGGAAAAAAGAAAATAAACTTATTTTGCAAGAAAGGTAAGTAACATCTAATCTGCTTAAAATTGTTAGAATACTTTGGGAATTTAAGGCGGGATATTCTGACTGAGGGGAGGAGATTTCTTTCTTTTTTCATGATTATCTTATACACCTAGTCCTCGACTTACAACCACAACTGAGTCCAAAATGCCTGTTACTGAGACAGTTGTTAAGTGAAATTTGCCCCATTTTACAACCTTTCTTGCTACAATTGTTAAGTGAATCTCTGCAATTGTTAAGTTAGCAATACGGTTCTTTAGTGAATCTGGCTTCCCTATTGACTTTGCTTCTTGGAAGATTGCAAAAGTTGATCACATGACCCCGGGATGCTGCAGCCATCATAAATATGAGTCAGTTGCCCCAGGTCTGAATTTTGATCATGTGACCATGGAGATACTGCAATGGTTGTAGGTGTGAAAAACAGAAGTCAATTTTTTCAGTGCCATTTTAACTTCGAATGGTCACTAAATGAACTGTTGTAAGTCAAGGACTACCTGTATTGTGACTGTTTACAGATAGACAATCTGGGTTTGTAACTCAAGAAAGCAATGTATAAATATGAAAATAAAAATAAATAATAATGGCTAGTAGGCTTAGTGCCCTTTAGATTCTGTCACTATGAAAGCAGTAAATGTACCCAAGCATTTCAAATTCTAGCCAATTTACTAGAGTCTAGTGATTTTTATGTTAAAGTCTCCTTCATCAAAGATTATAGTGGAATTTATACGCTCTCTGTTACGCTGCTATAGAACATGTTGTACTTCTTCTTACAACATCATAATATTGCTAAATATCTTGGCAAGATATTACCCTGAGATAAGATTCCAAAATACTGCTGTTTATACCTGGAATATATCAGTGTAAATTTGTCTATTTTTAAATTTCTCTTTGCTATGTCTTTTCCAAGATTTTCTAACTTTATCACACTGTGCCATATATCTTAAACCTATTATATTTATTTTAAACTTATAATTAGTGAAAGTTGAGGAGGAGGGGGGGAGGAGGAGGGGGGCGGAGAAGGCTGGAAACCATACCAAAACTCCAGGGGTGCACACGGTCTCCACCTTCTCCTCTTAAGACTATTTGCTACGCAGTCTACTTTGTACTGCAGACCAACAGATATAGAATGGACAAGTCTGTGTCATGAATAAAGTTACATTACTGAAGCCTGTGCATTTTGCATTAATTGATCTGTTAGTGGCTGATTTACTGAAGTGATTAATTCCCTTTTGACAATTGAAATTAACAACTCACTGAAGAGTTGCTCAAGTACATAGACAAAAAAAGCAAGTCAAGTATTGTGCTAAACTACCAAAGGCTACAATTATCTCAGTGTTCATGTACTCATTGTTAAGACAGAAAAGTCAACCATTCTATCCCTAAGCAATTCAAAATATTCTTTAAATTGCCAGGAATATTTTTAAGTTGAAACGTCCCAGTTCGTTACATTTAAAAATGAATACTTGGATGAAGCTTTCCAATTTAATCTTTATATATATATATAGAAAGACTAAGCTTTTTTGTAGAAAGAAAAAGTGGAATAAGTCCTCCTACATGTCTATTACTAAATGTTTTCTTAATTCACCATCAAAGGGAGCAGCTTCCTCTTTCTATTTTTGAACAGTGGGAATAGACCAGGCAAAGAATATAAAGCATCTGTTCTGCTGCCTGAATGTATCAGCACCAACCATTCATGGACAGCACTCTAGGTGATTTGCAGCCTTTGCTCGGTTCATTTCCTCAACAGCATAAAACATAAGTAAGCTTATGATAATTATTTTGTTTTTACATTAAGAATCTCGGGATGCACTGGCCCCGACTTAGCAAAAGACATGGTCTCAGATTTACAGAATTCCAAGTCCAAAATATATTTTGAATTAGCAAAACTCAAATAAAGCTTTCAGTTGCTGTGCATCCACATTCAATTCCAGTTGCTTCCACCACAACTTTTATCATTTAAGCAGAACAGTTTTGGGGGAGGGAGATCAGTCATTATTATTAAAATAATTAGGAACTGTAAACCTTTGCTAATCTATTGCAAATCACTCAGATCTCCCAGTCTATCACAATTTATCTTCTGCTCCCCCAACACAAGCAATTCGAAGCAATAGATGTAAAACAGATTCATGTTCATGTTACATCCAGTCATATTATTTCAACCTTTGTGTGTTTGTGTGTTATTTTCATTGACAGTGCTATTTTGAACTCAGAAGAATATAGAATCCTCAGTACAATAACATTCATTTTAACATTTTTTATCTTCCGTTTTACTACCATATTCCATCTTATGGTTTATAAAAGCTTCCTATGGCTTATAAAACTACAACAGTGAAATTTTACTGATACCAAAGATGAGGATATAAAGGGAACAATGTGGCCCATATCAATTGGAAATCAGTATAAAGTTATTTGGACACCAAAAAAAAATGGTTAACAAAAAGTTCTGAGAGCATCTGTCAAAGATGATTAAAACAGATCTGAGCCTGGTGCCTTTCAGATAATTTTCAATTCCTACAGTCCATGAATAGAAATATTTTGTGGGCACCAGGTTACCTGAGGCAGATGGCTCTTTTGTATCTATTTGACTTGATTTTCTAACCTATCATTATGTTCATATTTCTTCTATGGGGAACTTTTAAGAAGAGTTCCAGTTATTCTAGTACAGAAGGAATAGGGAAAAGCCTTGAAGGATAGGAGGAAAACTGGGGCTTGGGCCCATTCCAAGAAACTAATTTGATTAAATGTGTCATTCAGGCTCTTCCCCAGTTCAGATGAAGATAAATTGAGGGAGGGGAGGAAGCACATTCAGACTTGCAAGATTCTATAACTGTAGCTGTTACAATAAAAGTAGTCCTGACTGCTAAGGTACTGGTTCCAATTCTTTTAGTAGTATGTATTACATTTCATCCCAGAAATGGAAGCAAAGAATTAATGGCATGAGCTTTTACTAAATCCAAACTTTGAAGCTTTATTTCACAGTATCAATGTGATGATGTATTTTGATAATTTAGAAGAATCCCAAGCTAGTTTTTAGCAAAACATGGACATTTTCTCATTGACATCATATCCAAATGTTGCACCTGCTGTCTGCACTTTAACTTTGCTCTGGAACCTTTGACCTTTTTCTCTTTTCCAGAATTTTATTTTAAATGCAGAGGTCTTTTTTTTTAATGCAGTTCACAGTGGTATGCACTGAATCTTTGAGTAACCAGATATTGCTTGCATGAACAATGGCTTACATTCCAGTCATTCATAATACATGAGGGTATCCAAAGGTTTACTTAGCTCAACACTGACAGCAATGGAGTGTGACTGCACTCTGTTCTTTTAGTAGTCATCATTCTTCTTCACTTTTGGCTAAGAGAGATGGCAGGAATCTTAATTGCTCATTCCAAGGTTTCCTAACCTCTTTATCCTCTACCATTTCTCTTGTGTTTTAGGCAGGGTGTGAATTGAAAGGGAAAGATTTTATTCCTGAAATGAACAGCATATCTTATGTCTCTGGAAGAGGGGCACTGGCAAAGGAGCAACAGCATTTCTGATCCCATTTTTCTTTGTAGCAGAAGAAGCATATGTGCTTGCATTTTCTCAGTACTATTAAATGTTATCTCTGCTACAGCAGAAGAGTTAGAAGATTCTAACTAAAATGCTGGGAGCACAACATATTTTGTGGGCAAAATGTGGCATTAATACATATCAGTCCTTAGGCACCCAAATAACACATTTTAGAGAATTTCCTGTAAAGGTTCCTATTTTATTTTATTTTTATTTATTTATTTATTTAGGTCATAACAGCAATTTACAATTGTCTTCTGGTTGAGACTTCTGCATTTATTTTCATACCTTATGCCACGTACATACTGTATTATTGTGGGGGGTTTTTATTTCAGTATAGGAGAGCCTAACAAAAATATATTAACAATACAGAAAATGCACTCTTTAAACATTAACTAGAATAATTTTAAGTACTTTCACAAAGTATTTTGCAGATCTTTCAAGGAAGCAGTAAGTATTAATGGCAACCATTGGGAGACAGATCGTCTCACCAGAATATTCAGACTTGTCTTGCTGAAAAATTACTGAAGGAAGATACTAAAGGAAAGCTATCCATGACTTAATGTTAATATATAATGAATGTTTAGATAATGAAAGGGAAGTAGCAGAATCATTGTACTGGAGAGAACTGACTGTAATAAGAAAGTGTTTGAGTTTAAGAAAAAGTAAAATTTAACAAATACCTAGTTTGGACTTGAAGTAGATTTTAATAAATACAGAATAAATAATGCTAAGTAGTATTCCATGACAAGGAAAAACTAGTAGGAAAAAAGAGCTGTAAGGGGTAGAAATTCCTAAGAAAGGAGGAATTAAACTAAATAATTCCTGTGGAGGAGAAAAACAGAAAAGTATCAAAAGAAGTGTGGTTGACTGAAGAGTTCAGTGATGATCTGAAATTTCAAAAGAATAAGGATGTCTCCAAGGAAGATTATAGAAAAGTTGGAAGTGTAAATGATAAAGTTCAAAATGACCTAGACTGGTGAAGGATGCTCAGAATAACTACAAGGGCTTCTTCAGATATGTTCAGGGGAAAGGAAAAAAAAAAGAATCTGTTTAGTGAAAATGTCGATATGCGAAGCTAGCAAATAACACGGAAAAGGATAAATTGCCCTATTCCTTTTTTCACTCAGTCTTCTCTAAAAAAAATAATGGGCATGTATCCTAATAGAAAATTTGAAAGGAGAAAGTTGAGCAACCAGATTGACAGAGTTATGGTCAGGAAATTTTTATTTTCAATGAGTTCAAGTCTCCAGGGTTAGATGAATTCTAACTCTAAGCACTGAAGAAATCAGTAGAAATATGGTTTCCAAATTATAGGAAGCGATGGTCCTACTCTGTTCAACACTGGTCAAGCTCCATTTCAAGTATGATGTCCCCTTCTGAGCACTAGGGCTGAAAAAAGAATGAGATCAAAGGAAGGCCAAAGGTTTATCAAGAAACTAGAAGCTAAGTTCTAGAAAAAGTAATTGAAAAGACTTGCATGTTTATGCTGGAAGAAAAAAACCCCTGAAGAATGTTATAATAACACTGTTATCAGAAAAGTGAATGCTAGGATTTGTATATTGTCATAGATCACAGAATCATGGGCTTAAATCACAAGAAAACCTATTCCAATTGAATGTTGAAGTTGCTACCAAAGACCAAAATCTAGTTTGCCCAGAGAAGCAGTAGACTTTCAGTTATTAAACGAGATCAATAAGGCTAAATGGTTCTCTGTCAGAAATATCTTACTTTAAACTCAGAGTCACTCTGTGAGTGAGATGGACATGTCTCTATATATCTATTTCTATATATCTCTTCTGCATCAGGCAAAATGCTAGACAATGCCTGTAATACTGGTAATATCTTCTTGGTAAAGAAATATGTTTCTGCCTGGCCTCAATACTAATTTAATGTAACCGAATATTATGACAACTATGAAAATAGCACTGTTTCAGATATTTAGGGTCTAGGTCAATCTAGATGTAATATGTAAAGCAGTTCCTATGAAGGCATCCAGGACACTGTCTAGCCTAGCTGTATATATTCCTTTAATTACATATTGAGTTTGTAGAAAATCTGCTGAGGAAAGTGTGCTTGACCCATCAGCCACTTCTGGGAACTCACTGTACAGCCTTTGTTTGGATCCCAGACAGCATATAATGATTCCTTTTGGGCAAGATGTTCAGGCAGGTAATGCTTAGTTGAGTTAAATTTTTGGCATCCCATTTCAATCTGATCCCAATCTGATTAGATACTTTTGTCTCTGAGCATCCAGTGAAATTGTTTTATATTTGGAATATGTATAAACCCAGTTTATATCAGCCAAAAGACAGATAGCTGATTTGTATTGGTTGAAACATTTTATTTATCTACAGGAGTAGTCATATGTACAATATGTTGTGATTATCCAGATTTAGCATGGATTACTTGGGTTAGTTATAACTCTCCCAAAACATTTGCAATTAGATTAACCAAAGCTGATAAAAGCACCAGTATTTTTAGTCATGATGGTAGATTTAAGATAGAGAATGTGGAGACTTTATTGAAGGTCTTGTTAATCTCCTTTTTGAAACCTTGTCTTCTCATTTCTGCCTTGTTAAGGTAACTGCACCAAATAAAGTGAAGTCATGGCCATAATATTTTTGTAATGCTTGCTCACTAAATGGAAATTATACAGGCTTTCTCTTTCTCTATATCTACACACAATTCTTATCTTGTACTAGAGTCCAGTTTAAAAAATTTTTAAAGCTTGAAAATCACTAATTTTTCCCAATTGTATATCCCTATATGTAATGCAAATCACGTTTCACCAAGTCTATCACAGATTGAATTAAAAGTATCCAAATGGCTTGCACTATTGACTTCCAAAATATCAAGCCCCATGATGTGTTTGGGACTAGGCTCTGCTATAAAAGTTGCCCACTTTTGCAGGAATAACAGTTAAGCTGGCACCTGGTGTGTCATGTTGTACTTCTAGATGAAAGCGTAGATTCTTGGGCAATATGTCTCCACAGCTCATTGATCTCCCTCTGAAGAAAGGCTGGTATGTCTCCCTACAGATTACTCAGCAGGATGATTTAAAGCTTGCTGTTGAACGATTTAAAGTCTGGCATTGTGTAGCTATGCATTGCATAGGAAGGAGCATGCCGGTAAGCTGTCACTGCTACTTCCAAAGAAGGGCATTAAATCTTGTAGCATGTGCTCTCAAAGAGAAGTCAATGAATTTGACTTGGGAACAAGACACCTGGAGACAATTTCATTCTTGGGAGAACCAAAAGGCAGAAAAGGTTGGAGCCATGGCATATCCCCCTGCATATACTTGGGTTTTACCTACAAAATCAGGAGAAGCTAAAGTTCTTAATGCTGAGAACTGGGTGTTTTCTTCCTCATCAATTGTTTCCATCCCATTCTGTGCATATGCCTGTTTCTCTCAATATACCTCCACAGCTTAACAATTTCCATGTTATGCCCATTTCTTCATTCTGGACCCTGATGCCTAGAGATTTATTTTTTTAATTTTAATTTTAATTCCATTTATATCCCGCCCTTCTCCGAAGACTCAGGGCGGCTTACAGTCTAAAGCACAAATCAATGTGCTTAGCAAGCCTTCATTCTATGTATATGCCTGATTATTAGGGCTTTCACCCCCCCCCCAAGCGGCATTATTACAAAGTCAGCTTATTGCCCCCAACAATCTGGGTCCTCATTTTACCTACCTCGGAAGGATGGAAGGCTGAGTCAACCTTGAGCCTGGTGGGATGCGAACCTGCACTAATTGCAGGCAGCTGGTGTTACTTAAGGAGGCATTAGCCCACTGCTCCACCAAGGCATACCCTTGACATACCCTTCCTTGAAGTCCCACCAATAATGGTTGCTGCTAATTCAAGAGCCAAATTATCTTAGTAAGTCAGAGTTGACACCAGGTCTTCCAGCACTTTGCATTAATTTAAAAGCAGCAACCTCTTCCCTCTGAACAAGATTGGAGTCGGGTGGGGGTGGGATGGGGGTTGAATCATGCCAGTTGGCCAATTTAAATTCTTCCCACCTGAGTTGCTGCATTTAAAAAAATCAAACAATTTGTTTGTGGTTAGTCATAGTGAAGGAAGGAAATATTATTAATAAAAAAATATATGGTCTGCTGATGGTCTGCTGGAATGCAACCTGGCTTAATCTTTAAGTTATAAGTGCAAATTACACTGTTTGTGGATTTCAGTTTAAAAGCTGATCTTCAATACTCACTGAAAAATGAGAATTTCTATGCTATAAATCTTGGGAAATCAATACAGAATATTTTATACCTTCATCTTAAAAAGCAAATGCAAATTAAACTGGTGCTATGTTTTAAAACTGCAATAATTAGGAAATTTGTTTTCTTTTTCCAGAAAGTATTAAATTAATAAGTGGATAAATGCCACACTAGGGTCTTGGAACTAAAACAAATCGTGTGTGTGTGTGTGTGTGTGTGTGTGTGTGTGTGTTTAAGAAAGAATGGGAGCTATTCCTTAAAGTCCTCCTGAGAGGTCTGTGGCTCTGACACCTTCATCTCTCAAGCACACAAACATTCCAGGCTTGCCAGTCTGTTGAAATTAGTCATGTATGACTAGACTCGGGCAAAGTGTAAAAGTATCTGCTCCAGGCCTACTTGGAGCCAGTCGGAAATGAATCTGTCTCCCAGAGATACTTCTTCAGACAAAATTATTAATGCTTAGTCGCATGGGAAATGTCTTTTTTTCTGGCTGGGTTGAAGGATGGGAGAATTTCTCCCATGATAAGGCCATGATCAGCTGGGTGTTTGGTAGAGAAATAAGATAAAATGTTGCTTCAGGGAAGTCTGGTTTCTTTTTCCTCTTTCTATCTTGCTCATCTTGCATGCTTTTTTCAGGCTTAATCACAACCAGCATTTTGCATAAACTTTCCTGACAATAAATAAGAGGTATGGTGGGGGGGGGGGAGAGAAACCAAGCAACTTCATTATGGTGGAAACAAGGAACTGTGTTATTTGTCCAGATTAATCCTCTGAATTTATTCAACTCAGAATTTGAAAATGTTTTGAATAAAAGGGCTTTGTAAGCAGCTTTAAGAGCTGTGGCAGTGCAGTGGTTAAAATGCAGTATTGCATTTTAATTCTGCCCATTGCCAGGAGATCGATCCTGAGAGGCTTAAGGTTGACTCAATCTTCCATCCTTCCAAGGTCAGTAAAATGAGGACCCAGATGGTTGTGGGCCATAGGCTGACTCTGTAAACTGCTTAGAGAGGGTTGTAAAGCACAGTGAAGCTGTATATAAGTTTAAGTACTAATGATATTTAAACATTCAAAAATATTCTTAAGTACTAGGCATGGGTTCTGTATACATCTTTGTCTACCTACATACATGTGTGCACACAAATGAAGTATGTGTGTAGGAATATGTTGTGTCATTTTTCCAATTACTTCATTTGAGTGTATGAAAAGTTAAAGTGCCTTATTTATATTCACTTTATTTTTCACCCCAGCTCTTGAGTAACAGAAAGTCTTGTGCATGGAGGTTTATTTTCAAGCTGGGAGGGATAGCTAGTTCTAAATGCCTTTCCTTGATCATAAAATGTTGAATGAAAGCAAAGCTTGCAACATAAGGAAAATGTTAATATTTAACAATGTAAAAATAGAACCTCAGGTGTCAGACTTTTATCAAAGCATGGGTGCATATACTCTACTGAACAGGCCTTTGAGGTATAATGCTTTACATTCTGATATTGGTAGTTCCAGTTATCTATCAACACTGATAGAATTCATTTCTGCTCATCACTAAGTTTCTCTCATTTAATGCATTATCCACCATGATGTCAGGATCTTTCCTGACCCAGTCAACCCTAGGCTCAGACTGCATGTTAAAGTAATTTGCTTCAGTGTGCATCACCTTCCAGAATGGTACATATCGCTGTTTCCCTTACTTCTACATAGTGGTGGGATTCAAATATGTGAACAACTGGTTCTCTGTGTGGATGCTGCTTCTGGAAGTCCATTCTGAACCTGGGCAACAAAAAATTAGCTACCAGTTCTGCCAAAGTGGTGCGAACTGGCTGAATCCCACTACTACTTCTACACCATGTACGTCTTGCACAAATCTCTCCTGGTCTCTCCTATCATTAATTCCTGGTCTGTATTTCTTTTGCTCAGTACCGCAAGGAATTCTCTTAAATGTAGCCCTATAAGAAAACTAGAAATATTGCCCTTTTCTCAAATGTGTGTACTGAGTTTGTGTGAGGATAATAGAACCCACCACACTGATTACCTGTGGTCTAGAAAGCAGTAGCACAGTCTCCTGCATTCAGTTACTTCAGTAATCTAGTAACTGTCACCCACAGTGATGCGGAAGTGGAACCTATCACTTCCAGTTTAACACAAATCTCTCTTTGATACACAGAACAGCTCCCTTCCCTCTGCCTAGTAGGTCTGTTTGATTTCTACCCAGATATAGCTTATTTGGGGGTTCCCTTGATTCCAATAAGGGTTTTTTTTTGTTATTTTTATGTTTTTATTTGACAATAATGTCCAGCTGTTCATCTTGAAGAAGAGATGCCTTACATTAATGTAAGGGGAAAATTATATGTGCTCTGTGTGTCTGGGGGGGGGTCATAAATAATTAAATCTTGGACTTTTAGACTAGCTAACATTTCCAAGTGCACATTCATTCACTTCTTAATCCTACTTATCCCAAATTTGACCAGAAATATTTTCATTTGGATTCCCCCAGTATGATTCACTTTGAATCACCTCTTGCTTTTCTCCATAGGTTAATTTAATGCTCTCTATGTTATTTATATTGATCAATGATCTGGCTTTATTTTGGATGAAGAGATGCTTTCTGTTATGTATTGGGCTCAATTGTAATACCACGTGGTTAGCTGGAGCAGCTAACGGCTCTCCAGCAACCCAGACTCCAGGTCTCCAGTGCTGCTATTGGCTGTCCCTAGGTGGCAATGGTTGCTTTAAGCCTATTGGCTGCTGCCTAGGGGCTAGGCTATAAATTGCTGCTAGTTGCAGCCCAATTCTCAGTTCAGATCCTGCAAGCAATAAACCATGAGCTTTGTTGAACTCACTTGCCTCGTCTCCTTTCCTGCACGAAGAACCCGCTACATAACACTGGCGATGAAGGTGGGATCCTGCTTCCCAAAAAGAGCTGAAGTCCACTAGGGGAGAGGCAGCTCACGCCTGGAGGGAAAAGGCATTTCCCACCCCCTACGGTTGGCTAGCAAGCCACACTAGTGACCATGTGCTCAGTGGATTCATTCCGTGGGCCTTGGGAAGCAGGATCGGAAACTGCAGGAACCAACCAAAGACAGAATGCTGAAGGTTGGAAGACTTTGTGAATTTGACGTCAAGCACCCAGAGGGATGGTCTTCCTACTTGTCCCAGGTAGAAAACTACCTCTGGGCAAACCAAATCACAGAAGAGGGGCTGAAGGCCGCGACGTTGCTCTGCGTGTGCAGCCCAGCCACCTTTGACCTGGCCAAATCCTCTTTGCTCCGACACCGCTAGAGTCAATTTCCTACACAGACCTCAAGAAGAAGCTGGGAGAACATTTTCAGCCAAAGATGTCAGAGATTGCCTGCTGCTTCACGTTTGATCAGTGAGTACAGCAACCTGGTGAAACAACATCAGAATTTATCATGGCCTTGAGGCAGGCCACACGCCTCTGTAAATTTTCGAACCTTGAGGAGCGACTGCGAGACCAGCTCGTCTGCAGCCTGCGGAACCGAACACTCCAACAAAGACTTTTTGCCAGACCAAAATTAACATTTTCAGAAACTCAAGACGAATTTATGGAAGACGAGGCCCCCGGGGGTGCAGTCCAAACAGTCCAGCCCACCAAAACGATGAAACATGAAGAAACAGTCCACCACGAGGACGCCAAGCGCTTAGAGGAGTCTTCGGAGAAAGAAGATCCTGAAGTCAACAAGCTTCACAAGCAAACCGACGTGCAGCAACAAAGCAGAAAGCAGCAAGAGAACAATTACAAGGCAGTTCTCTTACCTAGATGTAAAGGGTGCGGCGGCAACCATTTTCATGCCAATTGTAGATTCTGGTCAGCCATGTGCAGGGCCTGCAGCAAGACAGGCCACATCTCAGCAGTCTGCAGATCTCACCAGAGGGACCGGCCACCCAAACACCAGTCAGAAGATCCGACCAGGAGAGGTACCAGGGCCCAGGGTCCATGTAATGTGGGGTTTTGCAGAAGCCATAGAAGTGTGGCTACAAGGAGCTACAAGGAGTCCCATGTAAAATGGAGTTGGACTCTGGCTCTGCTGTCTCCATTATTTCCCAGGATACCTTCAATTTCGTGTGCAGGCACAGTAACAAATGGGCCAAACTGAGGCCCTCAGACATAATTTTAACTGACTTTCAAAATGCTCAAGTTAAAGTTAAGGGAGAAGCCACCATGACTGTAAAATTTAAGGGGTTTTATGGGCACGTGGATGTCATAGTAGTAGGGAGCCAGAGAACGAGTCTCATTGGACTCGATTGGTTTGATCCCTTAGGCATTCAGATTACTGGTATCAACCAGACACAAGCTGCAAACCTCTTGTCAGTTTGTGAGGACTTTGCAGACATTTTTGATTCAGCCCTAGGAACACACACAGGCCCGCCTATCTCATTCAAGCTAGACCCCAACGTAGCTCCCATTAAGGTTAAGCCACGAAGGGTCCCTTTTGCCCTCAAACATAAAATTGACTCAGAAATAGACAAACTTGTAGAACAGGGTGTTTTACAACCAGTTGATGGTGGGGAGTGGGAAACTCCTATAGTCACCCCACTTAAAGCCAATGGGGAGATTCGTATATGTGCAGACTATAAATGTCCTTAAGCAACATGCAACCCTGTCCCAGTGGTCAACCACATTTTAGCTTCCTTGCAAGGGGGTACTATTTTCGCTAAATTAGATTTAGCACAGGCCTATCAGCAAGTGCCGGTTGATGAGGCCACAGCCATGGCTCAGACGATCGTGACTCACAGGGGGGCTTTCAAAGTAAAGCGTTTACAGTTTGGAGTCAGCATTGCCCCAGGCATTTTCCAGGGGATCATGGAACACACACTTAAAGGCATTCAGGGCGTCTGCCCTTATTTTGATAATGTTCTTATTGCTGGGGAATCTACAGAAGTGTTAGCCAGCAGGCTCAGGACTGTCCTACAGAGGCTTTGCGAAGCAGGCCTCAAATTAAAAAAGAACAAATGTAGTATTGGGGTCCCTTCAACAGAATTTCTGGGATTTCGAATTGATGCTAACGGTATTCACCCTGCTGAATCCAAAGTGAAGGCCATTAAAATGGCTCCTAGTCCTAAATCAAAAGGAAAGCTACAAGCATTCTTGGGTCTCCTCAGTTTCTACCATGCCTTTCTGCCTAACAAGGCCACATTGGCAGAGCCTCTTCACAGGCTCTTAGATAAGAAAGCTCCATGGAAATGTGACCGGCATTCATGAAAAAAGCTTCCAGGACTTAAAGGCACTCTTGTCAGATAAATCCACTGTAACTCATTTTAGAGAGTCTAAACCAGTCTGTTTAGCATGTGTTGCATCTCCTTAAAGCAGACATGTCAAACACAAGGCCCGGGGGCCAGATCGGGCTGGCAAGGTGGTTTCATGCGGTCCGCGAAGCTATCCTGGAAACAGTGAGGGAACGGCCCCCACTGCCTTAGCCCTGGCCCAGAGACCCTCCTTCTGCCAGAGACCCTCAGATCTGTCCCACTCCTGCCCAGGCCCCCATAGGCACCCTTGATGCGAATGATGTAGAGCTGGCCACGCCCACCCAGTAGGCCATACGCACTCTAGCCACGCCCACCCAGTAGGTCACACCCACCCAGGCCACACCCACCCACCCCCCTGAGGGCAACCGCAATGCTGATGCGGCCCTCAATGAAATTGAGTTTGACACCCCTGCCTTAAAGGGTGGAGGCAGTTTTGAGTCATTTAGAAAAGAATGGAACACAGGTCCCTATAGCATTTTATTTAAGGACACTGTCCTCTGCTGAGCGTAACTACGCTCAAATTGACAAAGAGGCCCTAGCCATTGTTGCTGGAATAAAAAAAAATTCCATGACTATTTATATGGCAGGGACTTCATGGTCTTTACAGACCACAAACCTCTGCTGGGACTTTTCACAACAGACAAACAAACCCCCCACATACTTTCCCCAAGAATGCTGAGATGGTCTATTTTCTTATCTGCATACACTTTTAAATTGGTTCACAAACCTGGTAAAGAAATGGGCCATGCTGATGGCCTCAGCAGACTTCCACTGCCACTAATGGAACCAGACCCAGCCCCTGCAGCCGGAATTCTGTCCATACAGGACCTGCCTGAATTTCCCCTCCATGCTGGGGACATTGCTGCAGAAACAGGTACAGATAGAGCACTTAGTAGAGTGCTTTCTTGGGTACACACGGTGTGGTTGGATAAAAGCCCAGGTTCTGAGTTTCCGAATTACTTTGTCAGAAGGCATGAGCTATCAGCCCACAAGGGATGCATATTATGGGGAAACAGAGTCATAATTCCCTCTTCCCTGAGAGACAGTGTTTTACAGTCATTACATGAAGGCCATCCAGGCATTGTCAGAATGAAAGCTTTAACAAGAAGCTACCTTTGGTGGCCTGGCCTTGACAAGGACATTGAGGCACAAGTCCATGGTTGTTATACATGCCAGCAATCTAGGCCTGAGATGCCACATGCCCCAGTTCACAGGTGGGAGGAAATGCACACTCCCTGGTCTAGAATTCACATAGACTACACTGGGCCCTTTCAGGGACAGCTCTTTCTCATAGTGGTGGACAGCCACTCCAAATGGCTGGAAGTAATTCCAGTTGCAAACATGAGTACTGCTAGGACCATCCAGGTGCTGAGAAAACTCTTTGCCACACAAGGGTTACCAGATGTCTTAGTTTCAGACAATGGGGCCCAATTCACTGCTGATGAATTTCAGGCTTTCCTCAGAGCAAATCTTATCAGACATGCAATGCATGCCCCCTTTCACCCATCCACTAATGGTCAAGCTGAACGTATGGTGAGGACAATGAAGGAATCACTCAAGCGCATTGTAGCAAGTGACTGGCATCACAGATTTTCTACTATGCCAGCATTCTACACCCTGCACTGCTACAGGCAAAAGTCCTGCAGAACTGTGTTGAGGGAGGTGTCTGATCACTAAACTGGACAGGTTACATCCAGATAGAGTGGCAGCAGATGTCTGTTGACCAAAACCCCCTAGGGGGCTGCAAATGGGCGATTGGGTATGGGCCAGAAACTATGGACATGAGAATCTGTGGGTTCCTGGTAAAATTACCAAATCATCTGGGCCCCTATCTTATGAAGTGGGGCTGGAGGGAAGGCGAGTTGTCAAACGCCACATTGATCAACTCAGAAAATGGTTTCCAGAACAGCCACTAAGCGAGGACTGCGTCATGAGTTCCTCCCAAGGTCCCCAAACTTGCAGTCAAGCCAGCCCATACATGGACCCTCAAGATTCTTCCTTCATAACCAATGAGGAATTGGGCATAGAAGAGGGGAGTCCAGAAATGCAACATGGATCCCCTGAAGGAGCAAGCCAACCAGATTTCAACAACCGCTGTGCCTACTCTGCTGATCAGTCTGACTCTGGGGTGGGCCAACCTGGAGAGGCCAGCCAGAGAGCATCTAATTCCTTTGACTCGGGTGCATCAAAGGACAAAGGGTCTACCTGGCCCGATTTGGTAGACCACAAAGTGACTGGAACTCCATGGTGGCATGCAAGCCTCCTTCTTATCTTGCTGATTGCATTGTAAAATAAAGAACTATAATGTTGTCTGTACTGTAACTCGTTGCTGTACTGAAAACTGGAGTTATGATGTTAACTGTCTAGTGTACTGTCAATGAAAGCCTATTCATTCAGATGCTATGATGTTAACTGTCTAGTGTGTTGTCAATCAAAGCTTATTCATTCAGATGCTATGATGTTAATTGTCTAGTGTGTTGTCAATGAAAGCTTACAGTATTCATTCAGATGCTATAATGTTAACCCTTGTAACTTGTATTGTGTTTTTTTTTTTAATTTAAGGTTGCTATTATGTTAAGTCTTGCTAATTGTATTAAGGCCAACTATTGCTTTGATGTTGTCTGATCTAAGAGGGGAGGGGTGTTGTGTATTGGGCTCAATTGTAATCCACGTGGTTAGCTGGAGCAGCTAACGGTTCTCCAGCAACCCAGACTCCAGGTCTCCAGTGCTGCTATTGGCTGTCGCTAGGCAGCAATGGTTGCTTTAAACCTATTGGCTGCCGCCTAGGGGCTAGGCTATAAATTGCTGCTAGTTGCAGCCCAATTCTCAGATCCTGCAAGCAATAAACCATGAGCTTTGTTGAACTCACTTGCCTCGTCTCCTTTCCTGCATGAAGAACCGGCCACATAACACTTACCTTGGTTGTGCACAATTAGATTGTCCCAAAACATTTCCCTTAAAGCTTAGCCAGCCCAAATCCTAACTCTTGGAATCTTGTCCTCACAATAGAGCTATTCAGTTTTCCACTTAGGATAATACCTAGCATTTCCAAGGAAGTCATCTTGGAAATTCTGGAATTTAATTTTATTTAGCATTTTGAATTTAGCATCAGCATGACAATGATTAGTGTATTCTTCTTAATCAGTTATAGTTTATGCCCACATTCCATAGTTTGTATATCACACATAAAAGAAAACAATATTGAAATATTGATTGCACCTTTGTGACTTTAAAAACTTCAAGTCAGAGGTTATTTCATATCAATATTAGTAATGTTTGTCATTAGTAATAAAGTGGCCACAGCCTTTCTGAGATCATCACCAAATAACCTACTGCTACCCTTCAAAAAATTGGAAGGCTAAATTACATTTAGACCCTGCCTAATGTTGTTTGTAAGGAACATTTCCTTCTTCCTGTGTGTGATGGATTCCTTTCCAAGACTGTCATCTTCCATAAAACATAAATATTGCCATCTTGGGAGTGGGATGTCTCTACTACAATCCTGAAGGTCCCAGGCATGACTCTTTTGTACCTCTGTTAGCCTTTGGCTTTAGATGAACAAACATGTTGTTGCTATGGCTAAGAGGTTTCATCAAGTAGGTCACCTAAAACTTGCATCTTCTGCAAGCTTTTATGTCCCTGGCTGTTTTCCTCAGCCATTGCTGCAGCCAATATAGATTAGGGTTTAAAAAACAGGAATGTGGTTTAACTACTGGGTTGTGTTGCGGTGAAAGCAAACACAATCAAAGTATGCGCAGTTTATTGAAGTTTTGTTTGCATCCATGCCACAGGCATCTTGTTTGGTACTGGGAAACCATCATCTAAGTTATCTCTCAAACACAGCCTATAATGATTATTTTCATTAATTTTATTGTTTGTGGCTTTGGACTTTTCTCAGCATTTCAGTCTGAGGGAAAATACTCTTGCAAATAAATGCTTTTATTCAGATTTCCCCATCACCATCTGCTCTGAACAGAAATCAGAGAAATAACTTCTCTTGCTGCAGTTTTAGTAGTTTCTTTGTGTATGTGTTGGATTGGAGTGGAGATTTTTCCATCTAAACAAGCTTTAGACAGTTTCCAGAAATGCTAGCATGTAGCCATACTGTCTCCTGAAGTGCTCTGTTCTTTCCCTTACAACTGCTAACAAATTGCCTGCATATCGGAAGGAATGAGCTTGTAAGTCCAAATCACTGTATGAGAAGAATGGTAAGGCCTTGCCAGAGGAAAGACCCTCCCATACACACACACACACACACACACATACATATACATATACATATAACCTCTGTGTGTGTTTATGTATGTATGTATATGTATATGTATATGCAGTGCTTTTTTTGAAGAAAAAAAAGGTGCTGGAACTCACATGTCATTCAACCCACCTTGTCTACCCTACAAGGTTGCATCCAAAAAAGGTGCCGGAACTCCATTCTGGGCTTTCTATGACAAAAAAAAGCCGTGTATATGTATATGTATATTATACCTTGAAACCAAAATGATTTAAGGATCTGTACATAGGGAGTCTTTATACAAACATACAGACACACTCATACAAATACACATACAGTGAAAGATCTATTTGTAGTTGTGATATAACTGCAAATATGTTGGATTTAGGACCACAGCTTGAAGTCCACTGTCAAGCATGGTGACAATGACTTAGGGTCACTCACTATCTCTTCCTACACATGTGATAGGTGGTTGTAGGAGAAATTGGAGAAGGGACTGCTTTGGGACAGTTTAAATTCCTGGAGGAAAGCAGGATATAAATCTAACAAAGCTCAGCAGGATATCAGTAGAATGCTCTTCATTTTGGCTCTCCAATTTTCTAAGAGTCTAAAGTATATTTGTTTGGGAACATTCTAGATTCTTCTTGAGCCAACTTCCACATGAAGACATAGCCAATTATTACAGTGTTACTTGTTTAAATTATGGAAATTACATTTTGCCGTATGTATCTACAGTTTTCAACAAGCAATTTCTGGGTAGCTGCTATTTTTCTATTCAGGCTAAAAAACAGATCATACTAAACCAATCTTATTTCATTCTTTGATAAAGTGACCAAATTAGTAGACCAGCGCAATGCTGTGGACATAGTATACTTAGATTTCAGTAAGGCATTCAACAAAGTAGACCACAATCTACTGCTTGGTAAGCTAGAAAAGGGTGGAATAGACATCATCACCATATGGATTTGTAGTTGGCTGACAAACTGTATTCAACAAATAGTCCTCAATGGTACTACATCCACATGGAGAGATGTAAGCAGTGGGGTACCACAAGGCTTCATGTTAGGCCCAGTAGTCTTCAATATCTTCATCAATGACTTAGATAAAGGAATAGAAGAGGAACTCATCAGATTTGCAGATAACACTAAACTGGCAGGAATAACCAACACCCCAGAAAACAAGCTCAGGATTCCAAAAGATCTTGACAAACTTGAACAATGGGTCCTATCCAACAAAATGAGTTTTAATATGGAGAAAAGCAAAGTTTTATATTTAGGCAAGAAAAATCAAAGTTATAAGTACAAATTAGGTGAGACCTGGATCAAAAACAGCAAATGTGAAGGGACCTTGGAGTCCTAGTGGACAATCACTTGACTATAAGCCAGCAATGTGCAGCAGCAGCCAGAAAAGTTAATACAATCCTGGATTGTATAAAAAGAGGCATAGAAACAAGATCACGTGAAGTATTAGTACCGCTTTATAAAACCTTAGTGAGACCACACCTGGAATACTGCAACCAATTTTGGTCTCCATACTACAAAAAAGATGTTGAGATCTTGGAAAAAGTTCAGAGAAGAGCAACTAAGATGATCCAAGGCCTGGAGACTAAAATATATGAAGAATGGCTGCAGGACTTGGATTTGGCTAGTCCGTAGAAAAGAAGAAATAGGGTTGACATGATAGCAATATTCCAAGCTTTGCGAGGCTGCCACAAAGAAGAGGGGGTCAAATTATTCTCCAAAGCACCAGAGGGCGGGACAAGAAACAATGGCTGGAAACTGACCAAAGAGAGAAGCAACCTGGAATTAAAGAGAAATTTCCTAACAGTGAGGACAATTAACCAGTGGAACAGCTTTCCTTCAGAGATCAGTGGAGGTTTTTAAGAAGAGACTGGACAGTCACTTGTCTGACATGGTATAGGTTCTCCTGCTTGATGGGGGGGCTGGACTAGAAGACCTCCAAGGTCCCTTCCAGCTCCTATTCTATTTTGTTTTGTTTTGTTCTGTTCTGTTCTATTCTACTCTATTAATTCTACAACTATTAATTTTACAGTAACATAGAGCAGCTACAGTAACTATTAGGCTTTTTTGGTGCCTATTAGGATTTCCTTGATGGTATTTTCTGATAATTTATATTTTGCATAGTAACTGGAGGGTTGTATATTGAACTTGTCCTACAACAGTCTTGTAGGATTATTGACTTGATGAATTAATGTATTGCAGACTTAAAGAGGCTGAAGAAGTATGTAGACAGAAAAAAGGAAAATCACTTTACAATATAAAACAAAAGCATGATTCTGGAATTGTAAGTATAATTATTCTTAATATCTATAATTAAATGTTAAATGTTAAACCAAGATGTAGAAAATGAATGCAAAAATAAAATAAAACGAAGCAGATTGCTAGATTTAGCCAATAGTGATGGTGATGGCAGTAGACTATGCACCAAGTAGCTTGTTGTAGTCATTTAGCCATAATGCAAGATAAATGGTTTGTTTTAAGCATCTGGAGATTATATCTTGGGAAAACTCAACTTCATATCCAAATAGTCTGATTTAATTGTATTTTGATCTTTGAGTGATAGAAAAATTGTTCCCCCTGGTTGTTTATCTTGTTTTGGGCTATTAAACAGCAAACCTTACTCTGTGACATTTCCCTGGTAACTACTTTTTTAACTATACATTATCAAACACACATTCACTAAGGATGTAGGTCATAACCACTTCGATGTGCAGGGCTTTTTTAATGTTTTCCATTGAGAGATAAATGTTTAAATGTGTTTCATGCATGCACAGAAGACTTTTGATCTTATAAGGTAGCACAGTTATTGCTCAGGAGGCAGAGTTGGCTTAATATTGTATGTATCAAAGTTACTGAACAGATACAGGACTGTGAAAATAAAGGGATAACCTTTGGATGATATTACAGGTTTCTCAGTGTTTATGAATATGCTATGAAATGCTAACTATCTTCTTGCTCACTCTGTTCTGTGTCCTTCTTTTTCAGAAAGCAAAGATAAGTATGAAAATATGAGAGAAGAAAGACTTATGTCTTTGTATCCAGACTCAATAAATTGATCATGCCTTCGGAGGTAGGGGAAAGGAAATATTACCGTTCAGCCAATTTTTTTGTTAATTTTCTTGCATTTTGTTTCCTGTTTACACTGACTACTATGAACATTCACTGATAAACAGATTTGCACGATGGATACCCAGTAATGGAAGCCATTTGATAGCTCTCTCTTACAGGCACCCCATACACTACATTCTTTTCCATCCAAACATTATTTTGCAATTTATACAGTATAATATTAATAAAGACTAAAGTAGTCTGTATAAGCAGCAGTATTTCAGTATGTCTCTAAACATACTGAAAACTTTATAAGCATCTAACTTCATATAGATGTTATACTTCCATTCCTGCAGGATTTTTTTTCCCCAAAGCAAATTCATTGCATTTAGATTAGAGAGAAAGTTACTTCTCAAGAACTCTTTGTATCCATTTCATATTGACCTTGTAAGTATACTCTGAATTGGTAAAAGTGTTTCTTTTACACTCTAAGCCAGGGGTCTTCAAACTTGGCCCTTTTATGACTTGTGGACTTCAACTCCCAGAATTCCTCAGCCAGGCATGCTGGCTGAGGAATTCTGGGAGTTGAAGTCCACAAGTCATAAAAGGGCCAAGTTTGAAGACCCCTGCTCTAAGCCATGGTCTCCAAAGTTACTTCATTGCCTCCTTACAAATATATGTCATAAATATGACATTCAGCCCAGCTATTATAATTGACAAAGTTGATCGTGATTTGCTGATATTAATGAATGGACCAAAACAAAAGGGGGAAAACCCAATTATAGTTAAGCACAGGACTCACTTGGTAGATACCAAACAATCTTGGGTATATCAATATTATATTGATTGAAGAAACTGTTTGCAGAGTAACAGGAAACTTGTTTAGACTTTCTATCAAGCTCTTGAGTAAAAAAATTAAAGTAGTAAAGTTCTTTCCCTTTTCTTATTCAAAATTATGAAAGATTATTAAGAGCCTTGGTTTTTCTGGTGATAAAGCAAAGATTATTACTTCTGTTTGATCTCACATTTTATTAAGTACTTGTATTACAAAAAGTACGGCAGATGCAATTGTTTTGCAATCCTTCTGTCTCAATTGCTAAAAACAATTTAATAATTGGGCAGATTTAGTTTACCACATTTTCTCCACACTTTCTAAGAGCAACTTTTTAAAAGATTAAAAAAGCCAGAAGTAGGGAAACAATGTATATATCTCAATGCCTCTTAGCATAGAAAGTGCTAGAGTGATGCAATTTCTAAGTTTTGAAATATTTATTTTTCTCCATGTAACCCACTATATGATACCTGGTTGTCCAGAGATTAATTTGTGATTCCAGGAATCATAAGGGCTGCATAAAATATGACCTCAGGAATTGAATTTTTAAAATACCAATCACTAAAAAATATATTTTTCCTCCACTGGGAAATGATTTCCTGTTACATAATCAGCTTGAAACTCTATCATCTTTTAGGATAGCCCCAAAACTGCATTATATGATCCAATAGCATCAGGAATAAGATTATTTCTTTGGGAAAGGGAAAAAGAGAAGATTGTTACAAAAAGACCTATCAAAAGCAATTAAAGAAGTAAAGCATATTTTAATAGCACTGATTAAAACTCATGTTTATATTTATGTAATTTATAGTCTTTTGCTGTTTCTGCATTCTTTTTTTCATTTAAATACATTTAAAAACATTGAAGCATGTTTCTGTTTTGTAGATATCCTGTTCCCTTCAGTATCTACTGTGTGTATATTGCCATTCTAAACTGAATAATGCTACACTTAACAAAGATCGCTATGTGCAATATTGTATTTAGTGTTTCTATTTCAATTTTTTTTAGAATGTTAATTTATATGAAAAATAAAAGAAATAATAATATCAGTGTTGTATTATGCATACAGTACTTCAGTTTTTGTGGCTCTGAGATGATTAACAATTACTCGATCGCAAAAAAAAATGTATTTTTTATTTAAAAAATTAAAACTTCCTCTTTTGAGAAATGTACAATATAATCTAAAACAGCACATAAAGTCAACATCAAGGGAAGAACCAGAAGAGAGATATGTACAAAGCTTTCTGGCTCAATTTGCCATATTGTTCTCAACCTATTCAGACCTAAACCAGGGGATGTTCCTCTAGTAATAACAATAGCATTTAGACTTATATACCACCTCAGAGTGCTTTACAACACTCTTTTCAGTTTAGTGTAGTAGCATTATTTGCAAATTGAACCCAATAATCTGGGTCCTCATTTTACCAAGCTCAGAAAGTTGGAAAGCCGAGTCAACCTTGAGCCCTGTCAGGATTGAATGCCAGGCTGTGGGCAGTTTACCTGCAATACTGCACTTTAACCACTGCACCTCTAGCTCTCTTCTTAAATGACCATACCTCATTTCTCTCAGACATACCTCATTCAGGAAATGCATCCTGCTCTGGATTATTGAAACCTACTTAATCCCATTTCCTAGACTGAAACTGGTGTAAGAAGTTGGTATTAGCAGAATGCCTGGAGCATATTGTCATTGTTGGTTTCGGACAGATGTGAGAATTGTATCCATTTTGGTTTTAGTCCCAACCATTAATGAAATAGGGATGCCAATAGGATTTAACTAAGGTACTGTGGACTTTTACCAGAAAAAAGGAATCCCATTTCTAACATCTAAACAAGCATTACATTGGAAAATAGCATCCTTTTCTGCTTTTGTTGATTGGTTGCAAATAATCGGTGTAACATGGCTTATTTTTTTAAAAAAGTGCCATCTTATGACATTCATCTGTCCTTTCTTCAAATGAATGCATTTCATGATTTAGTTTTGTTAATTGGTTTCTACTGACTTTAAAGGCTAACTATATTACAGTATATTGCTTTCTTATCTCACCGAAGCTATGTATGGTGCCAGGAAAAGAAGCCTTAGAACAATAGGCTGGGGGTAAGAATTAACTAAAGGTTATTATCACAAAGGTGCTTCTCTTCCAAGAAGCTTCTTCAGTTCTGACTGAAGAATTGTTAGAACTGAAAAACTTTCTTGGATGAGAAGCGAAACGTCTTCAAGCAAAACGTCTTCAAGCAAAACAAAGGAAGTCCAGTTGCCTTTTGAAAAAGCACCTTTGGGACAACCATGACTTGGATGACTGAGAATTTTCAAAGACAATTAGAGGTGATGGTTTTATTGTCACTAGTTTGGGATGTGTAACTTGCAGTATATTCCTGTTTGCAAGTAACTTAATCTCCAGTTCTTATTCCAAATCATTACTGTCTACTAAAAATTCCAAAATGTGGCTATTGTAAGAATATCTTACAGTACAACATTTGTCAATTGAAAGCCTACCCAAGACAACAAGCTGGGTTATCTTTGTATTGAGTATTATCTGTGAACATGACAATTTATAGCTGACGGATTAATCTATCTACCACCAGATGGCAGACTAATGTCTTAAAAGTATTAGAAGCTTTGAATTAGCAAGAAAAATGGTTTATCTATCTCTAAGCTTTGTATCATACTGAATAGCATTACAGCCAGTAGCTCAGACTTTGTCATCTTCCTACATTAATTTATGTGGTTCCCATCATTCCAATTCCAAAGGCCGTGTTATTTGGACCCATAGGAGCTATTGTAACACAACTGGAAAAGATGCTGGGTTGAATAAAGTAGCAATAGTAGTTCCTTAATAATTTGATGTTATAACGTCGAAAGAAGAATACCATGCAATAAGAATACCATGAATACAGGGGTTTGTAGTGGTTTGGGAAGAACATAGTGATTTTGATTCAGCTTTAACCAAACTAATTTAATTTAATCAATGAGCTCAAAGTTATGCTTAGGAATGTGTCTTACCAGTCTAGCTCTTATAGGCCAGACTGAGTGAAGCAGTCATGATGATTCCCAACACTAGGCATCGATTGGTGTTTATAACCCCACTTGCTGCCTTGTCTATAAAAGGTAAAGATTCCCCCGCACATGCGTGCTAGTCGTTTCCAACTCTAGGGGCCGGTGCTCATCTCCGTTTCAAAGCCGAAGAGCCAGCACTTGTCTGACGATCTCTCCGTGGTCATGTGGCTGGCATGAATAGATGCCAAAGGTGCACGGAACGCTGTTACCTTCCCACCTTAGTGGTCCCTATTTTTCTACTTGCATTTTTATGTGCTTTCGAACTTCTAGGTTGGCAGAAGCTGGGACGAGTAACAGGTGCATTGACAATAACTCATTAGAACTCAGGAATTAGGCTAATCCACTCTCTTACTGGGCAAGATTCAGCACCTCTGCCAAGCAAAGGTGGAACAGCCAAAAGGAAAAAGCTGTTCACATCAGGACTGGCTGTTGCCTAATTTGGATGATGACTCTGGTTATAACTAAGGTGAATTGCTGTGATTTGAGTGGATCACTAGAACTAAAATTGAATCCAGTTCAGTGCAATTTTTATGGAAGAAAAACTTCATGTTAAGTGTCTCTACTTCGTGTTAGAGTACCTGTTTGGAGCTGAACATTATTGATTTCCTGAATTAGACCACTCTTGTGTTACGGATATTGATAGAATATCCTTGTTAATATTTTTTGGAACATGTTTAATTTTGATCCCAAAACAGAAGTCTGTTCCAATGGTTACCTATTTATTGTTCCATGTTATTTTTTTTTGGGGGGGGGTAATATCGCTTTGACACCTAGTCCTACACCTTTCACTAAAAATAATATATAGAAAGTTGCAATAGTTGAGATGTTAGAAAGTAAATTCAGTAGCTCAATTTTAGTAGAGTTGTAATGAAGGGTTTCCTTCATTTACCTTAAAATAATACTTTCATATGACAACAGCTCCAACTGCTTATCAAGAGTACATTAACGCTAACTTGGGGTTACATTAATGTTATGTTGAAGTTTGTGTACTTACAACTATTCCTTTGGAGTAGAACAATCATGATACCTTTAAATTCACTTTCATCCATTCCAAAACATCAATCAATAAACCCAGTTTATTTAAAAATTGAGGTTTTATATATATTATACATATACATACATTGCATTGACAAGGGACCTTTCATTTCTGATATGCTGCTCAACTACAACCATACCCTTGGGGTTGATGACATGCAATAAAACTGGAGAGTTAAAAGTTCTCTCTCTATAACAGAAAATTGGAAATTAATTGTGTCTATTACATTCACAGTTTCCATACATATAATATCAGAGTGACAGTTTTCACTGGTTATTTTCAGCTACACGTATGCTGCTTTTATCTGAAATATTCTATAATGGCTCTATATTTTAATTGTTTCATATTTAAATTAAGTGGATGAAGAAAACTCCCTAACAAAGGTTAAACTTAAGCTCTACGAATATATATAAGAAACAAATATACAAGAATTCCATATATCTCTAGAGTAGCTTTTTTCTATAATTTAACAATAATATGCCTAAAAAAATTGTTATATTTATAACATTTATTCCACTTCATTTTCATTTATGAAAAAATTAAATAGTATGAACTATTACAACATTAACTCAGCTCTTATAAAACAACCCAAAAAGCATTACCCTATCATAGCAGGCCTGGTTTGTTTGTAACAGACTGACAAAGAGATCCCGCTAAATATTCATCCTACATTATTGCTTGAACAATTTTTTTTTTACCAATTCCTAACAATAAGAACCAAATGTTCTTTTTCTCCAAGAAGCAGCTTTCTTGGGCAGCAAGCCTATACATAAAAATACAGCTATCTTAACTAGATCTTCCCTATTATCTTTCATAGCAATCGTAAGTTATGATCATTATACCAGCAAAGCAAGCCCCATTCTTCTTTACTGTACTTTTTTAAGCATGATATTTTTCTTGCGTAACATCCAGGGATTGAATTTCAAGGGCCACATACATACCCAATCCCCTCTTCCTGTGCCAAGTCCCATAACTGACAAGCCTAATGGAGATCAACCTCTCAGAATAACCTGTCCAGCATAAAAAGAGAACTATGCCATGAACTCTTGAGGTGGCATCAACTTGCAGCTTTGAGAAAATAATTGTTCAAGCCTTTCTGATCACACCAGGAGGAAACTAGTAGCAAAAAATGAATTTGACCATTTGAGTACTTTGGCTATACCTATCACAAATGCAAACTTCAAGCCATGCAATGGGGGTCACCATCAGAGTTACCCAGAAATTTTCTAAGGAATCTAAATGGTAACTCCTCGAACATGCAAAACCCTAACATGCAGCCTTGTATTAATTGGGTTTATCAAGTCCTTTCTTACATTTTATCCTATGTAGATGCAATTTTGCATACAGAAGAGTTAATTTAAAGAAAAAAATGTATTTGCTGCTTGCTTAAACACAATATTGGTCTCCTTCACAAATGTAGTCATTAACATAGAGGGAGATAAATGCACAAAAGTGAGTCTAGGGAAGGAAATTTAACACTAGCAAAATCCTGTGGGCTGTGAGGGATAATCTGCTCTCCTATTTAAGATTTATCTGAACCCTTCAAACATTGAGTCATCTCACAAATTATACACGCTTATGTCTATATTAAAAAGTTTAACAATTATTTCCAATAATATGACAAATGAGACATTGCTGTAGCATTCTGCACTTGAGACAATTTAGTTGAAAATGGGTATAGATCCACTTCAGCCTCTTCATTGGAAAGTGCAAACTGATATATCCACGGAGGAGAAGGCTGCTTAAAAGGCACACAAAAGTCTTATCAATCAAGACAGATCACTGCTTCCCTTTGCTGTTCCTAGCTGTATCCATTCCACGGAAGACAGGGATTAAGTAGTCAGAAATAAACCAAAATGTTAACCAAGACTGAGATAGCAAAATGACAAATACTTCATTCAGCCATTATTCATCCATAAGCGTGAAGTGAAAGCCAAAACGATTTCCACACAGTGGAAGGAAGCATTAATTACTAATTGATATCACTGGCCACTTTTACATCAGACAATGATTTCTCACTTAGTGGCAACCCCAGTGGTCCAAGAGCTGTTTGGGTAATATGGACAGCATGTTCTGATCAGCTGATAGCAGCCTTTATTTCCAGTAGGCAAACAAAGCATAGGACGCTGCTCTAGGAATGTTCCAAAATTAATCAAGGAAGAAACAGTCAACCCGCTGCCAAGTCTCACTTTTATTGTTTGCCTGTACTGCTTAGGTTCACCGACATACATCGGCATTGCTTGACTTTCTGGATCTTCTTAAGTCGAAAAGGTGGGTCCAGTCCAGGGCACTCTAGCTCCACTGTGAAGGAGGTGACCTTCTGAGGCTTGCAAAAGGCACATGATTGGAAAGACTCCTCCTCTTTTTTTACATGCCGGGGGATATAGAAGGAGTTGCACTGGCCATAGCAGAAGCGGTTTATAATGGTGCGGCTAAGACAGCCCTCCTCACTGACCGTCTGCCGTAAGGGTTGGGTTTTGCACCAGTCACTTTTCAGATATTTCCTCTCTGTAACCACCAAGGCCTCCTGGCTGGAAGCCAGCACTTCTTTGTTCAGATGTGGCCGCCGGTCAGAGTTATTACTTCTGCTGCCTTTGTAAGGGGAAGGTATGGCTCCTGCAGGACGATTTTTCCTGGGTTCTATCACTTGAACCAGAGTGGACATGAGAAACAATGATAAAGCAAGTTTCCAGATCATCCTGCAATAAGATACCAAAACAAGGATACATGTTATCCCTCTAGAAAAAAGTCAAGACCTTATTTCAAAATGTATCATTCTAAGCATTCTAATTCTGTGAGTCTTATTCTGCACTTTCAATGAGTTGTTAGGGAGTGTTAGTACATAATTCTGAAATAAATAAAAATTGAAAATGGAAGGACAGAATTGTGCATCTTTAGGACTTTTTTTTTAAGCTGACTTTACTTCATCAACAGCATTACTAATATATCTGTCTGCTTTGGAGGACTCTTGTTTCAATCCAGACATCACCCAAAATTTATTTTTGTTTTATTTATTAAATTTATTGACTTCCCATCTTACCACAGAATAACTCTTAGTAGTCCACTTCCGTTCTGGAATTAAAATTTTGAAAATATCCATTACACATTCATAATTATAATGAACCATATACCTGGCTGTGTAATTACTTTCCAGTTAAACCAACTTGTGACAAATGTTTTCATTAAATATCACACATGTAAGAAAGTACCATTATAATGTACAGCTGCCCTATAAGAGATTGTAATCAGCAAGGCTCCACCCCCTTCCAAACAGAGGGGTTAGACAGGGCTCATTATGAAGGGCTCATTATGAAGGAATGGGAGAGTAGAGGAATGATTAGTGCCTCTGAAGTTGCTTACAAATGATTACAAAAGAGGTTTGCCACTGCCTTCTTTTAATATTTCTCGATCTCTAGTGATTTCCCTTCTAAGTATTAACTTGACCCACATAAATTCAATCATCTGATGTTAAAATGCAGTCAGTATAATTTCTTTTTAATTTCTTTTAATTCTGGAGGCAAACAATGGGAATGGGAATGGGAATGGGAATGGGAATGGGAATGGGAATAGAATAGAATAGAATAGAATAGAATAGAATAGAATAGAATAGAATAGAATAGAATAGAACAGAATAGAATAGGAATATTAGAGGTCTTCTAGTCCAGCCTCCTGCTCAAGCAGGAGAACCTATACCATCTCAGACAAGTGACTGTCCAGTCTCTTCTTAAAAACCTCCAGGTTGCTTCTCTCTTTGATCAGTTTCCAGCCTTTGTTTCTTGTCCTGGCCTCTGGTGCTTTGGAGAATAATTTGAGCCCCTCTTCTTTGTGGCAGCCCCTCAAATACTGGAATACTGCTATCATGTCACCCCTATTTCTTCTTTTCTCTGTACTAGCCAAATCCAAGTCCTGCAGCCGATCTTCATGTTTTCAATACCATAAAATATTTTGGACCAGTGAAGAGGACATGAACACAGAACCCATATGAAGCTCTTTAAAATTACTCATTTTGGGGGGGGATTGTCTGTCAATGATAAGGGAAGCTCTGAAGTCCCAGGAAGAGACACAGCTGCTTTAAAGAGCTGCAGAAAATGTTCCTATCTTCTCCATACCACTTTTTTCTGAATTCTTTTCAAAGTGTCCCAGGGCCTACTAGGCATCCTTTGGGGGCCTAAGAGCACATTCATGAAAACATACCTTAGGAATCGGGAAGAAGAGAAATACATATGATAATTTTTTCCCTACTTATGCAACCATGCAATGTTATCTTTTCACTTCCATACACCAATATCTGCAACATATAAAAGGACAAACTTACGACTCTACAAAAGCCATAAGCATACGTAAGATCGCCTTCTTCTTCTAGTATTTTAATTGATCTTATAACCAACAAGGAAGGTTTTTTCAGTTGCTTTCTGGGAAGAGAGGAGACACCATACCAATTATGTTTCTTGCCCATCAGTTAATTGTCAAGACTGATTGTGCCCAATGTTAAGAGGGACAGGATGGACAACTTAAGAGCATCCTGGTAGAATCCATCTGATAGAGCCCAGAACTGCCTTGCCAGATATCTGTCTTACCCCAATTATGAAATGAACAGAATTAAAGTTACCAGGACTCAATACAATGCAATTTGGTCCACACCATTCTTCCCAAGTATAATAAGAATGATGCTTATACAACAAATATATCCAGATGCTTCAAGCAGATTCTATTAGTTAGAATCACTTAAGTTGTACCCAAACAAGTATCTGTCCTAGGGCTTTCCTTCTGACCATCTGCTATGCAGAGACTGGATGAAATGATTCTACATCATAAAACCAAGAATGGTCACTGATTGCATAATTATAGAATTCAGCAGCACAAGCACAAACCAGCCTTAGATACAAGATTATTGTGCATTTGGGAAGGGGGATTATTTTGCATATGGAGTTAAGTGTGTAAACTGGTTGACACACAGAAGAGAATGTGAGTTTAACTTAGGATGTGAACATTTTGAAGCTGCTTACCTAAGCAGAAAACTGATGCCAAAATCTTGAGCCATTCACGTTGACCTTCTGGAAGTAGAAGGGAACTATCGTCTTAGTATCCTGCAAAGGATACAACCATTAATAAAAGATAGTGAACACAGCTTTTACCAACACAATTTTCTGCGCAATTTAAAGTATACATTAACTTTGACTTATCCTGAATTATGCTTATTCAATGATCTTAAATCCTGAAGATGTTTATTTCTAACTGTTGTTGAATCAAAATCCAGCAGAAATTGATGAGCTTCTCTTGTAAATAAGAGTGCTGAGGATTGCAGCAAAATGGAAAATGATTGTCTCCATCAAAAGATTCCAGCCAGTCTTCAGAGGAGTCATAGCACTCTACTTGACTAACACTCAGTTATTGTGGCCAAAGCCACTGGATCTCAGCTGGATATGCAGAGGCCAAATTCCTTTCCAATCAGCTAATCACAGCCTTCTCTGGAGATGCAACTGAATCTAGTATTATTCCTTTCCTTCTTTGTTGCCAGACCCAAAAATACACAAACAATGAGTCAGAACTTCATCTGAATCAAAGCTTATTTAATTATTCTACATTCAAATGATTGGAAAACAGATATACATCATTGCTTTGGATATTGGGCTTTCCTACTTATTCACATGAATCCAAAATCCAATGCCTTTGTACAGATTCCTGTAATGAAATAATCCTTCCCTCCTTTTCTTTCTAGCGACAGAGCAGCATTTAAAAAAGTATTATATTCATTTGTCCCATTCTATATCAGATTCTAAACATTCATAAATTTTTTGCCTATCTGTCTATTTCTCATAGATATCTTTGTTAACAGTTTTGCCTAACAAAAAGCTGGGCTACTGCAATTCAGTCAACATAGGACTTCCCCTGAAGACCATTAGGAAGCTTTAGCTGGTATGCCATGAGGCAGCCTGGATAGTTATTCCAAAGTTCCCCCACATAATGCATTTTCTTTGGTAGCTGAACCAACTGCACTACACTCCTCTGGAATCTGTACTGATCCCCAAATTCAAGATGCTGGTTATTTATTTTAAAATTCTATGTGGCTCAGGATCCCGATGTCTTTAGGACTGCCTTCTCCAAACTAAAACTATCCATATAATAAGACTGAAGAGAGAAAGCTTGTTGGGAGTCCCATCAAGCCTTCTCAATACTGGTGGAACTGTGAAACTATTTTGCCCCCACATATCTGGACTACCCCCTTATTGCTGGACTTTAAAATGGCCACAGAGAAACCATTTGGGATGAGAACTAGCTACCCATCCATCCCCTGTTGGCAGGGTGTCTTTTGTTTGTGGTAATCTACTGGTCAATCTGGTTTTACTCTTTTTAATCCCTGTTGGTGAATATCACTCAATGTCTCCAAGCCACTGTGGACAAAAGTGCTGGATCTCAAAAGTAAGTTAGTGATTTATCTTAGGTTGATTTCAAAAGAAAATGATTGGGAGACACCCATAGTTGGCTGAAAGATGAGCAGCTATATTAATGTTTAAAATAAATGCAATAACAAAATATATGTGAAATATATGAATATATTATTTTAAATTTTAATGGTGAAATCAAGTCCTCCTAGAACTTTTGGAAGAAAAATATTAGAAATTCTGGGTAAAATGAAAGAGTACAAATCAGGAAAGGACAAGAATTTGCCAATATAGTTTGAAAACAGAATCAATAAAAATCAATCAATACAATCTTTATGAAAATATGATACTATCAATAATTAAAAGAACACACACATTGCATACAAGAAATGCACACGGTGCAAATGCATTTTAATAAACTTATAATTCATAGCAAGGAGAATAAAAATTAAAGCAATTATTTTAATACCAACTACAGATGCATTTGGATTGTTGGATTATAAAGACAAACATCTGTACATGAGGTGACATTTTTAACGTCATCTCATGTACAGAGGTTGCCAAGGTAATGGTTATCAATGCAGTTTTAATACTTTTATTGTCTGAGAATTCTTGAACTCCAATGTGAAAGTAATGACTGTCTAGAAAAGGTATCTTGTGAATGAGAAACCACTGAAGAAATCAGTGCTGTTATGCTGTTCTGACTTTTTTTTAAAAAAAATGGAAGAATACTTAGGAAGAAATATTTTTAAAACTACCAGTATTGTATTAATATGATAGAACTGTACAAAATTATGCAGAATGTGGGAAAAGCATCTATTTGTTTTTTCCTCGAAGAACTGGGGGCCAGGATCATCCCATGAAGTTGAATGATGAAAAACTCATAATAGATAAAAGAAAGTCAATTTGCTAAGACAAAAATGTAGTGATGCCTCCCACTTGGACAGCTTTAAAAGGATTAGGAGGATTAGATTATCACTGGCTACCAGTCATGATGACTCCAGATTACCTTCAGAAGCAGTAGGCCTGTGATTGTCTGTTGCTGGAGAACATAAATGGGAGATTTCTGCTATGTTCACATTCTACCTGCACGTTTTCCACAGGCATCTGGCTGCTGCTAGCTACAATTGGTAGACATATCAGACAAGACTTTGAGTCCGGTCCTACTACTATCATTGCTTTCCTTACATTAGTGATCAACAACTGGAAGCAGTAGAGATTGTGCAGAAATTCCACATTCTCACAATTAGCATCAAAGGGGGGAGCTTAAATTTATAATAGCCTACAACAGAGGAAAAGGAACGTGGTGGCTCAGTGGGTTAGGACGCTGAGCTTGTCGATCAGAAGATCAGCAGTTTGGCGGGTCAAATCCCGAGTGCCGCATAACAGAGTGAGTACCTGTTACTCGTCCCAGCTTCTGCCAACCTAGCAGTTCGAAAGCACATAAAAAAATGCAAGTAGAAAAATAGGGACCACTACGGTGGGAAGGTAACAGCATTCCGTGCGCCTTTGGCGTCTAGTCATGCCGGCCACATGACCACGGAGACATCCTCGGACAAGCGCTGGCTCTTCGGCTTTGAAACGGAGATGAGCACCGGCCCCTAGAGTTGGAAACTATTAGCACGCATGTGCGGGGGAACCTTTACCTTTACCTTTACAACAGAGGAAAAGTGGCATACTGATGTATAGAAATTACCAAGCAGAGCCTATGGGAGTATCTCATGGGAATACAATATCAAATAATACTATAATGGTCAAGAGGAAAACAGTAAGTACTTTCTTTGTATGTCTTTTTGGCAAGGATTCCTCTCTGTTACCTACTTGCCAAAAACCAAACTTAGACAATTCTGCATAAACAGCAAGCACTCTTGCTTAACATTTAACAAAAACTACTGTGATTCAATATTCAGGTTATACAGGATATAGAATAATAAAGAGTTGGAAGACCTTGGAGATCTTCTATTCCAATCCCCTACTCAAGCAGGAGACCCCACACCATTTCAGACAAGTGGCTGACCACTTACAAGTCTCTTCTTAAAAGCCTCCAGTGATGAAACACCCACAACCTCTGAAGGCAAGCCTAGCTTAATTCTCTTTTGATTTTGTAGAACTGGAGGTTAGAATTTTATGAAGAGTTGGGGATCTTTTAGACTTTGCTTTACATTAGTTCTGAAGGTGAACAAAGAACAAAATAAATACCCAGGAAAATGCACCAGTAATATCTATCAAGTCCAATGACTCTTTTGATCATTCACACTAAAAAGCAAGACCGTTTTAGAAATGTTAATATTACAATTTGAGATTCTTCCTCATTCTAACTTTTACCAGATCTCAGAGTACTACACCAAAGTCCCAGTTTCAGGATTGATGAACATCAGTCTTTTAGAAAGGAACTGACATGAGTGAGATCAATGAATTTGGACCTAGCTTGAGAAGCAGTATTTGCTCCCACACCAACACCTAATGACTAGACAGCATGGGCCTTTGCAGCATAGGGAGAATAACCAACTCCTGACAACCACTGTTCAAATATTAGAAGAGTTAAACAGACCTGGCAGACAGAATTGGCAGCACTGTTTCCTAAAGCGTTACAATTACTAGGTAAGGCTGACAAACATATCTTTATCGTGTTGTTATTCAAAACACAGTATTACACTTCAAAAATACCTCAGGCTTTCCTTTAAGACTCAGTATTGGCAGCTGTCCAAGTTACAGGTCAAGTCTTCCAATACTCCTTGCCTGAACTGTAAGGATTTAAAACAGTCACACACACAATGTTCAGCCAACGCAATAACATTTTAAATGTGGTGAACTGAAGATTAAACAAGTTTTACAATATAACTTTTTGGCTCCACACAACACCATAGTCCATCATGTCCTTACTTGCTAAAAAAAATCTATTGGCCATATTATGACATGGATTCTATAATAATTAAAATGCTGCTGAAGAATGTTGCCTTAATATTTATGTAATGTCTAAGTTATGTATTATGTAATATGCGAAAAACTGCCAGAGTTCTCTTGTGTAAATCAATCTTTCCAAATCTGTTAAGACTACAATTCCCACAGCCATCAATTCAAATGACTAGGAATTATGGATGATGTAGTTCCAACAAATTCTGGGAATATCAGCTTCGGAAGACCAAAGTAGAAAATGTTCCCATCTAGCTGAGTTATGAAACAAATGCACCCCCTCTTTATTTACTCCATATTGGGGGGGGGCACAGGGGGATGCTTTCTGCTGGTGACTGATCATGCCTTATCCTGGTTCAACCTTATGATAATGGCTTGTATTAACTGTTTCTGTTTCAATCATGGTTTTGATTTAAAACAGCCTTCCCCTGACAGCCTTCCTCAACCGTGCCCATGCTGCTTGGGTATTTTGGGTGCCGTAATCCCAGCATAACTGCCTGATGGAGGAAACTGCATTATATCAAGAAAACCAGAGTCAACTATTCCAATGCTGCTGAGCTTCTGTTCTCTCCATAGGCCTCTTGCTAGGACAGTGTATTAATTTAAACATCATCTGACCTAGCTAGAGGCATAAGATCATTTTAATTTCATTCACACATTGCATAAACCATTGTTTATTTAGCTAGAGAGATTAAATAGAATGCACTAAACCATAAATTTATAAAGTCATAATATCTGGCTTCATACCACACACTAAAACAAAATCAAACAAAGTACATTAAGGTTCAGTATAGTATGAGGTCCCAGTCTGCAATTTGAAACTCATCTATACTTTCTTAGCTCTTAAACCCAAAGCCTTTATTTATTTTCTTGTGCAAGCAGGCAGCGCTCTTTCCCCAAAAGTGAGAAATCAGACCAAAGAGGTATCAAGTGAAAATGGTTTGGCGAATACTCCTGTAATGTTTTAGATCTTAGTTACAAGCAGAGCTTTCAGAAAGGGCCATCAAAATAGTAATTTGGGAGAGGAGTACTATAACTGCGGTTGATAACTGAAGAGCTGGCGAATGGATGGATGCATGGCATACTCCCTCTAGTCTCTCCAATTCAGAGCTATATGCAGCAGATCTCTAATTGCTACAGATACAGACACAGCACTGAATCCCAATTAGTTTCCATAGAAACTAACATTTCAGGAGGGGAAAAGAGATGTGAACCAAGGACAAAAGCAAAAATAAGCAAGTTAAACAATATGTAGTGATACAGAGTACTATAAAGTTTTTATTGGCACATTTGAAAAAAAAATATGGCCAAATAAGCAGCAATAAAATGTTATTCCATAATGAGCACTTTTTCTCCAGTTTTGTAGGAAATAGAAAATGTCTAGGAAAGAAAAAGCAAGCTATTTCTGACTACACTTGTTTATTACATTAGATTAAATAGGTTTGGAATAGCTTTCCAGATCTCCTGGGTGTCTCCTCAGTGTCCTCTGTGGAGTGATAGCCCAACACATTCAGAGGGGAAAGGTTTGTGAAATATTAGTTTAGAAAACGTCTTCAGATACACCGTACCTTTCCTTACAATGATTTAAAAAGTTAAAGAATCATAAGGCATACATCTCTTCCTGCAGATACACAGGCAAAAAAGATAAAACAAATGAGAAAACATATCTGGCTATTCCTTCTCTAACCACCCATACTGACCCTTCATCTCCACTTACCCATTCTATTGTCAGATAGTTGGTTTTTGATGTTCTCTAAATTTTCTAGATGTTTTTCACCTCTTTTCATCTATCAAAAATGCAGCACTGTACCCTCTTGCGTTCTCCCTTGTCCTTCTTTTCACTTATACAACTTTAATACGACAGAGGTAGATTAATTCTTAAAGGAAAAGCAGGGAAGGGGCACAAGAACATCCCTGATTAAATATTCAGAATTTTTAACTTAGCCACTAGACAGTCTGTTGGCTGCAGCTCTTCAGAGTAAGCAATTTATTTTGCTAAGAAGAGAACTGGTTTGTTCAGCTCATCCTTTATTAAATGAAAGAGCACTCACATTCAGAGAGATCTACTCCTTCGGAAGCAAATGAAGCAGTTTAGATTTGCTATGATGAAATCCCTATTATTTTAAGGAAGAGTAATTGTTTAGTATATTTTATGAGTACTTCAAAGTAGAAAAGGGGGGGAAGACTTCATTCAAAATAAAAAAATAGACTGATTGGGGGGGAAAAAACTGCCCAACAGAAGACAACATTGCCTGTGCATCCGCACAAAGTTTTAAGAATCAGGTGAAACTAAACAGACATCTGGAAGATGGGGTTTATGACACTGAACTTCAACATTTCTGGATGACAATAATCCAGAAAAGAATCTGTTAATATTAACATAATCTGGTAATAATGACTCCTTATAAAATTCATATACCTTAGCTCTATATATAGATCTAGTTATCTATATCTAGATACTGATCTCATTTGACTCAAGATATTTAAAGCTACTATTGAATGAAGAACCATCAAAGATCAGCTGTTATTTGTGTTCATTTGGCTGATATGAAGGTATTTTAAGAAGGAATCTTGCAGGACTCCTAATAAAAATGACAAAACTATGCACACAGAGATCCTGCTCCATTTATCTCCATGTATGTCTATCTCATCCCCTCAGCTTTAAAGCCTATGTTAGTTTTGACTTTCACTGTGCCCCTTTTACCTTATCATGTAAGTAAAGATACACAAACGTTGTTACTGTATGTAGAAATGAACTTTGCATTGCTTTGGGAAAAGTATATTCTATCTGTCATGCAACTGAGTGCCTTTTTCATACCTAGTACAAGTATCAATTTTTTGAAGTGCAACTCCTAGCAATGTGTTAATGCGCACACATGTGCAGGCATGCACCTAACATAGCAATGAATTTATTAGACCAGAATACAAAACATAGTGAAGCAGAAGTAAGATCTACTGAAGATAACATTAAGCTTTAGCAAAGATCTTCTTCCAGACAAATGCAGCCCTTCACATTAAATAATTTTGCAAAGGACAGTTACCACTTATAGTGCTAGAGAGAAGGAAAGCAACACTTATGTTTGATATTGTTGTTTTCATTCTGATTTCCTATATTCTATTTAACAGTAAAACATGAATGCATTGTTCGTGCACTGACTTTACTTCTTGTGAAACTGAAGTCAGTATTTTAGTTACTGTTCCTGCCCTGAAGTGGAAAAAATCCCAGAGGTTTGTTCCACCTTTCCTAAATCACTATTTATTATCCTATTGTTTTTTTAAAAAAAAAACCTGTAGCACTTAAGAGTGGAAGGAAGAAAGAATTTCCTCCCCAGAGAATAGAGTTATAACTGGGAAAGAGTGCGGGGATAGGCTTTATTTCATATATCAGTGTATTTTTATGACTCACCCAACTTACAGGAATGCACATTTAAAAATGAAAACTTCTGTTGTATTTCCTTTCCAATCTCAGACATTAACTATGTTTAATGTTCCACACAAAAGCACCCATTTAGATTTATGAACATAATAATCAAAATCAATTAAGATATTAGCACCTTGGTTTAATGGGCTCTTACAAACTTTGTATCATGGCATTCAGTCTCTTCCCCATGCCATTCATTGCAATTACTATAACCTCAAAGTTTTCCATTCACCATACTTTCCTATTACTTGGAAAAATGACAAAATCTGAAACCAATTTCAAAACATGGTTTAACACCCCATCTCATTCTGAAACTCGTAACCACATTTTCCTAATTTGGATGTAAGAAAATGTTTAATTGAATATTTCCTGGCATGTTACAATATTCTGAGAACAGAGGGGAGGACAACAGGATGAGGACATAGCTAGTTATCTAAAAAGTCTTATTCAAGTTGTGCGTGGTTTTTTTTTAGAAATATCCATGTTTAATTTTAGCATAAAGAAAGGTTTTATCAGGATAAGACTCAAATAAAACCACATTAGCTTGATGCTAAACCCTTTCTTCTGATCTCATGTAACAAAAGTCTATGTATTGATTACTGCTTTGCTCTTTCACTGCAATGACTGTGGTGTGTTTTTTTTCCCATTCATCTTAGCAAATGCCGTACCAGGCAAATTGTTTAAGCAATGCAGAGCTCACCCTAATCTTCCTTGGTGCAATGCAACCCCCAGTACAAATGAATAATTTAGTAATGGTACCACTGGGCAGTAATTACGGCTAATCTATTATGAGCTATAGATCTATTATTAGATCCTGGTTAAAATGAAAGAGTACATGAGTCAAAAGTATAACAAAGGGACTGATTTTTGTGAACAATTCAAGAGTGCACTAGAAATCAAATTAAAAAAAAAATAAAACCATTTGATTTCTCTTCTTATATAAACTGTTGCCAAACTTTACAGGAGGAAAATGTGAGCTTACTAATGAGAGGTATCATAGGTGAATTGAAGTGCACCTTTATATAGCTGTGAAAATTTTCTGTAAGACTGTATTTCAATGTCTGTTACTTACTTCCCTAGGAACACTTAACAGTGCACATTTCCCAGTTGAAGTATTCCAGGATATATTACAAGAATTTAAGAATTTGCCTTACATTAAAGGCTTACCTACACTTGCCCCATAGTTAGGATGGTATCTTCAAAGCAGTATCATGGCACACTTCTTCTGCTTCTGAATACATTTTTCCCTGTTGTAACCTCATGTAGTATTCCTATACAATTAGAGTACAGCATATTACTTTCTTGCAGGCTAACTACATCAATTCATTGACTATTTCAAAGAGGAAGGAATCTCTGGACTATTTGGAAGCTTACAGTAAAACCCTTCTGTGTCTCTCAGGTGACTGGAAAAAAAGTGATATAGTTTGAATGAAACTAAAAAAAAAGAATAAAGCAATATTATTAAGGTTCAGAGGAAAAAAACCTACTTTCAAAAAAGTTTCTCCTGGGTTTCAAATCAGCAACCATAGTCAGGTAATTTTTATTATAGATTTTAACACAGGTAAAAGATAAACGTGAAAATAAAGAAACATTAAGAAATAGGAGGGGGGAGCGCAGAAAAACAATAGAAAAAGATATATAAAAAAACGACTTCCAATATTCTTCACTGCTGTTACAAACGTATCTGTCCCGCCTCCTTAAAACTACATGATTCATTTTTCCTTTCTAATCAGCTCAAATGAGCAACCTTTGATTTATAAGGCAAGCATTATAGTAGGGTTAGGTTGTACTAGCTGTTCATCATAACCACATAAAGTTTGTCACCTCTTAAAGCAGAGGCCCCCAACCTTTTGGGCACCAGGCACCAGTTCTATGGAGAAAGATTTATCCAAGGACCAGAGGGGGCATGGTGTTGTTGCTGCCTGCATCCCGTAGATGGAGCTTCGCTTGTTTGCACGACCCGGTTGCGGCAAGACTGGCATGCTGCGGCCTGGTGCCAGTCCACGGACTGGGGGTTGGGAACCCCTGTATTAAAGGAAAGGCTCATAACTAATTGAAACATCCATAACTAGCTATAATTATCTATCTACAGTATTTATCTATCTACAGTATCTGTCTATCTATCATATATGCAGTTGTCTATCCTTTCTGAAGTTTGATTTACTTATGCGTATCTTCATCCAACTTTTGTTGTTCTTTTCAGTAACATTAGAGACGAACACTGTTCAGGAAGTGAGGCCCACACTTCCCCCCGCCATATATGTGCTGAAGGTAGCGTTCAAATAGCACAATTACATTGTCGCCCCAGAGTCACTTTTGGTGAGATGGGGCTTGCTATATACAGTACATTTGATTAATAAAATAGTTAATTAAATAATACATTTAGTTAAGTAACAGTCCCATAGGCAGGGCAGTGATTCAGAATCATCATGTAACAGGGAAGATATTGCTATGAATGGTGAAGGGGAGTCAATTTGGAAAAATGTCTCTTTACTTTTTTAGATTTATTAAGCCAATTTATTGGCCTACATACTGTTCAGAAAATTATTATTATTATTATTATCAGCAGCAGCATCTTGGGGGTTTTGGTCATAAAAAAAATACATAAATTACCAAAAAATATTAAGGAAATGCAGGCAGAATCTTCTAGGAGAAAAATAGTAAATCAATACTTGAGAGAAGGTAGATTTTTGACTCAATAGAATTTTAGTGTGCTCCACATACTCTCTGTATAATAAAGAACGGTGATATGTAGGTTTGCAGGAATCTGGCTCAACGGGGTACATTACATCTTACAGGCTGGTTGCTCTGCCTCAGTGAGGCCTGTTGACTAAGTATCCAGGCAGGAATTTTCTCATTTAGCAAAGGGGTCCATTTTGTCAGTTGGATATGGCATAGGCTCATTTATTATTTAAAGGAGATACTTCAAAGATTCATCAAGGCAAGCACTCAGACAGAGAGTCAAGATAGAAAGAGAAAATCCTCATTTTGTTCACTGGAATTTTTTAATAAAAGATTGGAAAACCATTTGTCTGAAATGTTACAGGGTTTCCTGCCTAAGCAGGGGGTTGGACTAGAAGACCTCCAAGGTCTATCCTATCCTATCCTATATCCTATCCTATTGCAGAGGACATGGGATTCAGAAACTTGCCAGAATATAAACCACTCCAGGAGAGAACAAATGAGATGACCTATCAATTGTGCTGGCAGAAAAAAGAGTGATCTATCTTCCTAGAAAGGTTTTCCATCCATTCCACGTGGCTTGGAAAGGCTCTGTATGAATAAGGAAAGGAAATTCTTGATGCTTACAGAATGTTCTAATATGCCCTTAAATCTTGTAACACTCAATAAAAGCTAGAATCTAATTACAACCAAAAGATGATTTAATTTCAAAGGAATGATGATGATCCTGACACTTGACTTTGCTGACAAGCCCAACCCAAGAGTTTGCTTTTTATACACCATAAAAAAGTGTGGATAGTAGACAGGTAGTCCAAGTTTAGCAACCAAAATTGAGACTAGACATTAAGCAAAGCAGTTACTAAGTGAAACATCAACTGTGCTTATGATCTTACTTCAAATTTTCTTTGTTTTACAGACCTGCAAAGATTGTAAATGCAAGGATTGGTCACAATGTTGTTTTTTCATCACCATCATAACTATGGACAGTCATTGTACAAGGTAGTCACTAAACAACGGCTACCAGTACAAGGTGAATTAGATACACACTGATAATGTGCCATTGAAATGATATAAACCTTGATGCAAACAAAGTCATCACTAAACATCAACATGGGTTTGTCAAAAACAGATCATGCCAGACAAATCTTATTGCATTCTTTGACCAAGTGACAAAATTAGTGGACCAGAGGAATGCTGTAGATATAATTTACTTGGACTTCAGTAAGGCATTTGATAAAGTAGATCACAACCTACTACTTGATAAGATAGAAAAATGTGGGTTAGATAGCATCACCACCAGATGGATTTGTAGCTGGCTGACAGGCCGTACTCAGTGTGTGGTCCTCAATGGAACTGCATCTACATGGAAGGAAGTGTGTAGTGGGGTACCCCAGGGCTCTGTTCTGGGCCCAGTGCTCTTCAACATCTTCATCAACGATTTGGATGAGGGGATAGATGGGGAATTCATCAAATTTCAGATGACACCAAGCTGGCAGGAATAGCCAATACTCCAGAAGATAGGCTTAAGATACAGGAGGATCTGGACAGACTCGAACACTAGGGACTATCTAACAAAATGAAATTCGATGGTGAAAAAAGTAAGGTTCTACATTTAGGCAGGAAAAATCAAATGCACAGGTATAGTATAGGTGGTACCTTGCTCAATAGTTAGTAACTGTGAGAGAGATCTCGGAGTCCGAGTAGACAATCACTTCAATATGAGCCAGCAGTGTGCTGCAGCTGCCAAAAAAGACAACACAGTGCTAAGCTGCATTAACAGAGGGATAGAATCAAGATCACGTGAAGTACTAATACCACTTTACAATGCCTTGGTAAGGCCACACCTGGAATACTGCATCCAGTTTTGGTCACCACAATGTAAAAAGATTGAGACTCTAGAAAGGGTACAGAGAAGAGCAACAAAGATGATTGGGGGACTGGAGGCTAAAACATATAGGGAACGGTTGCTGGAATTGGGTATGTGTAGTTTAATGAAGAGAAGGGTGAGGGGTGACATGATAGCAATGTTCCAATATCTCAGGGACTGCCACAAAGAAGAGGGAGTCAAGCTATTCTCCAAAGCACCTGAAAGCAGGACAAGAAGCAATGGATGGAAACTAGTCAAGGAGAGAAGCAACCTAGAACTAAGGAGAAACTTCGTGACAGTTAGAACAATTAACCAGTAGAACAACCTGCCTACAGAAGTGGTGAATGCTCCAACACTGGAGGTTTTTAAGAAGAGACTGGACAGCCATTTGCCTGAAATGGTATAGGGTTTCCTGCCTGAGCAGGGGGTTGGACTAGATGACCTCCAAGGTCCCTTCCAACTACTTCTTCTTCTTCTTCTTCTTCTTATTATTATTATTATTATTATTATTATTATTATTATTATCCTCTTCCTCAAAGCAAAGAGGCAATGCATTTACCTCAACAAAACACTCCATCTTTCAAGCTTCCGCACTGCTGGAAACATTGGAAGCCATCTCCTCACAAACCTCTCTAGCAGTACAGTCAAAAGGCTGTGAAGAGTCTTCTTGCAGCCATCTCCACAAATATGTGCCTGTGGCTTTTATTTCAGGAGGAGGAAGAGAAGTGACTCCTAATCAGCCAGTCAGCTACACACACAACTGCTGAAGGAGATTTCCAAGTAGGGGCTGTGCCTGTGCAAAAGCCTCTTCCAGCTTTAGGAAGTGCCAGCAGATATTGGAGGGGCTGTGAAGCACAGAGAAGCAAAGCCACATGGCTGCTTCACTTTGTTCTTAGGAGCCATGGGGCGCCATTACATCTCACAGCGACTTTGAGTGGGTGCTTCATTTGAATCTTCATCAGACCAAAGCACCTCTTCAAAGAATTCTGCAGCTCTTTTGGATATTCTCACAGTAAGAGGCTTTTTTAAACAACACACAACAAAACTCTAAAATCTGGGCATATGACAAAATTGCCTCACCAGCAAGGCGTGCTCTCTAAGAGTAAAGGAAGAGGACCCACCAAGAAATGAAACTTGTAACCTTACTTAATGTAACATCTATATCCCTGAACCCCTTATATTCTGTAATAAATTAGTCGCTCCCACGATCAATTTCAGGCCCTTCTTCACTCTTTGTTTTTTAAAAACCCGCACAACAGAAGATGGAATAATAAATGCTGTATTCTGCAGTAATGAATCAAATAATTCTGCTTTACCTTGCAGAATGCACCAAATTCACAGTCCCTTTGGCAATGATCCTGTTTTCTTACAAAAAAGACAAAAGAGTGACCATCCACAGTGCTTTATAGCTCCAGTTCTAGAAGGGCTACAAATTAGCATTAAAAAAATGAATTTGGGTATAATGGCTACTGGATGGATCATGTGTTCCTTCCCCTTGAGAATACTTATAATGGGAAATAGACTTCATTTCCTTCCTGGATTCATAGCAAAATTAGCACTTGCTTCGAATAAACGAGCAGAACAGAAGGGAATTTTAATTAAAATGATAAAGGTAGGAGTAGAGAAACGATGGAAGGAATTATTTTCTGGTGCATTGGCCTATTGAATAAATTCCTATATTTTTTTAAAAAAAATACATTTTTCAACTTGGTTTTTTTTACAAAGCAGGTCTGCCTGGCAACCGCTGAAAACAAGTTTTTCCTCTTCCAAATCTTGGTAATCATGAAATTACCAATCAGTTTGGAAAGTAAAGAACATGTTCACAGAGAAGAGAAGGAATAGTATGTAGCCAAAGTAGAATGGAGAGTGGATGGAAGGCATCTTTGATAGCTTTCTTTATACTTGTGAGCAGCAGTTGTAGTCAAAACACACTCCTTACCTAGACAGTAGTCAGCATCCAGAAATAACAACGAATTAAAACAACCCCTAAATTATGTACAGTTTGTGTTCAGAGGGTTCATTTTGCTCTAAGCTATGTCCAGTATTCCACCCATTCCCAACAGATAGCTGAAAATGTGTCTTGCTTGAGCACTGGGTATGTTCGCTTTTAAGAGAATAAGCCTAAAGGAATCCAGATGGAATGTCCTATATGTGCCTTATTAAAACACTGATATTTTCTTGATTAAGTTATCTCTGTAAAGAGGTTTTTGCAAATATGTGTGAGAGAAGCTTGGGTAAATATATGTGAACTCTGGCTTCAGCTTACAGACACATTTTAAAGTCAATCAAATGAGTTGATAGGAAAAGGTGACCTCCACTGAAAAGGAGAGCTTGGGTGATTATTATTAGAATTATTTGCTATTAGTTTCTGTTAAGGCTGGACTACCTAGTAATTTAGGGAGAAACTACTTTCACTCCTAGTCAAATTCTGAATTCTTTTATTTCTCAGCTTATTTAATTATTATTTAATTAGGTTGGGGATTGGGAATCCCTCTAATGGTGTTTCAGTTACAGGGATTCTCCCAAAGATACCTTTGCAAATGCAATAAATACTGTGCATACTGTACAATTATTGCAGTTCGCATCCCACCAGGCTCAAGGTTGACTCAGCCTTCCATCCTTCCGAGGTAGATAAAATGAGGACCCAGATTGTTGGGGGCAATAAGCTGACTTTGTAATAATGCCACTGGGGGGGGGGGGCGAAAGCCCTAATAAGCAGGCATATACATAGAATGAAGGCTATTGCTAAGCACATTTGATTTGTGCTTAGATTGTAAGCCGCCCTGAGTCTTCGGAGAAGGGCGGGATATAAATGGGATTAAAATAAAAATAAAATAAATAAAACAATGTTATGATAGAAATTGTCCTGGAATATATAAATAGAACTTTCACAGAAATTTGTACTTTTCATCATTACAATGAATTTTATGGACTGCTCCCTCATAAACTTCATATCAATCCAAACAGATTATAGTCATAAGACCAAAGAGCCTGTTTTTCTATAGTGGACAACTACATTTCAGTGAAAAGCCCATAAGCATAATGTGAACTCAATAGAACTTCAGGGCCAAGAAAAACATACTTGGAAACTCACCCTATCAGATCCCCTCTTAATATGGCATCTCACAAATACTTCCTTTGCAGATCTGGGAGAATCTGCAGCTAGAGTAGGGGGTGGGGTTAAGAGACTGGCTAGCTTGGGATCTCCGCAGGGGAGGAAGTGGCTGAGACCTGACTCCCCCACCCCAAAATCCTTGGAGCCTGGTTCCCAAGAGAGCATAGCTAGTCTGATGAGATTCTTGTAACAAGGCAAGTAGCAGTAAAGAAACTTCGCTCATAAGCTCACGGTGTCGTTCTGGTTCCTTGTTCCTAACAGCAGATGAAAATGTACAAAGCCTGCTTGGTGACTATTTGAGACAAGGAGGAAACATTTATTCTTTCTGCCCCTTAAAAAATTACCATCTATCATTGGGGAATAAATATATAATATAGTAAAAGGAAGGACAGAATTATGAATTAATTGATTTTGTAAAACACACAAACACTCACAGACATATATAGTTAAGAAGTACAAAACAAGTATTTATCTGACAGAAGTGCAGTATGTATGTAGCTCAGGATGAACTATAGAGTTTTTGGTGCTCTCTGAACTTGTTTGCTTGTAGATGTTTCATTACCCAATGATAACTTTGAAAGATGTCATATTAAGAGGGAATCTGGTATCACATAAGGTAAATTTCTAAGTATGATTTTCTTGGCTCTGAAGTTCTCTTGAGTTCACATTATGCTTGTGGGCTTTTCATGTACATGTAGTTGACCACTGTATGCTAAACACGTGGGTCTGTGAATGCCTTACACTATACAAAATCAACTGTGGGAACTGTGGAAAATAGTGCTGGAAGCCAACTCAAGACAGCTTGCACAAGTTACCATCAAATACAGCGATGCACTGTTCCAACTGCTGATCTATAGAAGCAGGAATCTACTACACTATTTATTTATTTATTTAATTAATTTATATACCGCCCTTCTCCCGAAGGACTCAGGGCAGTGTACAGGGCAATGCAATAAAATACAATATACAAAAATTAAAAAATATTAAATACTACAGCCCTATTCAATAAATTAATACAAAACTATAAAATAAAATAGACAGGACTCAAGGTGCAGACTATGAAGAGAGACCTCAGAGACACTCCAATACATAGTGTAAGGATGTAAGATGCAGGCAGGAACAGCATGTACCAAACAGCACAAAAAGCAGGCTTTGTGTACAGAACTATCTGCACAACACATAGGCTAGATGCTCCCAAGTCTAAATGGGAGATACTACAGAAGCTCATGAAAAATAACAGAGATAAGATCCTCCAGGACTTCCAGATTCAGACAGACAGGTAAGTACTGGCCAATCAACCGGACATCAGGAAGAAAAATATGAGAAAATGGAGAAATGGCCAGGGCCTAAAGAAGAACTAGAGAGGATGTAGAAAGTAAAAGCTAAAGTGGTCCCAATGGTGGTAGAGAATTCAGGTCTCTGACTCCTAAGTTGGGAAATGGCTCCAATAGATCTCAGAAAAATATCTGTCCAGAAGAGGGCAGTGCTAAGATACTGTGCAGAACTCTCAAACTCTGGTAAAGGACCCAAGACTGAGAAAAGACACATACCACCCATAAGGGTGAGAAGGGAATTATATAGTCAAAAGGTATGAAACAAGTATTTCTCCAGTGGAAGAAAATAGATATAACTCAAGGTTGAGCTATGAAGTTTTTGAGGCTCTCCGAGTTTGATTGTTTGCTTGCAGATGTTTCATTATCCAAGAGTAACTTCAGTGCACTTAGGAAAGAGCGCACTGATGTTATCTAGTTGGGTAATAAAACATCTGCATGCAAATGATCAAGCTCAGAGAGCACTACAAGTATTTCTGACGTTTCATATATTAGGACCTTAGAAAAGGGCGTGTGTAGGGCCACATTTACTGTTTTCCAGAATTTCATATTACATGCAGCAACCAAGAAGCAGACAGGGAGGACAGTCAAGCATCATAACTTGACTATGGATGGTTGAGAAAGAGGGTTAGCTCTCATTTGTATGCCCCCAACCGTTTGACATCCAAATGCCAGATGCTAACAATCTGCTTCCACAGAAGAAGCTTTCTTTTGTTTTTCTCTTTCTTTCTTCATGTAGACTTTTCTCATCTAATCTTCACATACAATGGTCACATGTAACACCCAAGAGCAATCGACTGGCCCTCCAATCTCCCAGTTTTCAGAGAGGCAACTATATGGGGACAAAGTTGATTTCTAACAGGAGGTTTGTTTTGTAACAAACACAGCTGTTAAAAACAGTACTTGCAAGACTTGGGCTCCTGAACTTTATGAGAATGAGGTCAATACTAAATGTGTATGGAGAGCCAGATCATGGTTGTCAGAAAGGTGCTTTTTCAAGAGGTAACTGGACTTTCTGAGTTTTCCTTGAAGATATTTTCACTTCTTATTCAAGAAGCTTCTTCCGTTCTGTCAGCCATGAATCCAAGATGATCCTGTCATGGATCTGCAGTCCCAAGAATGACAATGTCAGAGCTGATTGCAAACCTCTGTACACAGACAGGAACTCTTATCTTGCTGTGATTAAGTTTCACACATCCAGCCTGTAAAAGTCTCCAAAAATTGGTTCAAAAAATTGATGGCATTGTTTTGCCATTGCCGGCAATGGCATGAATGCGGCTTCCACAGGACGCGTCCAGCCCATGGGCCAGAAGTTTGACACCCCTGATATAGGACAACCTACCATGGTCAACTTGCCGAGGGACAAGAGTTACACTGATATCAAAGAAATGATAGACTGGAATCACCAAAGAAACGGTGCAAAAGGAGGGGTAAAATGACATGTGAATGACAAAAAATAACTAAATAACTAAATTGTTGAATTGTCCTGTGCCAAATTGACCATGGCAAGTTGTCCCATTCCATGATCCTGTGTACATTACAGTATTGTTATTTTTTTAAAAAAAATGTGAAGTACAATGACTGAGTACCAGTCTGGAGTACAGGTAGTTCTTGATTTATAACCATTCGTTTGGCAACTGTTCAAATTTACAACAGGACTAAAAAAATACTATTTATGATCAGTCCTCGCACAGTCACAGCATCCCCACATTCATGTGATCAAACTTCAGGCACTTGGCAACTGGTATGTATTTATGGTTGCACCATAAATGGTTGCACCATCCCAGGGTCATGTGATCACTATTTTCAACCTCCACCGCCAGCTTCTCACAAGCAAAGACAGTGGGGGAAGCCAGATTTGCTTACTGACAATTATTCACTTAACAACTGCAGTGATTCACTTAACAACCATCTCAAAAAGGTCATAAAGATGGGTGTGACTCACTTAACAACCACCTTGCTTAGCAATGGAAATTCTGGCAGATATTCTGAAATCAGGCTTGATCCTGATGACTGCATTAATAAAGCCAAGTAGTTTTCTTGGCAACAATTTGACTATGGTTTGCCCACTGCTTTATTCCAGAATGATGTTTTGATATTGTTGGTTTGTCTTGTTTATTTCCCAGTCTAGTCTACAGTTGTAGAATTTCCGTTGAAGTATTAATCAGTCCTAACCCTGCTAAACTCCTAAATCCAACAAGTCAGCAGGTGCTGCCATCCACAACGCTAGCTAAGAAGTTGTATTAAGATGTGACCCAAAGATAATCAGCTCTATAAAAGTCAGCAGGAAAGGAAAGGTTATTTCATTGTCAAAAATAACATACAGTATGAAGAAATGAAATAGGATAAGAAACAAAATTCAAAGAAGATTTTCTCTCCATTAGTGACTCTTAACCAGCTTATTTATTTAATTAATTTAGAGTTTGCCTGGCTCAAAAATTATTCTGGGCAGCTTACAACTAAGAATATATATGTGAAGCATATGACAGATACAACTAAAGTGGAAGAGCAAAGTATTCAAAACAAGTCCAATCAACTCAAAACAGGCAAATGAACAAGAGGAGGGTTCACAACCAATCACCCTGTTTGAACTCTGGGAGAGTAACCAAATCTTCACTACTTTCTTTAAACATAAGGGTAGGAGCTACACCAATGGCAGGATCATTCCCAAAGACAAGAATTGCAATTCCTGGGTCTTATAAGAGGACTTTTTTTTTCATTAACAGCCATTTGCGTACTTAGCCTAAAAGTTTGCGGAACCTGTAGCTTTCCAAATATTTGATGATTTATTTTATTTTTTATTTTATTTTAATTCCATTTATATCCCGCCCTTCTCCGAAGACTCAGGGCGGCTTACAAGCTTAGCATGATGATATATTGATATCATCATATATATATTGATGTACTGTGTTTCTACAATAAACTCTCTGGTTTACAAGTGACAACTAAAATATTTTTAATGTATATAATAAAAATATCTTCAGTAAAAAAGCTAATTAAAATAGAAACTAAAAAATCACATCAGCAGAAAATATTAACTATCACAGGAATAAAATAAATGATGGCAAACTTAGTTATCAAATGCTCTCTGTTATTTTCAGGGGTGATGTTAGAGAAAGTGGCAATCTTATTTATACGATATTGCATAAAATCAGGGCCATGATTAAGACTTTGCACTTCCTACCCTTGCTCTCTGCAAATCACAGAAGTGGAAAAGCAGCCTTTCCCAGAATGTTTGTATAGGATGGGTTGATTCACCTTGAAGATGCTTCTGAAAGTGCCTAGGCTATTTAGGGCTTTATAGGACAAAATCAGTGAACTTCATTGGTAGTCAGTGCAGTGTCCACAACATTGGTATTACATGTTCCTATAACCAGCATATCCCAATGTATAGGCTGCTGCACTTTGACCAATTGTAGTATTTGAGTAGTCTTCAAAGGTAGTTCCATGGAAAGCTTATTGCATTAGTTTAAATGTCACTGATGCAAGAACTTCTTATTCCAGTTGTTGCTGAGTATTTCAGAAAGCTCTGCTATGGCCAATGGGAAGGGATACTGGAAATTGTAGTTAAGCAAATCTGAAAAATCCAGATTCTAACTGGACTTAAATTTATAATTCCCTTTGTTGGCTCTCTTCATTGTTTTAAGTCACTGAAATAAATGCACCAATTGTTATTTGATAGAAAAGCAATCTAATTTTCTATAAGAATAAGTAATGTTCCCAATACAGGAACAAATCCAAACAACATAATACCATCTGCTACATATTAAATTTCAGTCCTCAAGCAAACCCAGAAATTTTGCTAAAACACTAGTGGTTTCTTTTTGATAGTTTGATATCATTAACTATTCTTTCCTGTTATTACTACATATATTGCCTTCCTACCATCAGAACAAATTTCAAGGTAATTCTATTATATTCTTCACAGCTTATTAAATCAGCTGCTCTAAGCTAAAGATCTTTGCTTATTCAATTTCTCAAGTATTTACTCCCATTCATCTTGGCACATGAACAGTGTGCCATCCTGTGCTATGTTTTTAAATCTGAGAAGCAGTAATCTGACCTCTGACTTTGTTCTTTAAAAGTACTCTTATACACTGCATGATTTGGCAATCAGCAATACACCCAAGTTTTCAGAAAATTCTCTTTCAATTAGACAAGTTGCCAGTTTTAGAAATGCAACTGAATTATAAGGTTCTCCATACATTCCCAAGATTATGGCTACTTACACCAGTTACTTTTGTTTTTGAGACTCATTGTTTATTACTTTCTGTCCTTAAATATTAACCCGTCATTAGTTCCAAGAATTAAATAAAGTTCCTGGAAAGCAACAATAAAACCAGGATAATTTCACAGGACTGAATAAAATGACATGTTACAAATTTCAAACATAATTTCCCAACCTTTGTGAAATCTGGCACAATTATAAAGGGCTGGCTATAAATGTCCATATGATGAAGACTGAACAACCAACAACATGAAACTGTAAACTTCCCAATACTGCTGGGCAGTATCCACAAAAGTACAATGTACGTTTATCAGTTTTCTCTTGTGTTTAGTTTGACTTCCAATGTTCCTTTAATTCAGTCATAGTAAACATACTGCTGAACTCCCTTGAAATAATACATTTTACTTGTAAAGAAATGATGGCTAGGTCCAGGACAGTGTTATTTTCCAATGAGACTTCAAAACTTCAAATGTCATATTATTAAAAGAAACAAACTTGATTTATAAATGTTGGATTTAGATTGCCTATAATAACCTCTTCAGCTGAAGTCCTCAAATTTTTCATGAATTTATCTTAGGCCAGGGTTCTCCAAAGTGATCAATATTAACTCTCAAGGGTCAATAGGACTACCCAAGGGGTCAACAGAAATATTCTTTCTTTCTTTCTTTCTTTCTTTCTTTCGTTCTCTTTCTTTCTTTCTCTTTCTTTCTTTCTTTCTCTTTCTCTTTCTTTCTTTCTTTCTTTCTTTTCTTTTATTTATTTATTTAATTTGTATACCGCCCTTCTCTCAAGAGACTCAGGGCGGTGAACAGGGCAATACATAAAAATTAGATACAAAAATTAAAATTATTAAAACATGATTAAACAATGCCCATAAATAATACAAATTTAAAATTGAAGTCATTTATAAAAATCCCACCCCGTCCCATCAGGCCAGGCCAGCTTGTTTAAAGAGATGGGTTTTAAGATCGCGCCGGAAGGAGCGGAGATCGGGCGCCATCCGGAGCTCAACCGGAAGATGGTTCCATAAATCCGGTGCACCCACAGAGAACGCTCTCCCCCTGGGGGCCACCAGTCGGCATTCTTTGACCGGTGGCACCCTGAGGAGGCCCTCTCTGTGGGAGCGTACTGGGCGGAGGGAAGTTGACGCCGGCTGCAGGTGCTCCCCAAGGTATTCTGGACCCATGCCATGGAGGGCTTTGTAGGTCATTACCAACACCTTGAACCTCACCCGGAAGACAACTGGCAACCAATGCAGCTCGCGGAGCAAAGGTGTGACATGGGAGTATCGGGAAACTCCCAGAACAACTCTCGCGGCTTTCTCTTTCTTTCTTTCTTTCTCTTTCCTATCTATCTATCTATCTATCTATCTATCTATCTATCTATCTATCTATCTATCGACAATGTTACACTAGTCAGGAGTCTACAATGCTAACACAGAGTAGTTATTTGGCTGCCTAAGACTGCTAGCCATTCAGTTCCCGCTTGACTGAACCTGAATATACTGGATATAAATAGTCTGAACCTGGAAGTGTAGTGATTTACAACTAAAACTCATTCTCCAATCAAATATCAAAGCCCTTGTTGTCACTCATCAGAAGCATCCTTCCCATTAATGATAAATGTATGTTAAATCTTATATGTTTCATATTTAAAATATGTTTTATGGTTATTATTCATAGTGCTATTAAAATTACATTTATTAATTATATTCAGACAGTATAATTTTGGATACCAATGAACAATCTGAAATTTCATAAAGAGGTTGATGAGCTGAAGAGTTTGGGGACCCCTGTCTTAGGCTAACTCTCTTAATTGTGCCATTATTCAATCTACTAGTTTGATCAAAAGAGAAAAATGGAGAATTTTCAGCTCCTGAGTCTTTCATTACAGTCCTATCTATACTGGATATTCAGTATAATTCAGGTTGTGCAGAAATATGCCTAAGATTACTCTGGAAAAGTAACATTTCAATATCACTTTTGATTTTAAAAAAATACTAAAAATTTGTTGGGCTCAAACTGAAATGGCCTATAAGCTCTGCAAATAAATATATAAATTTGACTCAAGAGCTCTGACATCTATATGGCATGGTTCCTCCTCTTTCAAAAAACACAGTGGCTGTGCGACTACAAAGAATTTAACTGAAAAAGCATGTGTGGAACTGAATTTAGAGGCATCATGGGTGTTTTGGTAACACCATTCCAGCCTCTATATAACCAGGCAAAAGTTTACAGGGTTTGTTTAGAGTTGAGTTAATCATAGTTTTCCAACAAGGAAAAATAAGAATACACAGGTTTAGAAAAATATTTAAATTGAAGCATAAGGAAAACAATATGGATAGAGATTTTATTTTGCCACAGTAACAACCCTACACATGGTATCTCAGTAAATTACAAAATAATAAATACCAGACCAAATTTGGAGAATGGTTAAGATGCTGGCCTAGAAACCAGGAGACTGTGAGTTCTAGGTTTCTCTTAGGCATGAAAGCTGCTGGGTAACTTTGCGCCAGTCATTCTCTCAGCCCAACCCACCTCAGAGGTTTGTCATTGTGGGGAAAATGGGAGGAGGCAGAGGTATTAGGTATGTTCACTGCCTTGAGTTATATATTAAAAAGATGGGATAAAAAACCCAAACATGAAGGGAAGCATATGAATCAGCTTGCTCAATACATAAGCTTAAAGGTTCCCCTGTCAAAAGATATAGTGATATCCAATAAAATGATCCACAGATGGTAGCCACCAATTACTTATATAATTGTTGTTGACTTCCTACAATAGGTGTATCTGTGCTGAAGTAAAGACAGCCATCCTGAATGTTTGAAGCCACAAGGCAGACAGATTCACAGGATTTGTCTTGAGTTTCCTGCGGATCTGCTAACTAAAGCAATAAGGAGCCACTGAAAATCTCCCTGGTGTATTTAAGTATTTTTATTACTACTGCCTGTGTGCCCCCACGTATAAGACATAGAAAAGGAGGAAACTAGAGGCTTCCTTTTACTAAGGAGCTTCACATCTTTCTGTTAACTGCAGTTTATCAGATGTGCAGCTAAAACTTTCCAGGTTATTTATTATAAGAGGGGTTTTCTCCAGGGAAAAGACAGAATTGTCCGATACTGATAAAATTGAAGACTGAGAACCCACTCTTCATCAGAGAACCCACTCCTTCCTTCATCAAAGGGATCTTAAGGAAACCCAGTCAAGATTTGCATATTTTCTCATTACACAATTCTCTGAATAAATTTAGCAATTATATAAAGCAGAGTTAGCAATTTCCAAAGTGACAGCTGAATTGATCTGTTGGAACACAAAAGCACTCCACTGGATAGTTTATGTTGTCCTGTCAGGATCATTCCTTTTCCTTCTTGAAGGTCCTTCATCCCTAAGGAACAGATTTTGAGCGGAGGAAATAAGTACAAGAACTGCAGGAGGAGACATTTGTAAAGGAAAGATTCATCCCTTTCTCTCAGATTATTTCCTCTCCTCAACAAAACTTGTCTTCTGCAGGACTCTCCCACCCAAAGGAAACAGATTCAACTTCTATGGTATCACAAAACTTTTTACTATTGTTTTATAAGTTGTTTGTTCTAATTTTTCTAAGTTATTTTCTCTTTATTTTTTTAAGTTTTAAAAAAATAAAAATCTGTTGCTAATGCAAGTTTCTGACATCATTGATAGATGGACAGACTATAATTTAAATAACTATTTTGAGAAGATATAAAGAGCAACGACACTGTTAACATAATTGCTATATGCTAAATATTTAGCATTAGCATTTAACAAGACTTCTTCCAGTGCTTCCCTGAATAACCAGCTCTCCTTAGGAAGCTGACTCTTGAAAACATCAGCCAAGGCTCTTTACTCACCTCCAGTTTTAAGTCAAGACTCTCACATTGTTTTCCGAAGTATATCCAAGAGCTTCCAAAATGTTACATTACAAATATCCTACCAGTCCAATGCTAAATAAAATCATTTATCTAAGTAATGTTTTCTAGTTATAAGTGTAGTTGTAACAAATATGTCCCATGTTCCCCCAGATAGCTTTGGGAACAAGCAATGTATTCAAAAGACTTACATTAGAACTTTTGCATCTCTATTCCAAAGGCAGTCCTACTGAGTCGAAAGCAATTCACCTTCTGAATTATTTATTAAAAATGCCTTTGTTTTTAAACTTATTGAATTTGACTCCAACTACTTGAGTTGGAGATTCATATATGACAAATCAGCAAATCTTACAGTCAAAGAATTAAGCATATTAAGAGCCAGCTTTGCAGCTCTTTAGCAAAAAGCAAATATAAGTTCAAAGGACAAAATATATATGCTCCCAGCTGCAGTATCTTTCATTACACCTGAAAATGCTTGGGCTCAGGAGTAAATTTCAACTTCCAGCCCACAAGTTTAAGGTCTATGGATTGGGTTGACCCATTTCCTTATCAGCCTTCATTCAAAAGTGCTTTCTTTGTTTCTACTTTCAAGTTTATAATAAACAGATAACAAAAGGAGAAAGGCTAGAAAAAATATACCCACAGAGGTTAAAGAAAACTACATTTGCTTGGTTTCAGTCCGCGCAAAGCATACCAGAACAATGATTTCAACAATATTTGTTTCCTTACCTTATTCAACATGTTAATAAAGAAAATAAACCCTTGCAAGGAAACACAGTGCCTGCATTGTATTTGTGCTGGTGGGAAGTCAAGAACCCGAACGGATGTTAGATTTCATAGTGAATTAGCATGCAGCAGCAGCAGCAGCACTGTGGTCTGATATGCAAAGTGCTAATTAAGGCCCAGAGTGGACCATGCACCTGTTGCTATTTGATTCAGAAGGCATTGTTTGGATTCCTGTAGATTTACATCAAAAACCATTTACTACAGTGATTGGGACTGGCTGGAACTCAGGTTCAACTTACAGTATTCAAGAGGCTTTCAATGTGAGTGCTTGTCCACATTCCCATCCTTCTCTCCCTCCTCCCTCTTTTCTCCTTTAAGAATTTTGCTTTCTTGAAAATAAAGTCAGGCTACTAATTTTATCCTCCCAAAATCTCCCGAAGAAAGCTATGTAACTTACTTGCACACTCCTGCACTGAAATTAAAAAGTGTCTCCAGGTTTCTTCTGTACGTCGGCTTCCTAAATTTTTATATGAAATTTAAAAACTATAGATCTCCAAATGTGTAGGTTCAATTTAAAAGGAAAACTTTCCTCCCCTAGCAAGGATGAATTTCTATCCCTGTAACACTCCTGGTCAAAATAAAGTCACATTCCACGTTTCAAAAGGATATGGTTATAAACTGGTGTATGTACTTAATCTTTTTTTTCCCCTCTGGGTTTTTTTTTTTTAAAAATCCCGATTTAGAATTAATTACGCTAAACCAGGCCTATCCGAAATCATTTAATCCTTAAACCGGGTTTATCCCAAAGTTCAGAAGAAGAAGAAAAAAAAGTGAAATACGGCATTTATAAAAGCTTTAGCACCAAGTTTTACACACGCAGCAAACAAGAATGGTCTTCCGCTGCGGAGCACACTCCGATCCACCCCTTGCTTCCAACAAACCAGGATGTAACGATGTGGTTACTTAGAACGTACACGCATCTGCCTGGTAATTAATTATCTAGAACCCGTAATTTTGATTTGAGAAACGTAAAAGCCTTGAAGGGCAGGGCAGTTTATGAGCAGAAAGCGGACTAGGATACTACGCTATCTATTAAAAAGAAAAATACAGGAGGGGGGGGAAAGGCGAGAAAGAAAAAAAAAATACCGCTTCTGACCCTTCCTTTCATTGGGGGGGGGAGTAAGAGAGAGAGATTCCGACGCTTTCGAGAATGTGCCCACGCGCGTCTCACGCCTGCCCCAAAGAAAGGAAAACGGCCCGCGTCCGCCGGCGTCTTGTTTGCCCGGCTTCCCCTCCAGCCCCTAAAGGCACCGCCGACACCTCCAGCCCTTCGGACGGCACGGCTTCTTTACCTGTCAGCTGCCGAGGCGGCCGCCGGCCCTGGCCTTCTCTTCGGAGCGGGAGGGGGGGGGGGAGTCGAGGGAGCTGCTCGCTGGGTTCCTTCCAACGCCGCGACGTGCCTTTTTTTTTTTTTTTTGCCTTCAGGAGGACGGCGGTGCCACGCTTCGCAGCCAAAGCGGAGAGCCGTGTGTGGAAAAGGGGCTGCTGCTGCTGCTGCTGGCGGGAAGGCGCGAGGGAGGCTTTTTTGCTCTGACTCCTCTGGGTCACCCACCGCATGGGGATATTACCGAAGGCTAGGCTTTCTATTGGCTCCGGTCACCAAACAAATCACACTCGCCTCCCCTTTCGAGCCGCTCGGCGCTCCTCTCAAGTCCCTCCCGCCGCTGCTTTCTGCTCAAGGGGGTTGTTTCTCCTCCAAGGCTTGCAAACGCTGCAGCCGCCCTCCAGCCGAGGCGCGCGCTGCTTTTTTTTTTATTATTATTTTTGGTCCTGGGTCCGGACTCTCTTTTCTGCGGATTTGCAGGCTGGGCTGCAAGGTTGGGTTTTTATTCACCTGCAACCTTAGGAGTGTCTTCCAACCGTTGGATCCGCGAGGCTCGCCTCGAAAACCAGTAGGGCCCCCTCCCCAAATCATTTCCGTCGTCGTCCTTATCCTCAAACCGCGGGCCGTTGAAGAGAAATAGATACCTGGATTTAACTAAAGCCAAAGGTTTGCCCGAAAGCTTTATATATATATATATATATATATATATATATATATATATATATATATATATATATATATATATATATATATATATATATATATATATATATATATATATATATATATATATATATATATACGGTACATATATATATACATATATATATATATACATATATATATACATACATATATATATATATATACATATATATATATATATATATATATACATATATATATATACATACATATATATATATATATGAATTCAGGAAGGGGTGCGGAGACTGTAAGCTGGCTCTTGTCTGTGGTCTGCGAAAACTTCTGTAGGTATCGGGGGTGGATGGTGGTGGAAATCATTTCGGAATTTACTGCATCAGAATTAACAAGGTGATATAATAGTGTGATATGGCAGGACGTCGCAACTTACTTTAGGATCCCGAAGTCTGAAAGCCCCAGAGGAAAATGTCAAGAGCTGATACCGGTACAAGTTTCCTGGCGGCCTTTTCAATTGTTCCTCTACATAGAGCTTAGGCATTTGCAATAGAATGCATTGTTCTATATATGTGACTAGGAGTGTGTGAGAGAGTTTTGGGGAGCATCGATCAGAGAAGCAAGATTGATTCAATTTTAGAAGGATGCAGATAAATCAATGTATTTTTTGAGTGGCCAACAAAAGAAAAGAAACTCCGTTTAATATGTCTAATTCAGTCTAGGAAAGTGCAGGTTAATGAAAATGAAAACGTGCTTTTATATCATTAATTTGAAAATACTGTTGAATATATAACTTGCAGCATGTTTTCCAGAAACATGCTAAACAGAGGTTTTAAAACTATTTCAGTCTGAGGAAACACACAGAACCCTTGGATTCCGTAAAACGTAACCCTGATAGAGATATGTCAGCAACCCGATTTGCTGACCTGAGTTACATATAATACTAAGCTATAATGGCACTGTTTGTACATTCTCATAATATGTAGTGTGATGGCCAAATTAATTTGTTAGCATTCAGTATTATATTAACAAACTACGATAGCAAAAAAATCCTGGCTTAGTGTTACTTTGCTTAATATTTTATCAGTTACATGTCCAAGCACATTCACTTTGATGTGTAGCAGGTAATAATAACATCTTGTCAACCTTGTCTGTGCTTAGAGGTTAAGCAAAGTACAGGTAGTCCTTCATTTAACAGCCACAATTGAGCCCAAAATTTCTGTTGCTAAGTGAAACATTTGTTAAGTGAGGTTTGCTCCATTTTACAACCTTCCTTGATACAGTTGTTAAGTGAATCACTGCAATTAAGTTAGTAACACGGTTGTTAGATGAATCTGGCTTCCCCACTGGTTTTGCTTGTCAGAAAGTTGTGAAAAGTGATCACATGACCCTGGGACACTATAATCGTTATAAATGCAGGCCATTGCCAAGAGTCTGAATTCTGATCATGTGATCATGGGGATGTTGCATTGGTCATAAGAGTTCTGTGCTGTTGTAACTTCAAATGTTCACTAAACAAACTCTTGTAAGTCAAGGACTACCTGTAGTAAGGTATGGCCAAAATCAGAATTCCCAATTCAGGGAATTCCAAGGCTAGACCGGCAGATGGAGTGAAGTAGTAGCAACCACTTCTCCACTGTAGCTTTCTTTACAATATGGGCATCCAAGAAGTCACCCACAATGAAGCTCAACTCAAAATAAACTTCATTGTTCCATTTCAAGAGGCCCTGGGTGTGTAGAAATAATTGATAGTTTTCAGGTGCTATGAGATTGTCTGCCTCAGTATGGTGGCTGCTTAATTATCTAAGTAGACTTCTTAGTGTGAGCAGTTTTTAGGAGTCAAGAGTGCCCACTTACTGAGGTCTGCACTCTGCTGAAAACACTGTACAGGCATGTGAGTGACCCCAACAAACCAGGGGTGAATGGAGAGGAGGAAAAGGCTGTTATGGCAAAAACCAAGGCAGGTGAAGATTCTCAGTCTCTCCCCTCCCACTTCTAGTCAGTTATGTTTAGAACTGCCACTCAAATAATTCTCACAATGGCTGAAGGTTGTGTAAGCTACATTTTGGACTTAAAATACCCTGGGGTGGGAGAGAGAAGCTTGAGGAGAGTTCCCCTAAAGGAACTAATATAACCCCCCACCCCCAAATAATCAGAAGGTTGAATGAGAGACTTTTCCCTCACTGTGCTGTCTAGTAAAATGAGATGGAGCTTTTGTAAGACTTTCAGATCTGCATTTTACCAGAGTGAAATGTTGTAGAAAGCCCTGGAGGAAACAGATTATCCCCCGCTATTCCAGTCAGACATCAGGCCTAGATAAGACACAGAGATAGCATTAAACATACTTGTGGATTATTTCTGATAGGACCAAGATAGTAGTGTGATCCTCCTGGTCCTGCTTGATCTCTCAACAGCTTTCAATACCATCAGTCATAGTAGGTTGAGCTGAGCTGTTTCTAAGAGTAAGGAGTCTATGGTTTTATGGTTCTCCTCCTATCTTAAGGAACAGGTCCCATTAACAATGGTAAAAGAGAAGAAACTGGGCCGTATACTCCTCAATTTTGGGCTACCATGGGACTCAATGCTCCATACTCCTATTCAAAATCTATTCAACTAATAGGGAAGACAGTGCGTCAGACAATCTGGTCAAATTTTGTTACAACTTTGATGATGCTGAATTTTACATCTCAACCCTGGCCAAACAAGTGATATTTTCAATTTCTTGTCCAAGTATGCAAAGAGTTTCAGAACAGGATGGGAAAGAATTAGTTCTGAATGGGGTTGCATTCTCCCAAGTAGAACTGATTTGCAATTTGGGATCCTCAAGAAGCGGGTGACAACTATGGCCCAAGGTCTTTGCACAGTATTAACTCATGCACCATTTGCAACCTTTCCTGGAATGGGAATTTTTACTCAATGTCATTCACACCTTAGTCTCAACTGGACAGCCTCTCACCTGGACAATTGTCGTGTGGTTTCTGTGGATTTCCCCTCAAAGAGCATTCAGAAATTACAGCTGGTACAGAACACAGCAGTTTGAATTATGTGTACACCTGGAGGCGCCTACATTATACCTACTTTGAGACCTGCACTGGTTGGGTTTTGGGTATAATTCAAGGTGTTGACTCTCACCTTTAAAGTCCTTCAGTATCTGGATATTGTCCTGATGACTTCTGTCTACCTGATAAGATCTAGTAGATTGGGCTCTTTACATGTCCTCTTAATTAGAGAGTGTCAACTCTCTAATTATGGACACAGACATGACTTCTCACTCACTGTCTCCTTCTTTGGAGGAGTACTTAGCATATTCAGAGAGCCACCTACACCTTGGTTTTTAGAAAATCAATGAGGAATTGATTGTTCCATCAAATTCAAACACTGAGGGCAGAGCTGATGTAACTATGACTCCCAAGGATAAATTAGCTTTATTAAGTTTCTAAGTTTGAAACTCAAATACTTTGGCCACCTAATGAGAAGGAAGGACTCACTGGAGAAGAGCCTAATGCTGGGAAAGGTGGAGGGCAAGAGAAGAAGGGGATGACAGAGAATGAGGTGGCTGGATGGAGTCACTGAAGCAGTAGGCGTGAGCCTAGATGGACTCCAGAAGATGGTACAGGACAGGAAGGCCTGGAGGAACATTGTCCATGGGGTCACGATGCGTCAGACAAAACTTTGTAACTAACAACAACAACAATCTTCTAAGTGTTGAGTCCTAGCTTTTTTTACAGCTGCTTACAATGTATGGTTTTAGTTTATCTATAAGACTGTAAGTAACAGAAAAAGTAAATTAAAAGTGTGGGTTTGGTGGAATAAATACAAGCACACTGTGTAATGGTGTATATGTGTATGGGGAGGGAGGGGAACCAGTGCTTCCATCATATCAGTTTCATAGAAACTAGTCTTCAGCATATTATGTCTTTTCTATACACAAATGAAATGTTGATTAATGTGGGATATAATTTAGTGAGGAATATTTACTGAACATAAAATTGTATGAAGTTGACATTTCAATCTTCAATCAGAGAAAACAGTCTCTCAACTCTTGTCAACTCCCGGTGTCAAACTGCCGGCCCGTGAGCCAGATGCGTCATGGCGAAGCCACTCCCACCCCATTGCCGGCAATGGAAAAAAAGTTGGAATACGTTGCGACAGGTCACGTGACGTTGCGAGTTTGACACCCCTGACTTAGAATATATCATTTAAATACACAGAGTAATTCATAAAAATCTGTTGGCAAAAATCTGTATAAGTTTCTGCTCGATATATTCCATCCATCATTCTAAATAAACCATCATTAAGTTCCTTCCCAAACCTTCCTTTTTCATTTTTGTCTGATTCATTTGACTGTTTTCCATGTGTCTGTTTCATTTGGGTCTGCTTTATTGCTTATTTAATCTTTTCATTTAGAATTATAATGACCTTCCACAAGTTATTGTAATCCTATTAAGAACACGGGTATTTCAAAGTCACTTGACTTTGCAAATATTTTTATTTGCTCAATTTTCTGGCTTATTTGGGGGCCAAGCAGGGATGAAGAATCCTCACTCCATGCCCCAATTTCGCAAAGGAAATTGTCATTTTTCATTCTAACTGGGCAACAAGTTAAATGAAAGAATGGGGCTTTGATATCTGAGTCAGAAAGCAAGTTGTTCTATTAATGTAGACACAATGATGTCCTGTAGCTTTCTTTCAGCTAGTGCCCTCCATATATGCCGGACATAACTTCTGCCATCTCCAGCCAGCTTTCCTAAGCTAAATAATTACTTTCCAGCATTATATTTCCAACTGTTTTATATATCTGTCTTTAGGAGAGAGAGCTAAAGTCGGTATAGTAGTTAAGGTCCTGGACTAGGAGTGAAGGATTCAGGTTTCTACTTCTCCCTTAAGCATGGAAGTCTGTTGCATAACTTTGGCCACTTGTTTTCTCTCAGTCTTAGACTGGGATTTTTTTAAAAAAATCTACCAACTTGCATTGGACCAGCATAGTAAATTATCAAACATAATCTTCAATGAAGAGATTTTCACCTCGCAATGTACAGTATACACCAGGGGTGTCAAACTCAATTTCATTGTGGGCCGCATCAGCATTGCGGTTGCCCTCAGGGGACCAGGTGGATATGGCCTGGGTGGCGTGGCCTACTGGGTGGGCATGGCTAGGGTGCGTATGGCCTACTGGGTGGGCATGGCCAGCTCTACATCATTCGCATGAAGGGTGCCTATAGGGGCCTGGGCAGGAGTGGGACAGATCTGAGGGTCTCTGGCAGGAGGAGGGTCTCTGGGCCAGGGCCAAGGCAGTGGGGGCCGTTCCCTCACTGTTTCCAGGATGGCTTCGCGGGCCGCATGAAACCACTTTGCGGGCCAGATCTGGCCCCCGGGCCTTGTGTTTGACATGTCTGGTATACACGCATGAATAATATATATACATAAACACATTAATGACGCAGTTAATGTTTTATTTAGGTTTTCTTCCTGGGCCATTTTGCCAGTCTAAATCATGTAGCCCTCTCAAATTTGAAGTTGGGATATTTTTTTTATTTTGACAGGAGTATAATGCGTAGAAAAGGGTTAAATGTCCTCTTCTACTCAGCCATTTCTCCAATTCCCAACCATTTAATAAAGTAAGGTATAAAGAAGAATAAAATAACAATATTGATAAGCTCCCTCAAAGTTATTGTTTTATGCTCCATATAATTTGATCTGCTGTAATTGAAAGAGCTTTACTAAGTAGTTAAAAACCTTCTAGCCAGTTTCTTGCAAGGTACCTGGAAACTTAAGTTTGACCATCAGTTGCAGGGGAAAATGAATGCAAAGTGCTATGAAGAACTGTTAAAGAGCTGTTAGAAATGTCTAACTTGGAGAAAGGAGATATGATAGCAGGCTTCGGATAGCTGAAAGATTGACAAAGGCAGACAGGAGAGCAGAGATATTCACTCTTTTCCAGGGAGCAGGACTGGATCAATGAACAGGAAAGACACACACACACACACACACAGATTTCAGCTGACTAAGATAGTGAATCTGTGTAGCTGTGGGCAGCCTTTTGATTGAATGGAGGCCTGGAAAGCCATCTAGTAGACATAGAGTAGCAGCATCCATCATTACAGAACTTGCCTTGAGAATGGAGTTGGACTACAGTAGAACAATGGTAGATAATCCACAGGTCACATGCAGCCCTCAGCCCATTTTTATGACCCCTGGAATCCCTCCAGATATCTTTCAGTAGGGTCTATCTTTTAATTGCTAGTTTTACAGACTTCTCTGTTAACTCCAGCTGTTTACTGCCATCCTCTGTGTTGGTTACATGTTAACCAAGAGCTAACTGAAACTATTTTGGAAGACCGGATTGGTATTAGGTGCTTAATTCTAGTTAGTGTGAAAGAAGCAACCAGCAAAGTTGGTCATCTGGTCAGTCTTAAAGATACTGGAACTAATATCATCTCAATCCCGTTGATTGATTCATCCTTTCCTATAGCTTAGCCCTATTGATCAGTGGAGGAATTGAAACAAAGCTAACTTGATTCTTGTGACTTTGAATCTTCTGTTGTTTTACAGTCCATTAGGATTTTAATCCATGTAGGTGGAATAAAATGGTGGTTATGTTGAAAACCAGTGAGTGTGCTAGGCTTTCAGATTTGATCCTTTCTTTTTTTATCCTTCACTGTTTGCAGCACTGCCCAAATTAATATGTTCTTTCCCACTGTCATCTATCTGTAGTAATCCCCATCAATAATTCCATAGTTTGAGTGACATAACCTCTAAATCCAGGTTTCTGTAGTATTAGTGAGAGTTCTCACATTCCATCAAATAAAGCTGGGAGTTGTAGCAGGCAAGTAGTTATATTCTCATTCCCAAATACATTTGAATGAAGGAGATATTTTTTTTTCCTGGCAGGATTATCTTGGTTATGTTCATTGCCTGGGCAAAGGCACACAGTTACTATCAGTGTGGGGTTGCTATTGTGTTGCTTAGGCTCAGGGTTATACAAATTAAACTTAGAATTTTGTCCCAGTGCTAAGAGGCCAATTAAATAAGAAGCCAAATTAATGTCTAATGTAGCCCTCTATCTAATCATTCTCTTATGTTGCACTAGAAACAATTCTGCATTTGCCATCAAGGTATGGAGTGCAGAATAAATTGTGCCTCCATAATAGAGTGTTGTACAGTCTTCACAATGTTTGTTTACTTATTTGGTCACTTGATTTCCTTCAGATTACATTCTCAAGTTTAGATGGGTATTTAAGGTATATATTTAGATATCACATTCATTTATTACCAGTGCATACCTAAAATGAAAAGTATGATGAAGAAGGGACTGCAGCTGCAATACAATCGAAACCTGAAGCTTCTTTGCTCTCTGTCTAGCCAAAAGGGAAGTACTGAAGAAATCCTTTCTGGGCCTGCCTGCCTTGCAAGCTTTTAGAACGGGAAAAAAAAAGAAACTAAACAGAAGCTGTAACCAGTCAGTGTTTGGGTTCCCAGGGTAATACTGATAAGGGGAAGGGTTATCTTTGGTAGCTTTTGTTGTGTGGCTGTGTGCTCCCTGGATATAAATTTCATTCGGTCATACGTTTCATTGGCATATACACATTCTGCCAATGAATTCTTAAGAGCCCCATTTTGTTCACTCCTCAGATGTGATCCAGAGGGAAGAGGGTTACTCTGGAGAAAATTGTCAGGGATAGGAAAAAAGGGAAAAGGATAAATGAACTTCATTATACATTCTGTTTCCATTTTTCTTTGAAGTCTTTGTGGTTTGATGAGTTTTGAAAGTCTAGACATTTGTCATGTTTTGTTTTGTTTTTTGCTAAGATGCAATAGAACTTTTGGGAAAAATTTTAATTACATTGTGACCCTAAGATAATGTTCTGTCTGGAGAAAGTGCAGAAGAGCTTTTTTTTACCCCTTGTGCCCAAGCATTGCACGAGCAAGTGAAACTAAGGCTGTAGATCTAAACATGCTTAATGGAGAGCAAGTCCATGGAGTTCATAAGACTTACTTCTAAATAAACATGCTGGTTCTGCTCATACAGTATATGCATAGCATGAGAATATTATGGGACCCTATGTAGCCTAACATTGTAAACATCTTAGTGGACCTTTAGGGAAGATCAGTGGTTATCTCCACTGCTGTTCTGCTCCTTTGGACCCACAAGAACTTTCATAATCATGAAAGAGCCTCGTGAAAGTGCGACTACTTCTAAGAGTTATTTATGAACCACTTGTGTAGTGCAATCCACTTAACTTCAAGAGTACCACTTCAGTGTGAATTGCTCATTAGCTGGCCCATGGTTTTTCCCCCCTTCCATTCACAACAAGCATGAAAATGTTCCTGCTGAATGTAAATATGTTTAATGTTAACACTATCAAATTTTGCTTTCTGACAGCATATTAAGTCAAAAATTATCTTGTCAGATATATTTGATTATATATTGATCCATAGGGGACAATAATGCAAAGACATGTTATCGATACCAGTTTTCAACCGTTCCAAAGATCGCCTAATCCTAATTAAAGATCTGTATTTGAGGACTATCGGGACTAGGACATAAAGAGAACAAATTCCTTCCATAATCCAAGCTATAAAGAACTTTGGGTCTGGGTTTGGCTCTAGTCAAATTTTAGCAGAAGCCCCACACAGATAAAGAAATGGCTGCTTGACAGCAAGATCGTCTTTCTGTAATGTTTGCTATGGACATGGGATAATACTAAAACAACTTCTCCAGAACTGCTTTCAACAGAGACATACATGCTGGTTGCAATTATTCTAGCAGGCAATTCCAGAGAATGTGCCCTTATCCTGTAATGACCCTACAGTAGAGTTTCTACCCATCAGACATTACAGGTTGTTCCAGACACTGGCTTGCTTTGAGCAGACCCACTGAAACAAGCAGGAGTTCCTGAGGGCCGATTGGTTACATTTACATCCTGATTTTTTTCTAAGAACTCACAAGTTACTTACATGGGAGATAGAGAAAATTCCCTGATTTTATTCCCACAACCACAACCAGTAAGGCTGAGAGAGAATAATGGGACGAGTGTCTTTCAATGACTTCTGTGCTGAGCCAGGACTTGAACCTTGGCTTCTCCAATCCAGCACCACAGTCATTACCCAACTCTAGCCATGGATTCAAAATTACTAGTTTTAAGCTCTGGTTTTTTGTCCTATTAAGATACTTACTTTTCTGTAAGTCCATAAAGCAGGAGTGGGCAATATATGGCCCTCAGGATAAACCCCCTAGCATCAGGAGATGTCTAGGCCCAACCTAGACAATGTTTTGAAACAAGAATGCCACGCTACCGTGGCATGCCACTTCTCTGTAAATTGTTCCTTATTTTCCTGCATTACCCCCCAAAACGTTTCATCAGATATTCTGTTAAACACGAGTTCATCCTTCTCCAGTGTGGTGCTTTCCAAATACGTTAGAATTACAGTTTCCAGAATTTCCTGCTAATATGCTGCCAGGGAAGTACTGCGCTTGTACTCCCAGTCTACACATCTGGAGGACAACCAGCTTGTATTCCCATTGCTGAAATGTGCAGATTAGGAGAATGTATCAAGGAGAATGCAAGGAAATGAGTCTGGCAAAGCAAGAGGATAAAAGTAGCTAGGGAGAGTAGATGAAACTTAACGAATTATAAACACGGTATTATTTACTGGAACGGCACAGTAATGTTCTTATGTCACTCCAATGGCAGCTTTATGAAATCTGGGGTCCATGTGGTAGTTCTTTAATGTGTATATCAAAGTTCTAAAAATATGGTGAAATATTAATACCACAGATGATGTACTTCAGATGGCTCGTCTAATTAAACATTAAAGATATAATTTAGCAAAAGTTAAGTATGCTTGAGCATGCTTAACTCTCATCTTGACATTGGCTCATCTGGAACCTCTGCATCCGCCTTTTCTGGACTGTGCCCAAAATGGACAGCATGTGCAGCTCAAGGCCTCCATCTGCAGATAATGATTGAATGATGAGTCACAAACAGCATTACAAATGGGAGTTCATGAAAAGGACCCATCCTCTGGCAAGAATTTGTGCTCCTTGCTTTCATCCTTATTTTCTTGTCTGTGGAGTCCTGACTCATTCTATTTTCAGACAGTAGGTAGGTCTCTGAGCTATTCATTAAAATAATACTGAAATTGTGACCCACATTCCCGATGGGTCAACATTTGTATGACGGATAAATTAGCAGGATCACTACCAATTCAGAACTTAATGAAAAAGTTCTTATGAGCTGGATTTAGCTTGGAGGTCATATTTGGTCCACCTGTGGGTAAACCATTGCCTTGGATTTCTGGGTGGAAGAGAACACCAGGATATAGGATCAAAAAGTCTTGGTTTGCTATCCTAAATTGAAAGTTTGGTCGGAGTTTCACTGTTGAGTTTGATGGACTACTTTCCACTTTTTGCCCTTTTTCAAAGATGCATTTGCCTATGGATATATATTTCTGCTAATGTTTTAGATTGTACATCCATATACAATTTGTATAAATTATTTAGGTAGGGCTGGGAAATAGACCTGATTTTGGCTTATAGAATAATAGAAGAGCTGCTATCATCAAAATGCACCCATTTTCAGCATCTGTTGAGGATTATAATATAATTATTAAAGGTGGATGTCATTTCCGACTCCCATCCTGCTTTAATATGGAGAACATCTAGGACTTGAAATTGATGGGACTTTGCTGTAACTCAGACAACTAAACTCTACTGGAGTTCCTGAAGACATACTGCATTCAGTGGGAAATATAACTTTGGGCTGGATAATTTTTTTGTATAAAGAAGACCATTTTTAATTAGACTAATTGAAGAACAAGAGTCTTACTTCCAACACAACAACAAACATACTAATATTCATGAAGGAAACTCCAGAATAATGAAGCATACTGATTATGTCATCCAATAAGCAACTTTTTTAAAAAAAAATCAGCAAAATGTAAGGAAACTAACTATACATAAATAACATTTAATATTGATGAAAAGCTCTTACAATCTCTAGCAGGGGTCCCCAATCCCTGGTCCATGGAATGCCAGCAACCAGTCCACAGAAACAAGCAAAGCCTCATCCACAGGATGCAGGCAGCACACAAAACCATGCCCCCCTGAGGGTTGGGTTGGGTTGGGAAGGGGGTGGGTGGGTTGGGAGGGGTTGTTTTGTTAAAGATAAAATGTATTGAAAAACTTTTCAATAAAAAAAACCATGCCCCCCTCCGGTTTGCGGAAAAACCTCTCTCCACGTAACCAGTCCCTCCCTGGAGCCAAAAAGGTTAGGTACCTCAGAGTATTGTAGAATATTGTTTTATTTGTTGCTTTTACCACCAATGAACCTATTTAACAAATGACTTGCCAGAAGGTTGAAGAGGAAGAAAGTAAGTATTTTTTATTTATTTTTTTATTTTAATTCCATTTATATCCCGCCCTTCTCCGAAGACTCAGGGCGGCTTACAAGCTTAGCAGTAGCCTTCATTCTATGTATATGCCTGCTTATTAGGTCTTTCACACACACCACAAGTGGCATTATTACAAAGTCAGCTTAATTAATTACACATTTTTATGCGTAATTAATTAATTAATTACACATTTCAGTGGATTTTATTTTATCAAGCCAGTAAACATAGTAACTTGTGAATATAAGAACAGCAGTATTATATTTTGGTAAAATTCCCCAACCTGGTGCTTTCTAGAGATGGGTGGTCTTCTTCTTGACTTCCAAGCCATTTTATTACTGCCTGGGAATTCTAAGCGTTTTAGTTGAAGACTTCAAAAGAACAGCAAGTTGGTGAAGGTTGTGTTATAAAATCAGTTTCTGCTTATCTTGCCATCTAGTGGTCACACGTACAAATCCTTTTTCTCTGTTTCTCTTTAATGCAACAAGCAGCTCAGGACTTTCAACCTGCACTGTATTTATGTTTGACAAAATGGGACAAGGGTGGAGAAATGATATTCATATTTAGTGAAGGTCAAAAAGCTAGCCACATCTGATGTCTCACAATAGCTATGACTCTCCTTAGTGATGGAGTACCATAGATAGAGTGTTATGAAAAGAAGATTTGAAAGAAAAATTTGAAGAGAAATAATACAGATGCCAAATGTAAAATCACCGCTGATCTTCTTAACCCTTTCTTGCCTGGGATAGGAGTTGATATGTTGGTAGGTGGCATATGTCATATTTTACTTTCATTGTGACAGACACTAGCTTAAGCATAGGAATGTAGTAGAATCTATGATGATATTGTGTGCATACTGCCAAAACAGCCCGAATGACACAAGTTTTGTAATTTGTACCACCATGAGGTGATGGGTGCATGTGATGTCACTTGCCTGCTTCTCTTGTGAAGATCTATGAGTTTCGGGAGAAGGGCGGTATAAAAATTTAATAAATATAAATATATAAATATAAATGAACTTTCTTGAAACCAGGTTGTGCTGGGTCATTGTACAGCCTGTATTTTGTGCTATGTTAGCTAAATTCCTAACCTGGGGCCCTCCATATATGGTGAGAGTATAGATCTCAGAACTCTGAGCTAGTATAACTCAGGGACTGGACTTCCTTGAAGGCTGGGAGTTGGGGAATGCAACCTTAAGAGCCTTTATATACTCTTCCACAAATAACTCAGAAATGCAATGAAAGCATAGACTCCCCATATGATGGCTCCAAACTATGCACTTGAAGTATAAAATAAGTAAGGCAGCTAGTTATCACCCAGGTATTGTGTAAGGTGGGATTCCTGAATCTTGCCACTCTCCTGAAGAGAGTTATGACCATCAGTTCTCTTATAAATAATGCTGCTCTCCGATATATGTTTGTGCGTCTACATATATACACAGTTCTTGTAACCCACATACTTCTTCTCATAAATATTTTATTTGACTGCAGCTTCATCTCAATTATAAATGTTTAAATTCTTCTAATACTTTGGCTGCCCTTCTAGATAGCTATGCTGATGGGTTTTGGGTTTTTTTTACCTTTCATGCCACTAGTTTTTTTTTTTTTACTGTACTTCATGACGGGTTTTTTTGTTGTGGGTTTTATTTTTGCTATTGTTTTCTGAACAATTTGGCCCCTCTTAGATCTGCAGGCTTGTCCAACAACACCTTTCATGGGTTGCAGCCTCTGTGGTTCACAATTTCATCTACTATCTGTTTGCTTTTTAAATTATCTTTGCATCACTTCAGTGGTATTGGGGCTATCGGAGACTTTCCTGATGGAGGATCAAAGCAACAGTTTTTTCTGGCACATTTGGAATAAACCAGTGCTTTATTGTGACTTTCATAAATTAAATGCTGTTCTCACCTTTTTTTTTTTTAAAAAAAAAAGCTCTTTCATTAGATAAAGAAGAGGTGCACAAACAATTGAGCTTTTAAATTCTCATGAATCACTCTAAGCCAGGGCTGTCCAAACTCGGCAAATTTAACTCCAACTCCCACAATTCTTCAGTGAGCAAGGCTGGCTGGGGAATTCAGGGAGATGAAGTTCACAAGTCTTAAAGTGGCCAAGGTTGGACACCCCAGCTCTAAGCCATGATTTGATTTGTCAGCCTTTAGCTTGAGCTGCTGTATGAATCCAGTCAGTGGCTTCTCCCAGTCAAGTCAACCCAAACATAAGTATTCGTGTTGCATTATAAAAAAAAATGTTCAAAACCTGCAGCTCTTTCCAACCTGGCACTATCCAGGTTTATTGCAGTTTCCACCCTAGTGTTATTGTCCAACTATGCATGGTGAAAAATGAAGGTCACATATCTGAAAAATACATTATTGGCAAAAGACAATTTAGAATATTTCTTTTCCTGTGGGTAAGGGGATGGTCTGGGAATGTGCTGATTCTTGATTAAAATGTGTAAATCCTTCAGGGGCATCTATAGGGAGGATGGATCCAAAATGCCAAGATAGTGGTCATAACCATGCAATTGAAGTCCTGTCCTTTTTTATACAGTAGTAAGATTCATCTTGGCTTTTATTTAATTCTCCCTCCTCAGCAGATGTCTCTAAAGTCCCTGGTGTAAATTTGGCCACACAAGATTGCTTTGGGACCTTAATTAGACTCACTGCCATTCTTTGATCAACATTAGTTTAATAGTAGCAAAACTGTATCATCTTTTCTTAGAGTTTTGTTTGATTTTTTTTAGAAAGAAATTAGAAATTTCATTTTTCATTATTGGAAGTGGATGATCTAAGCACATTTTTTTTAAAAAATGCTATAGGTTGAAGAAAGATGTAAGGATTAAGGTATAAGTTTATATAAGAGTAAGTAGAGAATGCAAGGTGATCCCTTGTAATTTGTCTCCCTTTACAGGCACATGAATCGTGGCAGGATTTCAAAGAGCACCTGAAAGTCCTGGCTCATTCATGTTCATATCAGCATTCAGTTGTGCGTGAAACAATAATGTGAGAACAGGTAAAAATTTATTTACCGTAAATAAACATTTAACATGCTATTGACTTTTTAAATTTTTCTTTAAAAAAAAAACCTTGTTATTTCTGGGGATCATCACAGCAATTATACAAGGTTGGGATCAGGGCCAATCTAATCTCTGGGAGGAGAATGGTCCATAGGTAGGGATCACAGAAGAAAAGGCTTTGTCTCCTGGATGACATCCGTAACAGATGGAGCAAATGGAGCATGCTTCTCCTCCTGATCTTTTGGATGTAATCAATGTAACCCTGATTTAACTGGGTTCTGCTAGCGGTAAAAAAGTCTTTCTTGGGTAAGACCAATCATGTCAGCCGGTTATGCCAACTTTCTTGACACTCCAAAAAATTCATTAATTAGAGGCAGCAAAGCCACACTGCCCAATAAGGTAAATCAACTATTGATGTTCCAAATCCAGCAGAGAACAGTCAAGAATGTTGTGGGTATCATCCCCTAAGAAGGTGCATCTGGCAGGACCCAGAAGAAGGGCCTTCTTTGTGGTGGCTCCCTCCCTCCCTGCAGAAATTAGACTGGCCCCCACATTGACAGTCTTTCATAAGGCCTTGAAGGCCTGGGGAACCCAGAGTGTGAGTGAATTGGAGGCAATATAAATTTTCTAAATAAATAAATAAGCTTTGCCAACGTGCCAAGTCTGGAACCTCACCAATCTCAACAATGACCCAGTCCTTTCTCAAAGGGCCCAGACCTGTCCATTAGTTTTGCCTACCTTCAAAATTCAGAATTCAGAGCCAGCAAAGCACACCATCTCACAAGAACTATTTGATTTGGCTACATGGCACTGCAGAAGTAGAAAAGGAAGAGCTTACATTTAAAAGAGGTCTTGACTTTCTTTCCCATTTTCATTCTTTCTAAGCGGAATGGGATGCTTTCTGCAATGACTCAGCATAAATTAGATTCTTTGCTAGGCATCACTGCCTTGAAGGAGGTGCATGGAAAGTATTTAAAATATTTCATACAGTGAAAACTTTTGAAGGTTTCCAGCTGAAAGTTGGCAAGGTTAATCTACTGTAAAAGGTTTACTATCCTAATTTCATCCTGGTCTACCAAAAAATGAAGCAGCTGGAATAAGATGTTATCCGGGTAGACTTCACTCATGCAGCTTTTCTGCTCCAGAGTAACTTTTCCAAACTAAGATACTGCAAACTAATATGAATTCCTCCTAAATATCAGGACAGTTGCCCAAGCTGACAAGATATTTCAAATGTTTTAGCTGGTGCTTGGACTGCAACTGCACTGATGGGGATTTGTGAGGGATCAGTTATATAAACTTTTCCTAAGTCAAAACGCAGTAAAGAAATCAGGCAGGCTTCCCGTGGTATACAAGAGTCCATTGGTATTTCAGACTGAAGCAGCCAGCATATAATGTCCAGACAAACCTATGGAACTTATTACACTCATGAAATGGTGTTTAAAACTCACTGACCTAGAATATGATTTTCCATTTTACAGATATAGCTCTAACACACCATTTCCTAAGTAGACAATACCAGATCCTTGAATCATTTATTCCACCCAGATCACAGTGAACCTAACTTATGACATTTAGCCGTATGTCTTTCCTGTCTAAAGTTTTCAGTAAGATAACTTTGGCTTTGAAAGCCAAAGCAAGCAATTCCACACACATAAACACATTTCAGAAATCAAGTAACTAGACCAAAATATATCCTAACCAGAGAGCCTCCTATTATTCTTTTAGGAACATCTACAAGCACCTCAGTGATAGTAACACTCCATGCACTGGTTCCAACTAGTATTCCGGGTCCAGCTGCTTTTCATCTTGAGGCAGTATACAGTCCTTGTGATTAGTACTGTATTTATAAAAAATAAAGATGCAGAACTTGAAATATTATGCAGAATCATTAAAACATCAGCAGAAGAAACAGTGGAAAAAAGGATTTCTCTGATCTCCAGAACCCTAAGAAACTTTCCCACTAAGTCAGCCTCTGATGACTAGATGAATACTCTACATTATATCTGTGAAAATGCCTCTGTCACCTTCCAGATGTTTCCCCCCCCATATCCCAGACTAATTTACAGACCCGTAGATTATTTGCTAATCCATGAAGTTCTAATTCGAGTTTAATTTAGTTTAGTGCAGTGCAGTGCAGTGCAGTTCCACTCTTTTAAGTCACTAAGAACTAAAGTATTCTTAAGTACCAATATTCTAGATATCTCTATCTCTTTCCTAGCAACTTGGCATTTGTATTTTGCTCTTTGGTCCAGAATGAGGAGGCACCAATAGTTATTGGCAGTTTTTGATATGCCTATGTAATATTGTTTCTCCACAGGCTACCTGGTTAGCTGCATGCTTTTAGATATAATTCAAGATGCAAGTTCTGAGTTACAAAACCCTTCATAGCATAAGGCCCAGTTGTTTACTGGACTGCCTCTCTCGCTTTACTTCTGATAACATTTGACAGGGTGTGGGCATGTTCCAGGTCCCGTCACTTGAGCAGTGTCATTTAGTGGGACCCAGGAGATGTGCCTCCTTTTTGGAGGACAATATTTTCCTTTTTTTTTCTTCCATTTTCACATCACTTGCCTACCACTTTGTCAGTTAGAATAAAGGCAAATGTGGGAAACAGGTAATCTCCTTCATTGGTGGTTCTTCACACATAGCTTAAAGAATGTCTGTCAACTTGTGCTATCTTTGGGGAAAATATTAAGACATACCTGATGAAGTCAAACCCAATCCTGCCATCTGCTGGACTGATATGTTTCTGGCAGTATACACTTCAAACCTGGTTCAGAAAAATAACTGGTTTATGATTTGTTGTTTCTCCAGACTTCATGTGAGTGCAACTTTATCCCCTCTATTTATGGAAACAGCTTTTTTCAAGACTTCCACGTGCAGCTGCATTAAGAGTTTCTTTCAGTGGTTTTTTTTTATTTGCATGTGGAAGTTTGCATAGAGTTGGGCTACTTTAATTTTTTTTAATTCCATTTATATCCCGCCCTTCTCCGAAGACTCAGGGCGGCTTACAAGCTTAGCAGTAGCCTTCATTCTATGTATATGCCTGCTTATTAGGGCTTTCAACCCCCCCCCCCAAGCGGCATTATTACAAAGTCAGCTTATTGCCCCCAACAATCTGGGTCCTCATTTTACCTACCTCGGAAGGATGGAAGGCTGAGTCAACCTTGAGCCTGGTGGGATGCGAACCTGCACTAATTGCAGGCAGCTGGTGTTACTTAAGGAGGCATTAGCCCACTGCTCCACCAAGGCTCTTTATAAAGAGTAGACTCATTAACTTGGGAGTCATTTCTGAATGATCACAAAAATAAAAACCATACTGAAGTGCACAAATGGAAAGGAACTTATCCAAGCAAACTCCAATTTCTCTCTCAGAAACTGTGTGTTGAACTTGACTTTTTATCTTTTTCCCAGTCGTGAATGGGAAAGGATATCTGAATTCCCTATTTGGTGAACAAACATTCAACTTGATAAGCTGAATGTGGGAACTAATTTCCACAACAACTTCAATGGGTAAGTTCAAGGCTTAAAATGAGCCATGGTTCCCATGTGATGAGATCTCAATGCGTTTTGCCTGCTAGGGTTCAATCCTGAAACATGCCACCAAACATATGCAGAGTGCCTGTCCTTAAGCAGTGATTGAATGCCATACCATTTTATTTTGTGTAGAATTTATAGTTACTTCAGCAACTCCACTTGTGTGAAAATCAGTGTGCGACTTCTAAATGCACGCCTATATGCACATCTATTCCACCTACAGAAGAGAGTAGGAGGCAGGAAAGGATTATTTTTGTTTACTGTATATTCCACTTTTATTATTTTTACAAACAAGGTGGCAAAAATTTCTAATACTCCTTCTTTCTCTTATTTTCTCCACAACAACAACCCTTTGAGGTTAGTTGGGCTGAGAGAGAGAGAGAGTGACCTAGCTGTTTTTCATATCTAAAGCAGGTTTAGAACTGACAGTCTCCCAGTTTATAGCCTGGTGCCTTAACTACTAGACCAAACACACACACAGAGAGAGACACAGACACACACACACACACACACACTCCATCTCTCTTTCTCTCCCCTTGCATCATGCCTTAACAAATTCAAAAGGGTAATCCAATTCCCAAAATTCCATGAGTTGAAATCCACACTTCTTAAAGTTGTCAAGGTTGAAAAATACTGATTTTACACCATAGAATTGGCATACATAATGTGCTGAGCCATACACTCCTCCCCCCCCCCACCAAGCCAAAACAATGATTTGCAACTGCAGAGGCAGAGTTCATTCCACATGTTAAAGCCAAACCCATGTTATGCTTTAATAATGTGGGAGTCCTGCCATAATGTGGTTGCCTTGATTTAGGGCTTAATAGGTTATGCGATCTCAGCCTGGATTTCTACATTAGATGGCAGAGTACAAAAAGCAGAACCAATCCAAGGGCAAACTTCTCTTACGGTCTTAGTAGCAAGACATGCAGGAGGATGTAGCATTTAATATATTAGGGGAGTAACTGTTTATCAGCATCAAGGTCTCAGTTTATCTCTTGCAACCATTGGGTTCTGTCTCTGAATGTTTTCATCTTGTCACTAGAATCTCCATGGGTTCCCTCACATGTATATGTGCTTGCAGGAGGTTACAAAAGGCTGCAATATTTCTGAGATGGCTTTCACAATTACACAGTGGGAGTCATTACAGGAACTTTGCTATGAGTTGTGAACATAGAGATTGATCTCAGTAGGACAGTGTTATTAATCAGCAGAACAGCTTGCTGGTGATTGAAAAGGTGCAACATTAATCCAAGAGAGAACTCATCACACGTGGAGAAGATGATTTTGTTTCTTCCTTAGAAGATAGGGAGAAGAATCCACAGGGAAAGAGAAACAATACCTGTTTTGAGTTAACCTACACTGGATATTGATCCGAAATGGTTTTAAAGTGAGAGGAGACAAATAGCAATTTACTGGTCAGAGGTCCTCAAAAATTTTGTTGGCCATTGTGCATGGATTGGGTAAATGTGTGTACCACTGAGTTTATTCTGTGACTGAAAAACACTTCTGAAGCTATTATTTTGCAACCAAAGGCTGAGTGCATTTGAAATAATCTGAAATTCAAACTGGTGACTGAAAGATGTATTGTAACTTTTGAAAATAAAATGTTTTCTATTAAAACTACAATAATTTTTCCAGGACATAAAGTAACTAAATCACAATAGTCAATATGCTAAAAAGAAAATATTGACCTGTCCTAATAGAACCCCATAGAGTTGGGTTGATTGATCCCTACCTTTGATTTTTTTTTCCAACTAATTCTAAGAGGGTGTAATTATTCTTGCCTCCTTGAAAATATTTACAAATCTATAATTTTTTTTAAAAAAATTAATTCTAAATTTTCAATATTTTAATTTCTATATACTGTTCTTATTTATACTGCCCAGAGTCCCTCTTTGAGTGAGTTGGGTGGTTCAGAAATATGAAATATAAATAAATAAGAAAAAGAGAAGGGAAACCATTTATTTTTAAAGTCTGTACTGTCCTTATTTATTTTTAAGAATGGTTTGCTTAAGTTTGTTTCTGAGCAGACATATATGATTGCACTGCAAATTGGGTAAATCTAATTTTATTTTAAAGAACCCCTGTCTTTCCCCCAACTCAGGCAAATAAAAATTTCAAAAAATGTGAATAGAATGTACTGTAACTTGTACAGGAAACCAACTAAATATTAAAGAATGGGTTTAATAATGTGAGCAAATTCAAAATGACCTGGCAAAAAGATCAGAGGATGGAAGAAATGGGAGCTTTTCCATTTTCACAAGTCACTTTCTCTGACAGGAGGGGAAAAAATATATATAGTCAAACTGTTATAAAGTTTTGACTGCAAACTGATTTGGTATAAAAATCTGGTTTCTGTAGAAATAAAAGCTTACTGAGCTTCCAAAACTGCTTTTCTGCCATCAGGCAAGGGAAACAGAGAAAGCCCCAAAAGGGAAGAGAAAATTGTCAGATGAACATTGTCTTTTCTTTGTGACTGCCACATATTCTCTTGTCTCATAAGAGTAGCATGGAGAGCCTGCGCGCTCTTCTCATTACACAGGGGTCCGGGAGAAAATTGTAAACCAAGATGAATAGTCAAACCAGGTTGTTTCACATTCTTCTGCTGTTAGATTTTGACACATGATGGGAAAAGTCAAAATCTATGACTACAAAAATGTTTACAAACTGGGGTAGAAGAGGTGGAGGAGACCCCCCATTAAACTGCAACAGGTGAAGGTGTTGCCAATAAAGGGATGAAATGAGGGTGTCCTTGATGCTGTCTGAGCTTGGTTATTTTCTTGCCGATGTTTCATTGCCCAAACTACATTAACATCATCAGTGCTAGTCATTTCACACGCAGATGAAGGCACAATATGTTAGCAAATATAGATATGTGTAATGAGTCAGAGTAATTGGGGGCGGAGACACTGTTGAAAGCATTCCTTTTGCACCTTGTTTAAATTCATTCTCTACCTGCTGATAATTACCTATAACTTCCTCCTAGATGCCTTTTAAGTTGGTTAATGTAATTGTTGGCCTCTGACCTTAACTGGAGGAAAAAATTAAAACTAGCAAGAAAAGAAGAATCAGTTGGTGGGAACAGGCAGATTAAGTATTCAATCCATGTTGAAAATGCTGGGCTGTACAATATTTTATTTATTTATATTCTACTTGTATTATTTTTACAAGTAGTTCAATTTTGCACCATCAACAGTTTTGGAATCCCACCTTCCTTGAGTGATCTGTAGCTTTGCCCTTATGCTCAGGATCCTAATGTTACTTCAGATGTATTCAATGTATTTGGAAATTGTACAGCACCCTCACAATAAAAGACTTATTCTTTTATGCATCATAAACCAACCAATCTAAGATTGTTACTCTAAATAATATGGATGACCCAAACTTTGTGCATTATTGCTCTCTACTGAATGTCCATATCATGAACATAGTCCCAGATATGATTGTCACATTCATACATTTTCTGAATATGAAACAATAATTGGAAGCAGCAACCTTGAATTTTCTTAACAAACAGTTTAGAAGTGGGGGGGATCACTTTAGGAGTTTTTTCATGGATGGTTTTCTTTAGCTTTTCCTAGTAATTTGTTGTTTTCTAAAAATGTGTCCCTCCACAACCTTTTAAGTGACCACCATACAATTTGTTTGCTAGCATTCTGAGAACTTCAGATTACACTGATTGTATGAGCATCTGGAAATTATCACATACCATTGTTGGCAGAGAACCTCTGCAGTTCATCCAGCAGGCTTTGAGAAAGTCTTGGGTAAGAAAAACATCTCTTTTACAAGACCATTTGGGAGAGTTTAACATAGAGACACCAGAAGGAGACATTATAAGGACAGAAATAGATTCAAATGCACACTAACAGAATATTTCCATTTGGGATGGCAACCTCATCCTTTACATCTTGATCAAGAGATTCCTGTTCTGTTCAGGACCTGCATGGTCCAATTATAATATGAACCTTAATACTGTTGTAGATGCTGAAGCATAATTTTGCATTGCCCAATTAACCACTTAAATTGTGCAATTGAACTGGCTTAACTTTTAGCAGTTGCTAAATCAATTCCTATTGCTATAATATTTATAATAAAATTCTAGGAGCAGGAGCTTTCCAAAGCAAATGAAATCAAGGAAGCAAAACTGAGTTGATTCCAGACAAACATATCTGCTCCTAACCATAGTAATGCCAAAAAGATGAAACAAGCATTGTGACATTATAACACATGCTCTACCCTTTCATATTTGCATTGGATGTTTTATGCAAGTACATAATTGCAAGTACATAATTGACGGAGTTTGTGTTTCTATATTTTGTTACTTGTCTCTCCTCCCACCATGCTGGCAGATGCTTACATTTCTAGAACCCCACAATTGTCACTACGTGTGTTTTTATCATATTGTTGACAGCTGCTTTCCTTACTGTGATCCATTTCAGGAATGAGGTTTAGTGTGGCCATTACTGAAGAAAATGAACTTATGGCCAAAAAGTTATTGGGGTTAAATACTTCTACCATACCTCCAAGTTGGCTTATATATTCTTTCAGGAGATGGTGCTAAAACTTCAACTGAGAATGCCAACATTACTGATGAAAAGAACCTTAACTAGTATTTTTCTGGTAGCATACATATAAAAAAAGAAAGCAGAAGTGGGAAAGTCAGTAGGCTTACAATACAGACACAGCAATGTCAGGCTGCTCTGTAAAATTTCATAGAAAGCCACACAGTAAGACCTCATCTTACAGACAGAAAGCATAATGTATAATGAATCTATTTTGTCTTTTAATAAATTAGCTTAGATTTAGACTTTGAAGAACAGTAATTGGATAATTTGAGGGTCCTTAAATAAAATAGTTGCATCTCAAGCTTCCAAGGCTTGAGAAATGTTTTACATCAAGGTGAACCTATAGCATCTATATCCAAATCCTGAAACTAAGCATTTTTCTGTTCATTACAATAGTTAACCTCATTGGGATGGATGAAAAAATCTGTACAATGAACATTACACTGGAATTCCAATGAAAATAAAGGTTGAGTAATATGTGAATAATCGGGAAGGGGAAAACTTTTTAATGTAATTGATCAATCTCTTTCCCTTTTTCCTGTTTATAATCAAATCATGTTCTTCTCGGTCCTCTTGTTACTGTTGATGCAACTCCAAATAGTGAATAATTCAAAATTATTTTGAATTATTTCATTTGTGTCAAGTCAAGAAGTTTAAGTCTACCAAACAGAAGAGATTCTGCATATTTTAATGAAAGATAAAACAACAATATAAACATACACAAATTTACAGAGAAAGGATCAGTTTTAATACATTTGGAATAAAAGGATTTCTTTTTTCCCCCTTAAAATATGGTATAAAAATAAATGCAAGAAACATTAACAGAATTTACAGACAACAGACAAAGACACAGACTTTCTTTCTTGATGTGAATACATCTGTGAGACAGAACCTTCTGTGCTAATTTATTGTGCAATAGCTGTGATGCCATATTAGGTATATTTATTAATATATTCTCTTTTTTTACATGTCTTCCAGTTTGTGAATGACAGCACTGTAAATAAACTGTGCCTAACAGAAGCTTTTAAAAAAATGTACTGGAAATTGCAAAAAATAAATAGACACAGATCCAGCTTGATATGAAGGCGAAAGTGAGCAGAGAGTTTTCAAAATGGAGGCATCAAAAGGTTACAGTAGTGAGTTCCTTGGAGTCTGTAATGCCTTGATATACACAAAAGAAAACAAGTCAGGTCCTTGCTCATGCAACATTTTGTTCTATTGTCCTCTGATTTCAGGCAATTAGTGAACTACGAAGTATGTATAATGACTGAGTCTGCTTCCATGCTACAAGATGATCTTTTTAGTAGGACTGCACTAGACTGGTTAATCTCTTTGATGCGAGCGATTTCCCCTGAGGAAAAGATAGAAACAAACAAACAAAAGAAAACAGAAGACAGAGGCATGTTCACTGAAAACCCAGTTCATTACCAAGCACCTACTTGTCCAGCTAACATTTTTCACATGGTGACCTTATTTATGGGATGCCTGTCCTTGGGTTCTATCAGATATTTGATGGTTGCAGTATCAAGCAAGAGATTCATGTTATTTCAGGCACAACTGGATAGGTGGAACTTTGGATCACCTCAAATGAGAGGATCCACTGGAACTGGTTCACCAGCTTCCAATCTTCATCAAGGGAATTAGAACCAAATGCAAAAATCTCAGGGGAGATACATCTGTTTTAATCAATACAGGCTTGATCACTGTAAAGATATGCAAGTTCAGTGTTTGAAAAAACACCACTCTGTTAAAACTCACATTTTATCCAGTGGAAGCCATTAAAATTACATTCCAAAAAAAACACATCCAACTTCACCTGCACATTTTCAGATTTTTCATTATCTCATGTTAATGTCCAAATATCAGGTTCAATGTTCTGAAGACAGCAATGGCGATCTAAGCTTCATTATGAAATCCTGAATTTTAATGCAATGAATTGAAACAATCAAATGGCTAATTCATTATGCACTATTGCTGAGATGGGTTACATTTTAAATGCAATCTATCATTTATATTGGTGATGATAATTAAATGCGTACAAACCTCCCAACATCAATTTTGGATTGTTATAAAATCATCAGATCTCATCTTTCTTTTCTTTTGATAATTATCACCTGTACATATTAGCAATAATGCCAAGAGGCCATATATTAATGACATCTCGATGATACAGCAAATGGTTACTATGCTGAGAAAAACAAAGTCATTTGAATTTCTCATATGATGTGGAATGTAGAGCTGAGAGCAATGGACAGCACCAATTTATATATTTCTACAAAAACGCAGAGGTTTTGCAGTTCTAAAAATCAAATGTTTCAGAGTCATTGATGGAAATTATTCAGGTAGTTTCTACAACTCTCTTTATTTTCTCATTTCTACCCTAGGTATAATTACACTAAAGTTTTTTGACACTGAGATCAACAAGACAAGTGAAAAATTTGAAGCTACCAGACTCATTTCACAAATTAACTGTCCACATTCAAATTATCTTGCAATGTCAAAAGGTAACTCTAGGGAGATTCATTTGCTGTTAGCATGCTATGTCAGCTGGTAATGCTATCTACCAAACTGCCTCTCCAGATAGAGTTGTGTCTGGCTATTATAATAGTAGCCAACTGGTACAGAAGCCCAGTAATCAGAGAATGGCCATCAGTATATACAGTACAAATAGGTCTGCAAAGAAAAATAAACAATAGAAGGACATTTAGATGAAAATGTCATTAAGTTCATTGAGCTGGACTGGGGTTTTTTTTATAAACCTAGTTATTTGAGGTCCTCATGTTTCTTAGCACTTCATGATCAGTAGATTGATTAAAGGAAGAACACACTGTTAAATAAAAAGGACACAATGCCTACTGACATACATAGTATTAGAAGGATCATTACCAACATCTTTTATACTCCTCAATACTTTCTTTCTCAGTGAACTTCTGCTGTTGATCCATTGCTAGAAACATTCTGTAAGGAAAACCTATTGGAGCTTATGTATTTGATACATTAATTTTAATAAGAAGATGGAGTTACCATCTTAGAATTTCTCATTGAATTAGTTCTTCCACTAGCATAAAGATACATAATTTACATTTGGTTCTCTCATTCTGACAAGCGAAGCAACTGACTAATATAAAACTCCCAGCAACCTACCCTTTCTACTATCCTTACTGTCACATCTCATCAAATCCCAATTATACTTCTACTGCAGAAACTGGACATTCAAAACCTGTTCTTAGTAGTTCCAGTAAGTCTCAATAGAATTAATAGCTATTTTTCAGATTTCAGATAGACTTAAGCCAAGAAAGGAAAAATAGAGGAAGTTTTGTTACAATGGCGCAGCGGATGTGTGGTTATGGCTTTAAAAACTCTCAAAGCTATTGCCAAAGAGGATATTTTTAAAGTTCAGAGACGACAATCTTCTATTTGAGACTTGGGCTTAATGAATTCACGAGTTAGAAATTCTCAGCAGATGATAGCATCTGAATTTCTCGGGGTTCAGAAGCTAAACAGAATTGTACCGGGTTAATATTTAGAGATCTTCAGACAACACCAGGTACCAGTAAAGGATGTCTTCTCTAGGTTACTTTGGGGATTGGAAAAAAATATATCCCTGAAATAGCCCATGGCAAACTACTACTGCACTGCTGCCAAATAAAGCAAGTCACCAGGGGTTGAATTTGACCCGAAGGAGATCATTTTATAGTTATAATAGAGAGTTCAGTTACACATCTACAAATGTGCTGCTTTTCTAGATCCTTTTTGCCCCCAAACAATAACAGAATTCACAATGTAACATGCTGTGGTGAAACCACCATGCAAAAATAGGGGTTTTTGTTTCAAACTCTCCACTATTTTTGTTGTTGTTTATTTGGCTGATAAGCAGGGGTGCAATTCTCAAACAATTCTTAGTGTCCAGTTATTTAAAAGTAACAGGATCTGGATGAGAGGATTACGAAGTCCCAAATGCAGTAAATTCTTAAATTTATATTCCATTCTATTATTATTACATTAGACTCTTTCCCCCTAAATATCAACTTCTAAATCACATCCCCCAAATATCTAATTTTCCTTGCAAGCTTTCAAAGTACTCCAGATCATACTGTTCATGACAGAGAGATATACTATGTTGCTATGGGGTTCTTATAATTATATTAAAAACATTTGAAATCTTGCTTAGTTAGAAATTAGTAAAGGAATTGGTTTATGAAGACACAAAAAACAAAAACCATGATCTTTGCTGATGGTCTTCATAAATGGTCACTTCAGTACACACAGCTTTGTTAACTGACTGCAACAGCAAAAGCCACAATACAGCACACTTATGCACACTCACACACCACTCAGCGGACAAGTCAACAAACTGGAGTAGAAGCCAAGATCTTTCTACCTCTTTTCATAACAGGTTAGTGCTCGCCCTCAGTGTTGGTGTACAGTTTTTATGGCAGGGGAAAATTGGGATGTTTCTGCCCTACAAAAATAAATGTGTTTAATGCTTTAGTTTGAACCTGTGCAAAGGTTGAAAAATAAGATTCAAAGGCATTGGCACACACATATTGTTAAACAAACCCAAAGACCCAAGTCTTAAAGGTGGCTTTGATCAGAAAATGTAGAGTGAAATGGATCCAGTCTAATAACATTTTATTTGTCATATTTTGTCACTTAAAAGGTTTCTGGGACAGCATCGAGGTGGCATTGTTAAGCAGCTTCTTTGATAGTGCTGTTTAAATTATTCCCAGTCATTTCACCAGGGCCTGACTTGTAACATCTCCTGGTAGCTTGAGGTCAGCGTCAACAAAACCCACATAATATCAGAGGACAATCTGTCAGTCATAAGGCTCACAAGTTTACAAACTTACCACATTTCGTGTGAATTTCTCAAATGATGTTCGGCGATCCAGTGTATTTCCCAACTTGTGAAAGAAAAAAAATATAAAGGGGAAACAAAAGCAAAAGAAGCAAAAAAAAAAAACCATGAAAATAAAAGCACAATGAAGCAATGGTTTGCTATAACACAAAGGTCTTAAAAAGAAACCCACAACACAAAAGCAAGTGCAGAAGATGAAATGCTCATAGAAATAGAAGGGGAATAAATAAATTTCCCCTCACAATTTTCCCCTAATGCAGAAAGATGTATAGGTTGCCCACCTGAACATAGTCTTAGGCATGCAGAGGAACATAGAGTAGCTGGAAGGGGCGGGGCAGAGAGAATCACACTTGGCAACCAGAGCAGTTGACCCATGCTTCATCCTCCCCACCCCACTCCTTACATGGATGTCTGCCTGGGTCAGCTTTGACAGTGCTGATTCACTGGGTGAAGAACAGCACTGACGTACAAGATCAGAGGTTTGCTTAGAATTAACTGCCAAGCTGATCAAACTGAGATAATACAAAACAAAACATGAAATTGAAACAGGACAAGAAGCCCTGCACATTCTGCCAATTACGTGACCACTTACACAATCTAAGAACATGAACTATTTAAAAAAAAAAAACTAGCCCTCTTCTGTTTAAGAAAGATCTCCATTTATTTACTGCATTAATAGTACCTCAACAGTGAGGAGTGGTGTTAATTTTAAATAGTTTTCAAGGCACACATGCTATTAAATGTTAGGGCAATGCATTGCTTTAAGTTCCTTGTATCCTTTTAAATGCTAAATAGCACAAGTGGAGTGATCTAGATCAGGGGTCCCCAACCCCCGGTCCAGCATGCCAGCAGCCGGGCCACAAAAACATGCAAAGCCCCATCCACTGGATGCAGGCAGCACGCAAACCATGCCCCCTCCGGTACGCAGAAAAACCTCCACGTAATCAGTCCCCGGTGCCCAAAAGGTTGGGACCTCTGATCTAGATCAGATCCCTGCTGTACAGGGAGTTGGTTTTTTCTCTGCTGCCACAAGCCCAACAAGAAGCCTCACCATGTTGCTATTAGGTCCCAGAGCCAATACAAACTTTGAAAGGGAATTTATTTTTGTTGTATCCCTAGTTGATGCCTTCTCATACTTGCTGTTTCGATAGTTTAATTTTGTTTGTTTGTTTCCTAATGCTTTTAACCTTTTAAAGGGGAGGAATATGAACTAACTACAAAACTGGATTATGAATCTGCACTATTGGTTTTCTTATCTTCTGTCTTTCTAATTTTACAGACCGACACAATAGATCATTCCTATGCAAGCATTATTCATTAAATTCTACATATAGCTAGAAAACCTGCTCTCCATGGTTTCTACACCATTTTTTCCCCTACTGGATCTTTGTACATTCAGCACAAGGATCTGAGACAAACTACTTAAGTACCTTATGTTGAATCCAGAGATCTGATGATTATGAGCTCTAAACTAACAGAGTTAACTGAACTTCCTTTTAAGATCTCCATGGAGTGTGGACAGAAATCTACATATACAGATGTACAAGATTGGTGGAAGCAGACTATCCATTCATACCCATTCTCCACAACCAAGCAAGTTCTGTCTGCTCATCCATGTCATTATGGTATTTACTTCGGGGAGCTTACACAAAGGAGCATCCCAGTAGATGGGTTTAGATCATCCAGTAAAGTAAGTAATAATTAGTAACACAGACCCTGGATGACATCTGTGGTCTTCCAAAATGAATAGTCACAGTAATAATAAATATTTTGAAGAAATATAAAAAGTCAAAACCTTCCCAACATCAAACTTCTCAATCATGGAAGGTCTTGGTTCTCCATTAACACACATTATGGAAAGATCTGAAGGAGGTCTCATCTTGTTTGGCTGTGTGCAGAAACTGTCCATGACCAGGACAGTTAAGATAGAATATCTAATCCCAGATTCTTCTAAACCACATAATCTATTTTCAGAGTTTTCTTCTCAAAAAGGAAGATCACTGATAGGGTGGGAATAGTGGCTCGGGTTACCCACTCCTACCATATCACTAGAATTAGGGTAGCCAGTTATCTAGACTTATGCAGAACAATCTGGAGTTTTTGAAGATTGCCCTCTGGAGGATTCTTTTGCATTTGATTTTGTTTCTGTAACCATTCTGGTAGGGTTACTTACTCTGAGCTGCAAAAATCCATACAACTGCTAGATGGCAGCAAAGACTTAGGGTTTCCTTTTGCCACCTAGTGGTCTGTGTTTTTGCAATCTAGATCTGCTAGCCCTACTCTCCAGATGTCTAACAGGATGTGAGATCGAGGCAGTATGAGTACAAGTCTCGGGCATGAGACCGATTTGGTTGTCTCCAAGAAGTTTTTGCATTGGTGAGGCAGAATAGTCCAATCAAGACAAAGGTTGGAAAGGCAAAGAAAATGGCTGAGTATTAAGGCAACTATTTCTTCTTTCTTTTGGTGGCCAAAAGTCCCACCAAGAATGAATGGGGAGAGGAGAGGATAGAGAAAACAAAGCAAGTACTGAGAGTGTTTATGGAGATTCTCAGTCATCCAAGTCATAGCTGTCCCAAAGATGCTTTTTCATGAGGCAACTGGACTTTCGCTTCTCATCCAAGAAGCTTCTTCAGCTCTGACTGGATGCTTCTTGGATAAAAAGCAAAACGTCTTCAAAGAATAACAAGAAAGTATTGTTGCCTCGCAAAAAAGCATATTTGGTACTACTGAGAGTGTTAGAGACAAATGTGTATGGGTAAGAGTATGTAAAGAAGTGTGGTAAGTACACATTTAAAATTATTTGTTATGGCTATATTTTGGGAACATTAAGCCCACTGTCTGTCCTTTCATTGTGTTCTCCTTTCTTACTGTCACTGTCTACCTTTCTGAGGACATTTTAGTGGCCACCCTGACTGGAAGTCTTTTTTTCAGACACAGATCCTGAACAAGACTAACAAGAAAACAGAACTCCCACTAACCAAGGATTTACCTCTCTAAAATTTTGTGTATTTATTAGGTATGGATTGAGTCTTCACTGAACTTACCTTTGCCTAGAAAAAGCTTAGATGAAACAAACTCAGGGTTTGTAGCTTTATACAATTAAATTATATCTGCTGCAAAGTAAGAATCATACTACATCAACTATACTTATATATCTTTCTAAAACCTTTTGACCTGCTCTTATCTTTTTCTGAGTTATAGTCCTACAATGCCTTTCCTAATGATACAAAATGAATGTCAACATGAAATTAATTTGCTCATGCAAAGATGCAAAATGAATATAGGCATAGATCCCACCATCATTATGGGATGCTCAGATTGAACTATACTCTTCACGTACCAGATATACAGCTCATTTACCCAAAAAGAGAAAGTACGATAGACAGGAACCACTGCTGAAAGAACGGAAATATGCAGAAAAGATGAAATAATACCTTCTTCTTGGCCTGCAGTAATTCCTGGTAGGCACTGGATCGTATAAAACGTGGATATGAATCACTTTTCATCAATTTGTAGATGTGCTCCTAAAGTAAAAGAATATAGAAAAGTTTTTCACTTTTGAAATCTGATCTTATTTAAAAAAAAGAAGAAGAAACAAGAAAAATAATGCCGATTATTGTGTACATGTTAAATTCATTCCTAGGGCAGCTTAGAAATCTGGTTCAGTTAACACAGTGCTTATTAAATGATTTCTAATAAAGTTGCAAACTTTAGGGTTTTCAATTAAAGAAATTAGCAAGAATTGACATCAGTCCAAGCGTTATGAGAGTCTTCTGCATAAACTAGTTTACAAGGAATTTGTTTAAGCAAAAAGAGGCTTTGAATGGCCATTTATCTAATTTGCATGAATTAGTCCTTTTATACCTGCAGTGCAAAAATGTCAGATACCCAGAGTTTTGGCTCTGTGACATTCTCAAAATAATGATTGTTTAAGGAAAATCTTCAAACAAAAGAGATTCTTGCCAGATTGCTGAGTTTTGGACGATCACAATCAGTTTGGTCTGATGCCTTATTGCCTTGTGAGTGAAACATTAATAATGCTGAATATTTGGTTGAAATCTTTGTTATCTTTAGAGGAGCAACTATATGGGAGGAGCAAATGAATCCTTCACAGACAAAGAAAAGGTGGGAAGTGAGTGCTTTTTGAAAGCAGACAGAGACAACACAATGTGACACGGAAGACCAAGCCAGAGCAGAAGTTTGGAGTTGGAAATTGGCTAATTGGAAATCTCTCTTGGGCAACCTGTTGCAGGGCATTCAGTTACAGGCCTTCGGTGCTCTGTGTTTCACTTATAATAAACCAAATAGTATTGCAAACAAGCCTCTCCTAACAGGGGTGAAGAGTTGTTTTGGATTTCATATTTATTTATGTTTTTAATTTATATAATTTTATAATTGTAAACCACCTAGAATTACCGTGAGGTAAGATGGGAGGCCTATGAATGTTATAAATAAATAATAAAGAATTAATTAATTAATTAATGTTCATTTGGCTTATATTTTATTTATTTAATTTAATTTTTATACCGCCCTTCTCCCAAAGGGCTCAGGGCGGTGTACAGGGCAATACAATAAAATACAATATATAAAAATTAAAAAGATATTAAATACAATAGCCCAATTTAATAAATTACAAAACGTTAAAAGACCCCCAAACCCATCAGACCAGGCTGGCTTGTTCAAATAAATATGTTTTTAGGTCACGTCAGAAGGAGCGAAGTTCGGGAGCCGTCCGGAGCTCCACCGGTAAACGGTTCCACAGGTCTGGCGCGCCCACAGAGAATGTCCTCCCCCTGGGGGCCGCCAGTCGACACTCTTTCACCGATGGCACCCTAAGGAGGCCCTCTCTGTGGGAGCGCACTGGAAGAATGGAAGTTGATGCCGGCAGTAGATGTTCCCGTAAGTAACCCGGACCCATGCCATTTAGGGCTTTATAGGTCATAACCAGCACCTTGAATCTTACCCGGAGGGCAACTGGAAGCCAATGCAGCTCACAGAGTAGAGGTGTTACATGGGAGTATCGGGAAACTCCCACCACCACTCGCGCGGCTGCATTCTGCACCAGCTGGAGCCTCCGAGTAGTCCTCAAGGGCAGCCCCATGTAGAGAGCATTGCAGTAGTCCAAACGGGAGGTCACGAGTGCATGAGTGACTGTGCGCAAGGCAAATAAATAAATTTATTTCTAAGTTTACTTACTTGTACTACAGCTAATATTACCCTGAGTGATACACATCATAAAAATATAAATGAAATTCCACATAAATTAAAAAGTAATAATCTGTGGCAATAGGGCATTTTTCTCAAGCACATGTCCTAGATGGTTGAAAAGGTCCCCAACCCATGTAAGCTGAAGGGAACAAAGTTGTCCTCCCTTGGGGCTGACCCCGCAGACTTGCTTCACCCTCCCACCACCCCAAAAAAACCTTAGACTTTTTCAAGCGGAAGAAAAAAAAATTATTTTGTACAAGTTTTGAATGCTGGTGATGATTTGGGCTACTTTTATTTTGGAGATTTATATACATATACACATTATATGCTTATTTATATACATATACATACACATACAGTACACATACATATATGCACACACATATACATACATACATTGTTATTATTGATACATTTGGGTTTCTAGTTTTATGGGTCTCTTTTTAATGTCATTGTTTTGTAAATTTGTTATGAGTCTCTGAAATGAGTAAGTACTCAGAGTTTTGTATAATTATAAAATAAATAAAACAATCCAGTAACATAAACAGAGGTTAAAAGAAACATCATAATGAGATGGAAGGAAAGACTGAGCAGGAGGAGAAAGATACAAAATATTCAAAGACTAAGAGCTTTTTCTTTTTTTAAGTATTTCCCTGGTGCTGAAAAGATAACAAATGATAGGGCAATTTGGAAATGGCTACTGAAAAGTCTTCCTCCCAAGTGGTCATCCGCTAAGTTAATATTTGAGGATTTCTACAATCTTTAAAGGTGCAACAGGATTAAAAAGTACATAAAAGACTTCTTCATTTTTAAACAGTAGCACTTCTGTTTAGACAGCTGCCAGCTGATATTTTTCACATAACACAGCTACCAAAAGAAGCGTGCTCAAGCACATAGCTCACATCAGCCTACAGTCCTAAACACAGAGCTGTATCTCAGAAAAACAAAGATAGTAAAGTGTTTCTCAAACCTGACCACTTGACATGCTGGCTGAGGAATTCCAAGAGTTGAAGTTCATACATCTTAAAGTTGTCAAGTTTGAGAAACACTGCACTATCCAATCACTTCTGCTTATGCAAACCTAGGAGACCAACAAGACAGCTGGTATAGAAAATATGTATATAGACAGCCATCTAGTGGCGTGAAAAACTATTAGCATTTTCTGTATAGATTTTAGTAAGTAGAAAAGTTCAGATGCATTTTTAAATAATCTTGTGTCACTCTACATTTCTGGGCCTTGCCAATAAGATGCAGGCAGCTGCAGCCAATGTCTCTGGCCAATTTTACTGTAAGTTGAAAATAAAATTCAAGACATTGGACAGCTGCCTGAAGTTCAACTACTATAGTTAGGAAATGCACAACTAAGTTGATTTAGTTTATACATTTGGAGAAGATTGAATTTGGGTATATATTCTCCAATTCATTTGAGGAAATAAATATTTTTAGTCAAAGTGATTTGGGGTGATTTGGATTAATTAAGTAGCTTGCTTTCTATAAAACAACTATTCAGTTTGCATCTGAAAACCATGTGAGTACACTACAGGTTGTATATTTTGAAGTCAGGTCCTACCTTTTCCTTGTAGTCAGTTTCTTGCGCATGTAGCATCTTGGGGTAGAACAGCCCAACATTTTTATAGGTAATCCCAGTGTCAAATAAACATACCGAGTCCAAAGCAATATATCCCAATTCAAGGGAACAATTTGCTAATAACATGTAATATTTTGGATGAAAGACCATCTATGAAAATTGACTTTTTGTAGAAAATTTACTTCAGTGCAGATTAATATGTTGTCAGGCCTGCCAAGCTCAGCTTGGCGCCTCAAAGGCATCCTGTCATCAAAGGCTGGAAGGGAGAGGGAGGATAGATGGGCAATAAAGCTGTGTGTGTGTGTGTGTGTGTGTGTGTGTGTGTGTGTGTGTGTGTGTGTGTTTGTGTGTGTGTGTGTGTGTGTGTGTGATGGGAAAGAGGGAGGGGGGAATGATAGGTGATCAAGACCATAGAAGCTTGGAACCAGTTTGCACCAGAATCCAAGACCAGGCACTCTGCGAAAGAATGTGGATTACCCCAAAACACCTAAGCATTCTCAAAACTATTTGGCCATTTCTGATTGGCTGAAGATGGACTGGTCATGAGGGGAGGGCTGGGATGAGGGGAAACCTTTCTGTATCCTTTGAGCACGGGAAACCCAGAGCTTTACTGCGACCAACATCTTTTTAATAAAAGAACCTTTCACCTCAACCAAATGGAGCTGAGGGTCTTTCTATCCTAAGGGTTCAGATTGGGACAGATCTGACAGATGTAATGTTGAGCCAAAGAGAGCATTTGTCAAGATAAAAGGAAAGTGTTGTTTCACTTTAAATTACATTGAATTATTTCATCAAATTCTTCCCTAGCCAGAGGGATTCTCAGAGGGATGGGGCAAACAAGTGACGAAAAGAGCACTGTGGCATCTTGACACAAGCTCCATCATGTGCATAAAAAAGCAGGGCTTCCCTTAGTACAGAGGTGTCAAACTCAATTTCACTGAGGGCCACATCAGCATTGTGGTTGCCCTCGGGGGGCCGGGTGGGTATGGCCAGGGTGGGCGTGGCCTACTGGGTGGGTGTGGCTAGAATGCGTATGGCCTACTGGGTGGGCGTGGCCAGCTCTACATCGTTCGCATCAAGGGTGCCTATGGGGGCCTGGGCAGGAGTGGGACAGATCTGGGGGTCTCTGGCAGAAGGAGGGTCTCTGGGCCAGGGCCAAGGCAGTGGGGGCCGTTCCCTCACTGTTTCCAGGATGGCTTCAGGGGCCACATGAAACCACTTCGCGGGCCGGATCTGGCCCCCGGGCCTTGTGTTTGACATGTCTGCCTTAGTACAACACTACTCTGCCTTCATCATACTTTCACCTTCTGTTGTATTAAAAGTTACAGTTTGGAATTCTGTGGCCATTCCCAAAACTTTAGGAGCTGACTTGCTGCTTAGGATCAATGTGCACCTAGCTGAAAGGGGAAGGGGGGGGAGTTGCACTATGTTTCCATTAGTTACATAGTTATTTCTAGAATGTAAATGAAACTTAGTTAGCCTATAAACCACAGTAAATGATATGCTTATTAAGAAACTTTATTATTAGAGATTTTTTTCTTGTTGATTCAGAGAAATTATATCTTGGATTGATTGGCCCAAACCTATTTTTAATTAGCAGCAAGTTATTAAAACAGGATTTAAGCTGAATTTCTAGGATATTGCATGCATATAGTGCTCTTTGTTAAATATAAATCTGGAATATTATTAAAAAAAGGAATGGTAAAGCCAGAAACAGTTTTTCACACCCCTATTTCTCCACCAAGACACTGGAATACCTCGGGGACCACCTGCTGCCGGCGTCAACCCCCCTCCGCCCTGTGCGTTCCCACAGAGAGGGCCTCCTCAGGGTGCCTCCAGTCAGAGAATGCCGGCTGGTGGCCCCCAGGGGGAGGGCCTTCTCTGTGGGCGCCCCGGCCTTATGGAATGAACTGCCGGTGGAGCTCCGGATGGCACCGGATCTCCGCTCCTTCCGGCGCGGGTTAAAGACCCACCTGTTTGAACAAGCTGGCCTGGCCTGATGGGGAGTTAATTTGGGTTTTTAAATATTTGTATATTTTACTGTTTTATCTTGGGCATTAATTTAATTCTATTTTAACTTTTGTAGTTTTGTACTTTTATTATTTGCCCTGTTCACCGCCCTGAGTCCCTAGGGAGAAGGGCGGTATAAAAATTTAAAAAAAAAAAATACATATCTGTACAAATAATTCTACCAACCTGAGCATCGCCAAATGTATATCGCCCTGGTTCCTTCACATTCTGTGTGGTTTTGTCATAACTTTTTGAGTCTAGATTAATGGCACTTGGTGCTCCAGGGGCCAGGAATTCTTGCCAGATTTCCTGTACTCTGACAGGAACGTCACGAATGGGTCTCTTCTTCAGACCTTCCACCGCTAACCAAAACCTAAATAAGAAAATGGGTAAACAGTAGTAATGAACTGGATATTGAATCATCTTGAAAGGTTGGTTTGATTTTTAAAGTATCCCTTTAAAAAAGTACATGTAAAAGCCTGAAAACATTGCCTCATCTATCCGAGGTCTCATTTCACTTTAGTGTGAGGTAGATGAATCCAGCCATTTCGCATCCACATTTATGGTTGTTGGGTTTTTTTTTTAATTCAAAGTTCTTGTCCATGTTCATATTACTTCTGAGATGTTTCAAAATAACTCTAAATATTAACTTAAATACATGTCTAAAGTATCTTTTTTTCTCAAAAATTTGATGGATAAAAAAGGAACTAGAGTAAGGAACTAGTACATTTTGTACAGACTTGTCAGAATTTGCAGTGATTGATATCTGCTACTATCTTACTCTTTGAGTTCAAAGCAGCTGAACATGTGTCTCCAATGTCAGGGCAACTGTATTTAAGGCACTGTTATTTTATTTATTAGGCATATCTTGTGGACAGAGACAGGAGGAGGAGAAAAAGGATAAATGACAAAACCCTGCACTGTTGTGATTCAAGTTCTATCCCTTTTATATGTGCATCATGGTGGCACATGTTGTTTTTGCTCAGTGGTGGGATTCAAATATGTGAACAACCGGTTCTCTGTGTGGATGCCACTTCCAGAAGTCCATTCTGGGCCTGGGCAGCAAAAAATTAGCTACCAGTTCTACCGAACTGGGTGCAAACTGGCTAAATCCCACCACTGGTTTTACTATTTTAACCAAAATAACAGAACCTATCAGTGCTGTGGTTGTAGATATGGGAACTAAAGGCAATATTGGCTCATTTTGTATTCAGTGACCCCTTTCAGTAATCTATCATCCTACTTAAAAACTAAGAGACATGACAGTATATGGTCTAAAAATGGAAAAATTGTGATATTATAATCATTGTGGCATTGTAGATAGCCATGGTTTTAAGTACGTCCATAATTAGTCACAACACTAAACAGAATTTATCAGTATAAGAGAGGTACTATGTTTGATTAGGGACGTGGTGGCTCAGTGGGTTAGGATGCTGAGCTTGTCGATCAGAAGGTCGGCAGTTTGGCGGGTCGAATCCCGAGTGCCGCGTAACAGAGTGAGTGCCTGTTACTCGTCCCAGCTTCTGCCAACCTAGCAGTTCGAAAGCACGTAAAAATGCAAGTAGAAAAATAGGGACCACTACGGTGGGAAGGTAACAGCATTCCGTGCGACTTTGGCGTCTAGTCATGCCGGCCACATGACCATGGAGACGTCCTCGGACAAGCACTGGCTCTTTGGCTTTGAAACGGAGATGAGCACCGGCCCCTAGAGTTGGAAACAACTAGCACGCATGTGCAGAGGAACCTTTACCTTTTACTATGTTTGATTTGAAAAAAATCCTCTCTATAGAGTTTTCTTTAGGATTCTAATCTGATTTGGCAAGAAAAGATATATGAAACATCAGAGTCAGACAGGAATGTGTGACAGGAATCTAGTGATGGGTTTGCCTTCTTTCCTCTTTCCTCTCTACTTCTATTCATGGAAGACAGTGTGGTCAATTTTCATCATCCCTTTAGTTTTCTGCAGCCTTCTGTGATAGATGTCATTTTAATCCCTAGATAAGTACATCCTGCATTATATGTGTATGTGTGCAAGATGAGAGCCAGTCTGGTGCAGTGGTTAAAGCACCAGGCTAGAAACCAGGAAACTGTGCATTCTAGTCCTGCCTTAGGTACAAAAGCCAGTCACTCTCTCAGCCACTGATGTCAGACTTAGTCGACAAGCCAGTCGGTTAATTCCTGTTGCAACCTTTGATCTGAAAAAAGCAGACCCTGAACTTGTGGAAAAAACATGGAGAAGGAGGAAGAGGAGGAGGACAAAATAAATCCTTGACTATCTGTGGTCAGTGGGACATCAGGTGCTAAGAATCAATGTACCTGGATTTATACCTTTAACATTCTAACCCAGGGGTGGGCAACTATGGCAACTTTATGACCTATGGACCTCACAACTGACTCAGGAATTCTGGGAGTTGAAATCCACAGGTCATAGTTGCCCACCCCATCCAAATAATCTTCAACACTTCACAGACTAGAACAGATATGTCAAACACAAGGCCCGGGGGCCAGATCCGGCCCGTGAAGTGGTTTCATGCGGCCCGCGAAGCCATCCTGGAAACAGTGAGGGAACGGCCCCCACTGCCTTGGCCCTGGCCCAAAGACCCTCCTTCTTCCAGAGACCCTCAGATCTGTCCCACTCCTGCCCAGGCCCCCATAGGCACCCTTGATGCGAACGATGTAGAGCTGGCCATGCCCACCCAGTAGGCCACACGCACTTTAGCCATGCCCACCCAGTAGGCCATGCCTACCCAGGCCACACCCATCTGGCCCCCTGAGGGCAACCGCAATGCTGATGCGGCCCTCAATGAAATTGAGTTTGACACCTCTGGACTAGAAGAAGCAATGAAAAATAAGGCTTGCCCTCTTGCTTATTCCACTAAACCAATGCACTGACTGTAAGGAGTATGTCATTGGATTAAAATTCTTTGGATTAAGTAATTGACAGTTTGGTCTGGTTTAGAAGAGAATAATTACTCTTGTGCAGAAAACTGTGCAGAAAATCACAGTATAAACAAGTCAATATTTAAATATCTATTTAAATTATGTAACAGGATAGTTCACACCAAAGAACAATTTCTTTCACATAATCAACCTTAAATAACAGCTCACAAGGATAGATCAGTAACAATATTCAGTCCAGGCATCTGATCTCTCTTTGACTCTCTAACATGGAGTATTCATCAAGCGAGAGATCTCTTCCTCTTCATCCAGCTGGCCTTTCAATAAGGTCACAATTTATGTTCCTCCTAGTTCGGAAGGAAAGAAGGCTACCTACACCACTGGCACTTTCAGCAATGCTGTGCTAAGAGTATTTATCAGGTATGGGGGACAGGTTTGGCCTTTTTTATTTTGCATCTTAAGAAATAGATACCCACCTACAAACAAAATTCATGCTTAACAAAAATTTATACCAACAAAAATTCAGCAGTAGTGATCGTTCATGCAATGGATTGTGGCTGTAACATTTATGGTTAAAGACACTGTAAGATAATAGTGGAGATATGGGAGCTGCATTTCAGTATAGATCATGGGTTCCCAACCAGAGGTGCTCACACAACCCCTGGGGTCGCGAGATGATATTCCAAGGGGTGCGAAAGCTTGGGTTTTCATCAAAATTATAAGAAAGAATGCAGACAGGTAACAGGTACTTAAGGATACCACTTCCAGGCTTCCTATGGTTTTTGCCATGTCTGCCTGATTTCAAAGCATTTTGTGGCAAGAGAATCAATGTTTATTTACTTTTTGGCAGAGAAAGCAACAAGAATGATTAGGGGGTTGGAAGTTAAAACATATAAAGTCGGGTGTGAGTCTCTCTTTTTGAGATGCGGCCCTGGTGCGCAGTTGGGCTTGCTGCTGGTGTACCTTTCGCCTAGTCACGCAGCAGCAGCCCTGCCTGAGCTGCTTGATGTCCTCTCGGGGCTGGTGGTTGAGTTCCCGAAACTTATAGTTTTGGGGGACTTTAACCTACCATCGCTGGGAGGATCATCTGAGTTAGCTCGGGAGTTCATGGCCTCCATGACGGCCATGGACCTGACGCAAGTAATTACGGGACCGACTCATGAAGGAGGCCACACCCTTGACCTTGTTTTCTTGTCTGGACGGTGGTTAGATGATCTTGGTGGGGGCTCTCCAATTATTATGCCCCTGTCATGGACCGATCATCATCTCCTGCGGCTGGTCTTCCGTTTTGCCACCCCCCGCCGTGGGGGTTTGGAACCACTCAAATGGTACCGCCCCAGACGCTTAATGGATCCCCAAAGGTTCCAGGCGGCGCTGGGGTCCCCACCTGCCTCCCTCACTCACAGCTCGGCCGAGGCCCTAGTGGAGGCCTGGGAAAGGACGGCCACTGAGGCTCTTGACCGAGTTGTACCCTTGCGGCCCCTGACCCGGCGCAGATCCCGTCGGGCTCCATGGTTCTCTGCGGAGCTCCGGGAGATGAAGCGTCGGAGACGGGGCCTAGAGAGCGGTTGGAGGTCCAGCCGATCCGAACCCGACCGATTGCGACTAAGAGCCTATATTAGGTCTTATCTCGCTGCAATTAGGGAGGCGAGGTCTAACCACTTCGCCACCCTTATTGCGTCCGCAGATAATCGCCCGGCCGCCCTGTTTAGGGTGACTCGCTCCCTCCTAAATCAGGAGGTGAGGGAGGATCCCTTGCAGGGACGTGCCGAGGAGTTTAACCAACATCTGTCGGACAAAATCGCTCGGATTCGGACCGGTTTGGACTCTGACTGGGCAGAGTCTGACGATCAGGACACGGGTGGTCTTGTCGATATCATCTGGGAGGAGTTTGATTCTGTAACTCCGGAGGAAGTGGACAGGATCATGGGGAGGCTGAGCACCACCACATGTTTACTGGACCCGTGCCCTTCCTGGCTGGTTTATGCAGCCCGGGAGAGGACACGCAGCTGGTTCCAGGCAGTTATATCGGCCTCTTTGAGTGAGGGTATCTTCCCCGCCGTCTTGAAGGAGGCGGTGGTGAGGCCTCTCCTCAAGAAGCCTGCCCTGGACCCGGCTGTATTGAACAACTTTCGTCCTGTCTCCAACCTTCGCTTTCTTGCGAAGGTTGTTGAGAGTGTGGTGGCGCATCAGCTCCCTTTGGTCCTGGATGAAGCGGATTATCTAGACCCGTACCAATCGGGTTTCAGGCCCGGGTACAGCACGGAGACGGCATTGGTCGCGCTGGTGAATGATCTCTGGAGGGCTCGGGACAGGGGGCATTCCTCTGTCCTAGTCCTATTAGACCTCTCGGCGGCTTTCGATACCATCGACCATGGTATCTTGCTGCGGCGTCTCAGGGGATTGGGAGTGGGAGGCACAGTTTTACAGTGGTTCTCCTCCTATCTCTTGGGACGTTCGCAGTCGGTGTTGGCAGGGGGGCAGAGGTCGACCGCGAGGTCTCTCATTTGTGGAGTTCCTCAGGGGTCGGTCCTCTCGCCTCTCCTGTTCAACATCTACATGAAGCCGCTGGGTGAGATCATTCGTGGCTTTGGAGTTGGGTACCATCAGTACGCTGATGATACCCAACTTTTCTTTTCGACCCCAAACCACCCCAGTGATGCCCTCAACGTGATGTCCCGTTGCCTGGAGGCGGTTCGGGTCTGGATGGGGAGGAACAGACTCCAGCTCAACCCCGACAAGACTGAGTGGCTTTGCATACCTTCGTCCCGGGTTTATTCGGACATTCCACCTCTAGTTATGGGGGGTGAACTATTACCCCCCGTAGATAGGGCTCGCAACTTGGGGGTCCTCCTAGATTCACGGCTCACTTTGGAAGACCATATAGGAGCCGTGACTAGGGGGGCCTTCGCACAGGTTCGCCTGGTGCGTCAGTTGCGGCCCTATCTTAGCCGGGACGATTTATGCACGGTCACTCATGCGCTCGTGTCCTCTCGTCTGGACTACTGCAACGCTCTCTACATGGGGCTGCCCTTGAGGACTACTCGGAAGCTCCAACTGGTACAGAATGCAGCCGCGAGAGTGGTGTTGGGAGTCTCCCGATACTCCCACGTTACGCCTCTGCTCCGTGAGCTGCATTGGTTGCCAGTTGTCTTCCGGGTGAGATTCAAGGTACTGGTAACGGTATTTAAAGCACTCCATGGCATGGGGCCGGAGTACCTCAGGGAACATCTGCTGCCGGCATCAAGCTCCCTGCGCCCTGTGCGTTCCCACAGAGAGGGCCTCCTCAGGGTGCCACCGATCAGAGAATGTCGATTGGTGGCCCCCAGGGGGAGATCCTTCTCTGTGGGCGCTCCGGAGCTGTGGAATCAGCTACCGGTTGAGCTCCGGATGGCGCCCGATCTTCGCTCCTTTCGTCGCGATCTTAAGACATTTCTGTTTGTACAAGCCGGCCTAGCCTGAGGGGGAGTGTTGGGGTTATTTTATTTTTGTTTTTTTAACTTTTCTGGGGGTTTTTAGTGTTGTATTTATACTGTTTTAATTAGGGCAATTTGTTTAATCTTTTTTAATGTTTGTATTCACTATTTTATTCTGCCCTGTGAACCGCCCTGAGTCCTCAGGGAGAAGGGCGGTATATAAATGTTATTAAATTAAATTAAATTAAATAAAGGACAGTTACGGGAAATGGGTACGACAAGTTTAATGAAAAGAAGGACTGATAGCAGTGTTCCAATATTGGAGGGGCTCCTACAAAGATGTCAAACTATTTTGCCTAGCACCAAAAGGCAAGTTGAGAAACAATGGATGGAAATTAAACAAAGAAAGAAGCAATCTAGAGCTAAGGAGAAATTTTCCTAACAGTGAGAGCAATCAACCAATGGATCAGTTTGCCTTCAGAAGTTGTGAGTGCTCCATCACTGGAGGCTCTCAACAAGAGACTGGACAACCATTTATCTGAAATGGTATAGGGTCTCCTGCTTGAGCAGAGGGGTTGGTCTAGAAGACCTCCAAGGTCCTCCCCCCTCATTATATTATTTTATGTTCTATGTTCTATCTCCTATGATTTATATTGGAGTTAATCGCATATTGGAACGAAAATGGACAATGCAAATAATAATGAAACACAACGACAAAGCTGAGACCAAGAGTAGGAACAAGTCAAAGAAGCATCAGAAGAAGTCTGAGTCTCAGAGGAATAACAGATGCTCCAAAGAACTCAAATAGAGGAATTGTTGCTGCAGACAAAAATGGCAACTGAGTCACGCACCTTCTTATTTTTCAATAAATATGCTGCTTTGGATTTGGATAAAGAGCTGTCATGCCTAGAGGACAAGGAACAAGTGGAAAATAGGGAATAACCTAAGGACAAAAGGGCAGAGGAAGATAAATTTACTTTGAGAAATACATGACATGGCAAGAAGCACTATCAAAAGATAAAGGAAAAAAGAACCCAAGCCATAAGATATATTATAGGAACGAAAGTAAAACAGAAAAGAACTAATCAGTGTTCCTCTTTGATTTTTGGCTAAATTTTGTTGGGCTTGATCTTTATTCTGTGTCTATAAATATATGGCATCGATGCAGAGTGCAGAGAAGACTGACAAAAATAGTGAGATTTGGAGGCTCAATCCTACAAACAACATCAGTTGAAGGAACTTGGTGTATTTACCCTAAAGAAGAGAAGGTTATGGAGAGACATGTAGCCATTGTCCAATATATGAAGGACTATCACAAGGAAAAGGGTGTGGATTTATTTTGCATAGCAACTGCGAATATGACGAGAAGCAACAAGTGGAAGCTTTTCAGTGAAGATTTGAAATAAGGAAGAATTTCCTGACTGGGAGAGCCATTAAAAAGTGAAACTGTTTGGCTCCTGATGAGGGTGGAAGTAGTCAAGAAAAGATTGGACAGCCATTTGTCTGGCATAGTATGAAAAGTCTCTAAGAATGTGTTGCAGTCTATGTGCATCTGGTGTGGTATCCATACAATTATCAATGTGGATCAGCAAATTTCAAATCTTTTATGACTCCATTCTACAAACAAATCATCTGTATTTCTACAAATTTCTGTTTCCTTAAGCTGAAAATTCATCTCATAATTTTTACTACTCGTGTGAATCCCTGAAAGCTCAAAAGATTTTGTAACATTATATTAAAATAATGTATCTGTATTGTTTATTTATTAGTGCAATAAAACTTTTATCTACATCCTTAAGAAATTGCCCTTCTATTGCTAACATCTTTAGAAAGAAAAAAAAAACAAGGAAGCACCCAAACATGCATATCCACAGGGTTGATATTTTAATTCAGCTACAGCTCCTTCTACTACATTAAATGTTTCTCTCCTGTCCAGGATTAATCAGCAAGACAAAGTATATGTTCAATAGCCTCACCCTTTGGCTGTTATCTTCCTAGGGAAATGTCTTGATTTTTTCCTTGAAAACATTTCACTTCTCATCCAAGAAGCTTCTCATTCATGAAGCTTTGTAATAGATGAGTTGCCAAATGGATGATCAAGATTCCTAAAGGTAAAGGTAAACATTCCCCCGCACATGGGTGCTAGTCGTTTCCAACTCTAGGGGCCGGTGCTCATCTCTGTTTCAAAGCCGAAGAGGACATCTTGTCCGAGGACATCTCCGTGGTCATGTGGCCGGCATGAGTAGACACCAAAGGTGCATGGAACGCTGTTACCTTCCCACCATAGCGGTCCCTATTTTTCTACTTGCATTTTTACGTGCTTTTAAACTGCTAGGTTGGCAGAAGCTGGGACGAGTAACAGGCGCTCACTCTGTTACGCGGCACTCGGGATTCGACCCGCCAAACTGCCGACCTTCTGATCGACAAGCTCAGCGTCCTAACCCACTGAGCCACCACGTCCCTCATAGACATTCCTAGGGAAATGCTATTTCAGCCAGATCACCCTATACTTAATTTTTCTCTAGAATTAGTAAATTCCTTTTAAACGGGGAATAGAAAGAAAGTTGGCTTTACAAAGCAGGTAGCAACGTTGACCTTAAATACATGAAAATCTGCTCTTCTTTTATTTCTCCTGTTCTAAGCATCAGAAAAAAAACAATAATAATGCAGCAGAGATTAATACAATTAACATGATGATAATGATCACTGGCAAAATAATCCTTCTTCTCAGGAAGGCTGAGCAATTCCCCTCTGACAGATTGCTTACTGGTTATACTCCCCTAACTGGGAACAGAGAAGTGGAAACCTCACCGATGTCTTCCCAGAAGGGATTGTATAAGCTAGACCAGATGTGCAATTGGACTCCTGCTGTTGCCTCAAGAGTAACAGCAGGTGGGGGAAGGTGAGGCCTGCTGAGCACACTGAGGAGAAATAACAGATTCATTCCAGGTATAAGATGTCTCCTTAGACAGCCCAGATATCAACGAGTGGAGAAAAAGGCTAACCTTAAATTCTCTGAACTAAATTCAGACTCCAGATATTTGAGGAACTGTTCTCTTCCTACTGGGTCTTTCAGAGCTTCATCCATTCCAAAGCCCCATCGCTTTACTCTTTGCTGATTTGGCTCTTTGCTGAAAGGAAACAAGCAAACAAACAATCCCTCAGACTTGTTGAAGTAACTCAATTGGCCATGTACCTGCCTTGCTAGTGGGAGAAGATGGTGCAGGCCATGTAAAGTAACCTAATCACATATGAGGCTACTTGAACTGCATATTAGTTTAACTGCGGTAAATGTGTGCTGCACTACAGCTATGGTACAGGAAGATATCTAAGGCTTTTTTTCATGCTAAAGTTCGAAAAATGTTAATCTCCTAAATAGCATCAGTTCAGTTCAGCATTTCGGCCAAGAAAAATAATCCCATTAGTGTATTTGGTTCCACTATCATTAGGCTCTGTCGTTAGCACATTCACACGGGTAGTTATATGGAAACTGTACTATTTTCAGCATGGTGCAATTCCTCCACCACATCTGTGTGTGTGTTTTTTCTCCCTTGCTTTACACTAGCAAGTAATCCTAATGAGAGAGCATTGCTGGATAACATGCACAAAAGAGAATTTAGAAACATAAAACCTCAGTCCCTGCTATAATCCTTGATTGTCTTTGACTAAGGAAAACCTTTACCCGGGGAACATTGTGGGAAAAAATATTATTTCTCCGTCTTTCTTGCTATGTGATTTTTTTTAAAAAAAAACCTGATGCTCCTGAATATCTGTTATTTATTTGGGGGGGAAAAGACCAAATTCACCCCCAACATACCTTGCTTCTGTTTCCCAGAAAGTAGTATCATCTGACAGCCAAGGATTAGAAGGATCAGGTGGCATCAGAAAAGGGTCGTATTCCACATACTGCTCAGTATAAGCTAATAGACTGGAAAAACAGAATCCGCTAACATTTTTACAATGCCTTTATTACATAGTACAGTGTTAAGAACCTATTTTTAGAAAGAAAGGTCCTTTGGTGCTAAATACATTTTTTTCCCCTGTTATGTTGGAATCAATCATTTAATAATTGCCTTCCTTCCCCTCGCCATTTTTCATGAATACAGAAAATGGCAGCTTTTGACTTTAACCAAATTCGCGGTAATATACATACCTTTCTGCAACTTTTGACATTTTTAACCGATGTCTGTCTAGCTGCATTTGCCCATATTTTATCTATGAAAGGCAAAAACAAACAACTGATAAACCAAGTCTAAGGTTTGAGTAAACAGAGACAAATCTGGCCTAAGAAAAATGGAGCATTTTGTATGAACTCATGCTAAGCCATGAGCCCTTACGCACTGAGCTGTTTATAAATTCAAGAGAAGGCACAGTCCAGCTCAGGTAAAGATTTCATAACAGTACAGTCACAGTCAGTAACATTGAAAGGACTTTTGCCATTATATCTAAAAGGATGTGGATTTTTGCAGATCCAGATCCTTAAAACTCCCAATAAAACAAAAAGGATACAAATGGATAATTTTGGATAATTATTTTATATTTAGGATACAAATGTATTTAGTTTGGGGTAATTAGATTGTCATCAATCTAACCAGACCCCCCCCCTTTCCCTACCCCTATAGTCACACATACAGATGTGTTCCATAATATTTATTAAAATCAGGATTCAAAGCAAGTCTGAGCATAAAAATCACTCAGAAGTTCAAGTATGTCATACCCTAAAATAAGATCAACAGTCCACATTACATTGCACCTCATGGAAAACTGTTGAAATATTGGGTTTGCAATAAAACATGCACGGTTCATAAAGATTTTCCATGAGAATAATTGGGGCAGATAGAATTCTCATGGCTGGCAGAAGTAGTAGTTTCACCTCATCCTCAGTCCTCTCCAGTCACATACCTTGGAGTTAGGACCACTATGCCAAGTATGAGAGAAGCAGAATTAAGTGAGGGAAGCACAGATTGGAAATAGAAGTATCTATCTAAAGAGCCCTGGTGACACAATGGTCAAATTGCAGTATTGCAGGCTAACTCTGCCCACAGCCTGGAGTTCGATCCTGACGGGGCTCAAGGTTGACTCAGCCTTCCATTCTTGAGGTCGGTAAAATGAGGACCTAGATTGTTGGGGGCAATATGCTAACATTAAAAACCAGTCAGATTGCTGTAAAGCACAATGGAGCGGTATATAAGTCTAAGTACTATTGGTATCTATTAGAGCACAGGTGTCAAACTTGCCACTTCATGTGACATGCCGTGATGTATCGTGACTGCAGGCTGGTAGTTTGACACCCCTGTATTAGAGAATAGCATTATTTCCCAGGGATTTATTCTTGAAATGCAATAGATAGCTAGATAGCTAGACAGATGATAGATGATAGAAGATAGATAGATAGATAGATAGATAGATAGATAGATAGATAGATAGATAGATAGATAGATAGATAGATAGATGATAGATAGATAGAAGAGAGTTGTGTTTGTGTATAAAGCATACATACAAGCACACACACACAAACACACACACACAGCTATTTCTATCATCCACTGAAATTCACTGAAATCTAGAGAATATAATAGATCAAAATTATAACCTTTAATGTTTTTTAGAAAAATGAATTTTAATAAGAAATGGAAGCAACTGGTGATGGTGGTAAAAATGTAGCATCTTGCACTATATTTAAGCGTGTTGTGAATCAAACCCTGAAAACAATGCTATTCCCAGATGGACATTGCTTTTCTCTCTCTGCCAAGACTCCTCTGCACATACCAATATCAGACTGAGATCCTGGGAGCCCACTGGGATTAGCCAGTATGGATCTGAACTGCTATGTATTCTGACAGAATGGAGCATTTCCTTCAGTTCTGACATTTTCAAAATATTCCAGGCATTCATTTAAAGTAATACATAACACATTTTATAAGCAAGCTAGTTTGATTTTTCAGAATGCGGTATGTTCAGCATTTATTTTTGTTACATGGATGACTAAATCAAATAAATATAGTCTCACAGACCTCTTGACACAATTGCTCTTCTGTGGGAGGTTTTGTTTCTGGCACTGGTGGGTGTGTAGGACTATGACTTCGAATATCATTCTGTAATCCATAAACAGACTACACATAAAAGCAAAAGAGAGATGTTAATACAACAACAGAGTTTTGCTATGCCTAGGCAGTTCCAACCGTGGTCATGAGGAAAAGCATTTAAGTCAACGGTTACTACTACAAGGAGTTCCAGAAGGTTCAGCGCTCTTCTCTATATTGCTCAACATCTACATGAAATCACTTGAAAGAAGTCATATGTCATACTGGGGTGAGGTCTTATCAATATGTGAATGAAATTCAGGTGTACATTGCTACCTTGGACCAAATCAGTACTAGTGTAGAAGTCCTGAACTTCCATATCAGAAGGCTGTGATGAGGCAAAACAAACCCTGGACAGAGTTGATCTTCATCAGTAAAGAACTAGATAATTCAGAAACATCGGCCCTGCATTACTCTGAATAGGGTTGTGCTTCCTCTGAAGAAGGTGGTTCATGACTTGAGGCCTTCTTGTATTCTCAACTCCTGCTGAAGCAACTGGTGAAAGTGTGGCCAATGGCACTTCCACTCATGATGTTATCTAGTTTGGGTAATGAAACATCTGCAAGAAAACAACCAAGCTCAGAGAGCACCAAGAACCCCTCTTTTCAACCCTGAGCTGCAAACATTCTCCTTTATCGGCAAAACAAGTATATCACAGGGAGCTACAAATGTATGTGAGAATTATATTAATATTAATTATTGGTAGAATGGTGAAAGTGAAAAAGTGAACACTCTAGTTTAGTTTAGTTTAGTTTTATTTGATTTCTATACCGCCCTTCTCCCTAGGGACTCAGGGCGGTTCAAAGGGCATATATAAATAACGATACAAAAGTTAAAAAGAAATTAAACCAGTGCCCAGTTAAAAAACAATAATACATTACTAAAAACACCAATTTAAAAACCCATAATCCCCCATCAGGCCAGACCAGCTAATTCAAATAAGTGGGTCTTCAGGCCGCAACGGAAGGTTCGGAGGTCTGACGCCATCTGGAGTTCCACCGGCAGTTGGTTCCATAATGCCGGAGCGCCCACAGAGAACGCCCTCCCCCTGGGGGCCACCAGTCGGCATTCCCTGACCGGAGGCACCCTGAGGAGGCCCTCTCTGTGGGCACGTACTGGGCGGAGGGAAGTTGACGCCGGCAGCAGGTAACCCGGACCCATGCCATGTAAGGACTTAAAGATCATGACCAAGACCTTGAACCTCACCCGGAAGACAACTGGTAGCCAATGCAGCTCGCGGAGCAAAGGTGTAACATGGGAGTACCGGGAAACTCCCAAGACAACTCTCGCGGCCGCATTCTGTACCAGTTGGAGCCTCCGAGTGGTCTTCAAGGGAAGCCCCATGTAGAGAGCATTACAGTAGTCAAGGCGAGAGGTCACGAGCGCATGAGTGACCGTACACAGGGCATCCCGGTCCAGATAGGGCCGCAACTGGCGCACCAGGCGAACCTGGGCGAAAGCCCCCCTAGTCACGGCCACTATATGATCTTCCAAAGTAAGCCGTGAATCTAGGAGGACTCCCAAGTTGCGAGTCCTATCCACGGGGGGTAAGAGCTCACCCCCCATAGAAAGAGATTGAACATTTTGAATGTCCCGGGATGCCGGAATGTACAGCCACTCAGTCTTGTCAGGGTTGAGTTGAAGTCTGTTCCTCCCCATCCAGACCCGAACCGCCTCCAGGCAACGGGACATCACGGCGAGGGCATCACTGGGGTGGTTTGGGGTCGAAAAGAAAAGTTGGGTATCATCGGCATATTGATGATACCCAACTCCAAAACCACGAATGATCTCACCCAGCGGTTTCATGTAGATGTTGAACAGGAGAGGTGAGAGAACCGACCCCTGAGGAACTCCACAAACGAGAGACCTAGGGGCCGATCTCTGCCCCCCTGCCAACACCGACTGCGAGCGTCCCAGGAGATAGGAGGAGAACCACTGAAGAACTGTGCCTCCCACTCCCAATCCCCTGAGGCGCCGCAGCAAGATACCATGGTCGATGGTATCGAAAGCCACCGAGAGGTCTAATAGGACTAGGACAGAGGAATATCCCCTATCCCGAGCCCTCCAGAGATCATTCACCAGAGCGACCAATGCCGTCTCCGTGCTGTACCCGGGCCTGAAACCCGATTGGTAGGGGTCCAAATAATCCGCTTCATCCAGGACCAGAGGGAGCTGATGCTCCACCACACTCTCAACAACCTTCGCAAGAAAGCGAAGGTTGGAGACTGGACGAAAGTTGTTCAATACAGCTGGGTCCAAGGCAGGCTTCTTGAGGAGAGGTCTCACCACCGCCTCCTTCAAGACGGTGGGGAAATAACCCTCACTCAAAGAAGCAGATATAACCGCCTGGAGCCAGCCTCGTGTCCTCTCCCTAGCTGCATAAACCAGCCAGGAAGGGCACGGGTCCAACAAACATGTGGTGGAGCTCAGCCTCCCCATAATCCTGTCCACTTCATCAGGGGTCACAGAATCAAACTCTTCCCAGGTAACATTGACAAGACCGCCCGTGTCCTGATCGCCAGATTCTGCCCAGCTGGAGTCCAAACCGGTCCGAATCCGAGCGATTTTATCCGACAGATGTTGACTAAATTCCTCGGCACGACCCTGCAAGGGATCCTCTCTCACCTCCTGATTAAGAAGTGAGCGAGTCACCCTAAACAGGGCGGCCGGGCGATTATCTGTGGACGCGATGAGGGTGGAGAAGTAATTACACCTCGCCACCCTCATCGCTGTGAGATAAGACCTAATATAGCAGACATGTCAAACACAAGGCCCGAGGGCCGGATCCGGCCCGCGAAGTGGTTCCATGTGGCCCACAAAGCCATCCTGGAAAGAGTGAGGGAACGGCCCCCACTGCCTTGGCCCTGGCCCAGAGACCCTTCTCCTGCCAGAGACCCTCAGATCTGTCCCACTCCTTCCCAGGCCCCCATAGGCACCCTTGATGCGAACGATGTAGAGCTGGCCATGCCCACCCTGTAGGCCATACACACTCTAGCCACGCCCACCCAGTAGGCCACACCCACCCAGTATGCCACGCCCACCTGGCCCCTTGAGGGCAACCGCAATGCTGATGCGGCCCTCAATGAAATTGAGTTTGACACCCCTGTAATATAGGTTCTTAACCGCAACCGGTCGGGTTCGGATCGGCTAGACCTCCAACAGCTCTCTAGGCCCCGTTTCCGACGCTTCATCTCCCGGAGCTCCGCGGAGAACCATGGAGCTCGCTGGGATCTGCACCGGGTCAGGGGCTGCAAGGGTACAACCCGGTCAAGTGCCTCAATGGCTGCCCTTTCCCAGGCTTCCACTAAGGCATCCGCCGAGTTGTGAGCAATGGAGGCAGGTGGGGACCCCAGCGCCGCTTGGAATCTATCAGGATCCATTAAGCGTCTGGGGCGGTACCATCTAATTGGCTCCGTACCCCCATGGCGGGGGGTGGCAAAACGGAAGACCACTCTAGTGGTTTATTTGCTGGTCTCTGAATAAAGATTTGATTGATTGACAAAAGTAAGTTGAATGGGGTGGATGTGTAAAAAGAACAAGAGACGGATGAAGAATTAAGGAGAGCTAAATGAATTCCAGTTGAACAAAAATGTGAATGATCAGAAATCAAGAAGTACATTGAGGTGGTTTGATCATATAAACAGAGTGAATGAGGATAGTAAAGTAAACAAATGTTTAAAGATAGGGTGAATGGATTGAATAAAGTGGAAGACTGAGAAAGAGGATGAAGAGTTGGATGAAGGCTTGAGACAGAAAGAGAGTGGACGTTCAAAGAACAAAGAGCAATGTATAAAGCAGGGGTCTTCAAACGTAGCCCTTTTATGACTCATGGACTTCAACTCCCAGAATTCCTCAGCCAGCCATGCTGGCTGAAGAATTCTGGGGCTTGAGGTCCACAAGTCATAAAAGGGCCATGTTTGAAGACCCCTGGTATAAAGTAATGAATGAATGTAAGGGAAAGAAGTATAGTTTGCAGGTTTAGAAAGGTATATTGAATGGTATTGGTATTAATAGATTTAAGGGGACCTCTTTTCCCTATTTCATATCTTAAAGCTATCTGGCTTACTGTTTCTTACTCCTTCTCTGTGCTTTGTACATTACTTACATCAGAAGGAAACAGTTGCTGGTTAGTGTGTGGGGGTAATTCTATTTATCTAGAGATCCAGAAACAGCTGTTGTGTTTGTGGGCTAATTTTTTTTAAAAGTTACAAGTGCTGTGATGGCCTATTATTTGTACACATTTTCAGGGTATGCCAAACATTTGAGATGTGACTAATTCTTGGCACAACTCTTTTACAAACACAGCAGCCAAAATGTCATTATAACCTACTGTAACAAAGCTGATTATTGGCTTAAACACTAATATTTTAACTGAACCACATTGCATTTTGGATTGCCATCTTATTTCATTCAAAACTGTACCATACACTGAAATTCTAATCTACTAACAAATTCTAATATTTGAAAATGTCACCACTTTTTTTATTCTCAAGTTGGATAGTTTTGTAGTCAGGACTGGGAATCTAATTTAGCTTAAAAAGGATGATTAGTTGTCCTTCAAAGACTAAATTAAGGACCAGTTCCTCTGCTGCAGTTATGTAGCCATATTGTTGGAACTCACACCTGCTATATTTGTATAATTACTATTGCCAGAAAAATTTCATGAATACCATGACTAGAAATATCCATGCTGTATCTGGCCAAGCAGTTACTAGCCATATCAGGACTTGCAATTCCCAGTGTTACAGTAGATGTTCATGATGGCGTCATCCATCGTTAACTAGATTTGTTCTTGATGAACAGGATAGAGGTGAGAGTTGAGTCACAAGTGCAGAAACCATTTATTGAAAGGTCATGCACCAAAGTTGCATTTGCTGTCACAGAAGTGGATGGGATGGCTCCTACTGTGACCATCCACTGCAGTGAACGTTATTTGCAAAAGGGTTGAGTTTGCTAGAAGAACTGGCAAAGGTCTGGAGAATATTTTTTCTAAACATAAAAAAAATCTAAGCATTCATTCCATTAGAAAAAAAAATATTTGTTACTAAAATAAATCCAAACCTGTTTCCATTTTTAAAAGAATTTTCTATCAAGGTATACATACCCAGAACTATTATAATGGATTTCTTCATTATAAGGGAAAGCAAAATATGCTTATATGTAAATAATTACTAAAGATAAGGACATACCTTCCTTGTTTTGTGAGGATTTCTCATTCTTGAAGACTTTTTAATATCAACTTCAGTCGTATTTACACATCCAGGCTAAAAATATAATGTAGATAAATGTGATTGCTTTACATTAGCATTTGAATTTTAAAAATTCAAATCCAGCATTTATCCTCTGTGTTATTCTAAAATGTATACACAATTACAACAGGCACTATTGAACAAAGGGTTTTAATGCTCCATAACTATCATTAAAACTACAGGTGGTCCTTGACTTACAACTATTAATTTAATGACCATTCAAAATGGCACTGGAAAAAGTGACTTATAAACAGTATGTGCACTTACAACCATTACAGTATCTCCATATGTTCATGTGATCAAAATTTGGGTGCTTCACAATTGGCATGGATTTGTGACAACTGCATTGTCCCATAGTCATTTGACTGTCCTTTGTGATCTTCCCAGACAGCTTCTGACAAACAAAGACAATGGCAGAAGCCAGGTCTGCTTAACAACATATGTTATTAACTGCAAGTGATTCACTTAACAACCAGGGCAAAAAAGGTAGTAAAATTGGGTGTGATTCACTTAACAAGTGCCTTGCTGAACAACCAAAATTCTGGTCTCAGTTGTGGACATAAGTTGAGAACTACTTGTATATACATGTTGATTGTGACCAGTTCTTAACCCACAAACAAATTAAGATATTCTGTTTGCTTCTGTAATTTGTTAGAATGGTTTCAGCTAGTGAATGGTCTCAAAAACTCAAGCTGTCTTCACAGAAATTTTCTAGGTGTCATTAGATTTCACTTCCCACGATCCCCGTACATGTAGCCTAGCAAGCAGGCAATATGATCAGACTTGGCCATTGCAGTAAACATCTTATATAATTATCTATATAAAATTACCCTTCCTGATGGCATGTTGTGTGCATGTGTGTTTGTGCACCTGTCAGTATGTACACAAATATCCAAATATAAATAACATTCCTATATCAATTACTGCTTATATCATAGAAACCCAGTGTATTTCTGCGCTTGTTTTAAAAGTAGCTATCTCATCTACTGTAAAACAAGAAATACACTTGATTCACTGGATGAATAAATAGAGAACAGAGGTCCAAGAGCAAAAGAGTTTAAGGAGAAATCCCTTCCAAACTTTCCCTCACTGGAAAACCTGAGAAGGGAGCAAGAAGAATGGAAGAAGATGAACAACAAAAAAGGCAAAGTAAGAGACCTCCTGCAGATGGTGTCTTACAACATGAAACTGAAGTAAGTTGTGGAGTCCTTGGTGCTCTCTGCGCTTGACTGTTTGCTTGCAGATGTTTAGATAGCACCAGGGCTTTTTTTCTCATAGAACGCTCAGAACGGAGTTCCGGCAACTTTTTTGGATGGAACCTTGTAGGATAGGCAAGGCGGGTTGTATGACATGTGTAAGTTCCGGCACCTTTTTCTTTTACAAAAAAAGCACTGGATAGCACTGAAGATGATACCACAGTTCAACCCTGAGCCACATACATTCTCTTCTGCTGGCAAAACTGAAGTTATATGGAAAGGAATCTGTAGCTATGACTTCAGGCAAGAACATAAACATGCCACAAAGCTATGCATGCCACGTGGCATGTTCATGTTCTTGCCTGGAAACCTATCTGGCAAATGTTTTCAGAAAATACAAAGTGTCAGCTCTACTTGAGGAAGTAATAAGAACTATAGCAACACATGGCCATACTTCAAGCTCATGAAGTTAAAGGATTATCAAACAGTCAAAGGAAGTGCTACAACATGAGCTGACAGAAGAAGCAACTCTCCATAGGGAAAAATAAACAAAGGAATTGTCCCTGTGGGTAAGCATGATAAGAAAAAAGCAAGAAATCGCTAACACCCTAGGAGACAGAAATACAATTTAAAATTATTTTGGTAAGGTAGAGAAATAGGTAAAAATAAAGAATGAAATGCAAGAAACTTCAAAGCTCTTCCCACAGAAATCAGATGCATAGGTGTAGCATCTGGGATGCATAATTTGGTAATAAAGTGCTTATAACAATTTTGGAATAATATTGACTGCAAACCAAGTGCCAACACCAGGATCTAGCTGCAAAAGGGTATGTGGAATTTTGGACCATATGAACAGTATAATAGTTTCAAAAGCACAAGAAATAATAGTTGTATTTTATTCTGCATCGATCAGATGCCAGCTTGAGTTTTGTGCCTAGTTTTTAGCACCCTAGTTTAAGAAGCATTCAGACTAATCAGAAGAGGTTCAGAGAAGATCAGTTAAATTAATCAGGGAGCTAGAAATTAAGTTATTTGAGGAGAGTGAAAGAACTGGAATCTTTAGCCTGGAGAACAGAAGGTAGATGAGGGACACGATAATATTCCTTATATATACAGAGAATAAGGTAAAGATGTGTCATTGTTCTACATCCAAAATATGGAAGAATGAACTTCAGCTAATTCTAGATTCAGAATAGATTCTGACTGAATAAGAGGTTTTAAAAATTCTGACAGTAAAAGCAGTCTGACAGTGGGACCAATTACCCAGAAACTGACCTTATCTTCACTGGGTGTGTTCAAGTAGAGTCTGGACAAGTTTCTATTAAGAATCTTTCATTAACTTTTGGCATTGAGGAAGATGGTAGACCTGAAAGCCTAAAAGGCCCCTTCCAACTTCATGATTGTATGATTAAATATTTTAATCAAATGGCAAATAAATATAGGGCTATTGATCCACTGCTCCAATCATAAAGCATCTGTTTTTCATTTTACAAGCATGGTTTTGTAATGACTTTATTGAATTTAATTAAATCTTCTTGTTGCAATTGCTGCTTTATATGCCAGTGGCTCTGGGGAAAGTTTTGCAAACGAATTTAGACACTCTGTGAGAGAATGTCACAGCCTGGATATGGTATGATTTTAAGTTAGTTTTGCCCTTAGCATCATTGTAAGTTTTATAGTAAAATAATAAATATACATGCTACCGAGTTGCTGGTCCCAATAGTGGAGGACTACCTATACGATGCAACAAACCTCCATACTTATTCACATATATCTTTCCCTCATAAGTCTTACATTCACATAGAAACATATAACCTCCCACTCATATGAAAATTATATGCAGGTAGATAGACACACATCCTTGAACACAAACATCTCTGCTCATTATCATATATGCTTGTTACTTTATAAAAGTAGAAGTCTTGAAAAGAGAGTTAACATATATAGGCCATTACTTTTTAATCTTTTACTTATACTATTCTAATTTTATTAGGACTTGCATATCTTCCGTCTCGCTCAGTCAAATGAGCTTGTTAGTTTTGTGCATGAATACAGAACAGGATGACTGGCATCATCCAGAGGGACTCTTTTAGATCCAGCTGATCTTGGAAATAGTATCTAATAAAATAAACATGTTTGTAAACATGGAGGTCATGCAGTAGAGTTCATTCAAGACAATCCCACCTCCCCAATGCATGATTCAGGATACAACTTGAATAACTAAGAATATTTCCTCAAAATTACAAACAGTTCTGGTATTTCTCAAGCCAGCTATATTTAAAAGCCCAGGAACCTGTCACAGTCCAGATAATGTTATTGGGAGTACAAAGAATCTTGCTCTGCAGTTTATGTTTTCCTCAAACCCTTTACTCACTCCTAATTTTTTAATGCTGTAGTGCTCCACAGGCACCGCATGAAGCATTTTCCTTCCTTTTCTCTAGCTATTGTAACAATAGTTATATAGAGAAAGGCAAAAGAAAGCTTTCCCTCCCGTCTTCCTGCCATTTCTTCAACAACAATCAAGGTGCCAGAGACCCTATAAAAAGATAACTCTATTCCTAAACCAATTAAACCACAAACCAACTCTCAAACCAACCAAATCTCTCCAAAATATTATAAGTAAATCAAAAGACCCATCAACCCAAGAAGAGAAACAGGAATGAACATAAGGTGTAAGGACTATAACGGCCACTATGTAGGTCAGACAGGCAGAAGACTAGCAGAGTATATCCATGAGCACCAACTAGCAGTCAGAAGATGCAATGAAGACTCCTTAATCTTACAACCCGTGGACAGACTCAACCACAGTTTCAACTGGGAATGTGTGAGCATCTCAGACCAAGCCAAGTCAGAAATGCTAAGGAATTGCTGGAAGATTGGCATTCAGATAAATCAGCCATCAATACAAACAAAAAATAAACTATATTTACAGACTATTCAAAAGAGATAACAAAAAGCTAAGAAGTAAACAAAAATACTAGAATATGTCCCCTCCAGCAGCCAAAACCCAAATTAGGGGAATTAATACCAGGTAAACAATCAAGTGGAAAACAGCACCCTAATCAAAGAACTACCAAGGAGAAAATTACACCCCCACTAAAACTGTCAAGGCAAGCTACTGTATATAAACAGAGGGCAAATGCCACACTCACTGACAGTAATGATGTTACCTAAACTAAGCTATAAAACAACAGGCTCAAAATTAAGCACACCACTTAGTCTTTAACTCAGTATTGTGCAAACACTGCCAGTGCACAGTTGGAAGAATGAGTTCTTTTTCGTTTCAGATTATAATTGAACTGAAGCAGAATTCAAATGGCAATATGCTTGCTTTGGATTAGGTGTGAACAGGGCTTTTTTTCTCATAGAACGTTCAGAACGGAGTTCCGGCACCTTTTTTGGATGGAACCTTGTAGGGTAGGCAAGGCAGGTTGTATGACATGTGTGAGTTCCAGCACATTTTTCTTTTACAAAAAAAGCACTGGGTGTGAACATTGCAACTTCCAAGCCAAGAAATTGGAAACAGTGATGTAATAATTATAAATAAGCTTATAGATAATGAGTGCACTCCCTGTTGGGAATGCAGATGGTATTTACTGAGAATTTGGTGTTAAATTAATCCTATGACATCCACATTAATCCATATATTTCCCATCTTCCTAGGTATCTACAGTGAACTGTGATGTTAGAACTATGAAAACAGGACAAAAAAGCAGGACAAGAAGCAACGGATGGAAACTAATCAAGGAGAGAAGCAACCTAGAACTAAGGAGAAACTTCCTGACAGTTAGAACAATTAACCAGTGGAACAACCTGCCTCCAGAAGCCATGAATGCTCCAACACTGGAAGTTTTTAAGAGGAGACTGGACAGCCATTTGTCCGAAATAATATAGGGTTTCCTGTCTGAGCAGGGGGTTGGACTAGATGACCTCCAAGGTCCCTTCCAACTTTATTATTATTATTATTATTACATAAGCACAAAATATAAAAGCACAAACTCCACCCCTAGGTATTTACATGCTGACAGCTGATGCAGGTAAATAAGACCTGTGATATCATGATGTACTTCTTGGGGGTCAGTAAGTGACTTGTGAGTGTTTGTGTCCTTCCTTCATTTATTAAAAAATTCAATTAATTTTATTTTATTGATTTTATATTGATTTAACATTTTTGACCAGGGGCAACTTAAAGCAATTATTTCCTATTTTAATCCATCCTATTTTGAACCATCCAGAGATAAGATTCTTCCATCCCTACTTTTGGATAGGGAGGCACTGGCCCCAAAAGACCTGGGGTACAATCTAGGAATCCTCCTAGACCAGGGGTCAGCAACCTGAAACAGTGAAAGAGCCACTCGGAACCGGTTCCCTCACAAAAGGAAAAACTGGGAGCCGCAAAAAATGTGTGCGCATGTGTGTACATGCACACATGCGCAGAACAGGGTTTGACTGAAGAGTGGAGCCAAGGCAAGATATGCACCTACCCTGCATATTTGAATTGATTGGTTGTACTTTTTTAGTCCCACTTTTTTTTGGGGGGGGGGACTGCACGACAGAGGACTGGGAGCCGCAGGAGACAGCTGAAAGAGCCACATGCAGCTCCGGAGCCACGGGTTGCAGACCTGTGTCCTAGACTCACAGCTCCTGCTCAAAGAGCACCTGACAGCCAGGGCTAGGAGAGAGTTCAGCCATTTTTTACTTTTGCGCGCCAGCATCACTGCATTTGTGAATCTGAACTTACTTCGTATAATCAGTCAAGAGGGAGGGAGGGAAGGAAGGAGGGAAGATTATATCTCCCAATTTCTGAATGTAAGGTAAAGTATTAATTTACATACCACTGGCCGGTGTACATCCCAGAATGCTCTCTCCTGGCTGTCAAGGATTTTTCTTTCTATCTTATCCCGTTTCTTGTCCACTCTGTAGATGATGAGGCAAATAACATAAAAAGATAAGTTGAAATGCCTTGAAAGACAGCAGGTGATGAATTTAGCAATAAAATGTCTTGGCTACTCACTTGGCTTGTGCTTCTGCTTGCATAAAAATAAATTCCCACTTCCGTGCAAATGCTCGTTGCAACCTGGCCAAGCTTTCCTGAAAACACACCACATATTAGCAAGTTGCTTCAACAGGAAGAACTTTGGAGAGCTTAAAATCTAGATTCAAGTCATTGCAATTTTCTTCTGAGATTTCAAGATTCCAAATAAGGGTTGCCTGAGCAGGCTCTGACCTAGTTAGTACATTGATGGGACACCACCAGAAGGCAACAGTCATCCATTCCAGTGGCAATGTAAAGAAAACTAGATGGATATACTCATCATTTAAAAAATGAGAAGCTATGTCTTTGTTCACTGAAATGTTTCAGTTCATAGACTCTATATTCCCCAGGCATTCCTTTGTGCCTGTCAAATTTTGCCTTCTCTCCCCAGTCCTAAATGAGATGGGAACTTGTTTTCTTTTGTTAATGGAAAATTTGCTTATACATTCTGCGCATCCATGCTCTCAAGAGAAAAAAAATGGATCAAGACAAATGTTGATCAGTTAATATTGGTTTTTCTCCCACATATCAGACCTAGTTCTAAAAATTGTTATGTAAATAGGCAAATATTGTGGTCTACTTCCAAGTAAGATGCAATAATTCTGTTTCTTCAGATCCATAACAAAGCACTTTCCCCCTCCCACGGTGGCATGCTATAAATATATAAGTTCTGAGCACTAAATGCATTTTTTGGGATAGAAAAACACACTGTCCCCTATTTGAAGTGTGGGTGCAACCTGTAAACAGATTAGTAGTAAAATAAAATTGCACTGACTTCCCAATCTACATTCTTGCAGTGGAAAGGGAAGAAACTCATATTAGACAGTGTAAGTAGAGCATTCAGAGTTAGCTTTTCTCTGATGAAGCTTTCTGAGTTAGACTCAATATAAAACAAAGCAGGTTTATGTACACGTGGAACCCTTGGTTATTACCAATGTTTCTGAACATTTTAAAGATGACTTCATAGGGACGACTATAAGTCTTCTGCAATTTAAGTGAAGTGACCTTGTCATGATGCTTTTCAATCTTTGGAAGATAATGTTATGCCATAGACTTTGCCATTCTTTTTAATGTACTTGTTTCAAACTGTGAAGCTCCAATATCAATGCCTGCCTGCAAGTTGAAGATCCCTAATAACTATTTTTCAAGACCAGGATTCTTTCAAGGGCTTTGCTTTTGTTTCTGGCAGAGTCTCCAAGTCTCATGACCCAATTTCCAAGTCTCACATCTAGGAAAGGTTCCAGGTACTTACTGCTTCATAGTCTGCTAGCTCAAGCCGTGCTTTGTTTTGCATCGTTCGCTTGCAGAGGTAAACCGCTGGAACACAAAAAAAGAATCAATCATTTCTTGTTATCTCAGATACTATCTCAAAGCCCAGACATCAAGACCTAAAGACTTAATGTATGTTTCATTGAGTAAAAGGGTTCTGACCATCACAGCTCTGCCTGTGTTTCTTTTCAAAAGAAGATAATCTGCCCCAAAGCATTAAAATGCAGTAGATGTCAAAAGCAACCAGCCATTATATACACTCTGTCTATAAATTAGTGATCAACTAATTTTTGTTTGTTTGCTTTTGTGTTTGCCATTTACTTAAGAAAGAATGCACTGCTACTAAACAAAAAAAAAGAATTACAAAGTCTGGCAAGTTTACAGCCTATGTCTGGAGGTGACTTTGAAACCCAAGGATGGCAAGGGTGGAAACGTGTTTGCCACTTGGAGCGTAGGAATTCAAATTGCTTAAGAAATAAGTGTATGCTATTGTTTATGATGTTCTTGTAAGAGTTAATGTTTGGTGCTCCTTCAGCCTATTTCCTTTCAATGTATACTGTTTTGTGGTGCAAAGCTCCCCCAGACCAATAAAACCTTGGAGAGGAGAGGAATATGCTTACATATTGAAACAGGACATTAGTAAGTACTTCACGTAGACAAACTTGTCCACAAAAATAATTCTGGGTCCTTTGACAACATATTTCCTATATAAGGCTCCAAATCAATGTTCTTCAAACTTGGCTACCTTAAGATGTGTGGACTTCAGCTGCCAGAATTCCCATGCTGGCTAGAGAATTCTGGCAGTTGAAATCCACAGATCTTAAGGTTGCCAGGTTTGAAAAACACTGCTCTAAATGCTTATCTAAGAAATGTAGTCAGGACAATTTAACAAGTTGATTCAGCCAAGAAAAAAGAAAAGAAAAGCAGGTACATCAGGGGAAGAAAAAAAACCTTGAATTTCTCTGTAATAAATACGAACTTCTGCCAGTTTTCTTATCTGGTAACTCAAGTTTAAAGGAGGACAAAAATCAGCCTGCTGAATGAAACAGCCCTGTGCTGTTTTCTCTATCCTTGGCAAATATTCAAAATGTAATAGAGTAGAGTAGAGTAGAGTAGAGTAGAGTAGAGTAGAGTAGAGTAGAGTAGAGTAGAATAGAATAGAATAGAATAGAATAGAATAGAATAGAATAGAATAGAATAGAATAGAATAGAATAGAATAGAATAGAATGGAATGGAATGGAATGGAATGGAATGGAATGGAATGGAATAGAATAGAATAGAATAGAATAGAATAGAATAGAATAGAATAGAATAGAATAGAATAGAATCTGGAAGGGACCTTGGAGGTCTTCTGGTCCAGCCCCCTGCTTGAGCAGGAGAACTTATACCATCAGATAAGTGACTGTCCAGTCTCTTCTTAAAAACCTCCAGTGATAGAGCACTCACAATTTCTGAAGGCAAGCTGATCCACCGGTTAATTGTCCTCACTGTTAGGAAGTTTCTCTTTAATTCCAGGTTGCTTCTCTCTTTGATCAGTTTCCAACTATTGTTTCTTGTTTTGCCCTCTTGTGCTTTGGAGAATAGTCTGACTCCCTCTTCTTTGTGGCAGCCCCTCAAATATTGGAATATTGCTATCATGTCTCCCCTATTTCTTTTTTTCTTTAGACTAGTCAAACCAAAGTCCTGCAGCCGTTCTTCGTATGTTTTTATCTCCAGGCCTTTGATCATTTTAGTTGCTCTTCTCTGAACATTTATAACTTAGCTTTTAACTAAGTTTAGTTATATTTTCCATGTTGGGCTCTTATTTTCTCTACCTTTGATATAGGTTTTGATATGGAGTGAGTTCTACCTTCAAGTATATCTCAGCCTGTGTTCATTAACTTATATTTCTTTCTTTATTAGCTTCTTGGGATGTGTAATATTTTGAATTGTCTTTTTATAATCTGCACTACTTCAGGCAGAGGGCTATTCTCTTTCAGTTCAAACTGTCCGAAATATTGTGTTTTCATCTTGATTGGTTAAAAATTGATTTGCAAGCTGCTGTGTTCTGGGCAACTTTTTAATGATCTCCTTTCATATGGAAGATCTGCATTACAGTCAAAAAGCAGAATTACATTTTATGTTTTTGTTGCTTTATAATAAAGTTTTATTTTGTTTATCTCTTATGAGGAAAGAGATGAGGAAAGAAAGGGCTTCCTAACAGTGAGGACAAGTAACCAGTGAAACAGCTTGCCCTCAGAAATCGTGGGTGCTCCATCACTGGAGGTTTTTAAGAAGGGACTGGACAGTCACTTGTCTGAGATACTATAGGTTCTCCTGCTTGAGCAGGGGGATGGACTAGAAGACCTCCAAGGTCCCTTCCAGCTCTATCTATTCTAGGGCTGAGTTCTCTAGCTGTCACATCTATATGACACAAGGCTAGGTAGCTGCACTGTCTCTATTCTTTCATTTTCTGTATTTTAACTTTTAGTCCTTAGAATGAAACAGGAACCCTACCTGTTACTGATACTAGAATTAGGGTGTGGGTACCAGATGAAATGCCTCTCTGGAAGATAGGGGTAGTAGCAAGAATTCCAAAGCAGGTGGGGCATCAAATGTGAAGATCAGAGAACCTCCAAGAGAGGAGTTTTGGGACTCCAATCTTTTACCCTGCAAGCTTTAGCATTCACTAAAGAAATGTATACATAGTCCTCCGTCAATGACTGCCCTGTTTAGTGACTGTTTGAACTTCCTGAAAAAGTAACTTTATGACCAATCCTTGGTGCAACATTCCCGTATATACCTCATGTGATCATCACTCAGGGGCTTTGCAACTAGTCGGCATTTATGACTGTTGCAGCATCCCAAAGTCCCATGATTGCCATTTCTGAGCTTCACATTTGGCTTCCAACAAACAGAGTCAATGGAGAAGCTAGCAGTAAAATTGTAAGTTGTAGTCACGCGATGTCTCATTCAACAATAATGGGGAAAAGTGACGTCTTATATCTGGTGTGATCATATGATGTCACACTTATTGTGTTACTGAGCCATTGTGGTCATTAAGGACTACCTGTATTTCCCAATCAATTCTGTCAAATTGATATAAATTAATTTAGCAGTATTTTAATATTGTCAAGCAAATTAATCACCAATGAATTTATCAACAGGGTTCTAGAAAAATTAAAAATATTATATTGTAGGTTGAGCATCCTTGCTCAAGCTCAGAAAACCAGCATATCTAAAGCAAGTGTTGATTCCAATCCTATGATTAAAAAAACTCAAACTTAATATGTAGTCATACCAGAACTATTCTGGCTTGATCGCCTGGCATGAGGAAGATATCCACCTCTTCTCCTCTTCCTACTACCACCACATTTAAAACTGAACACAAATACAACCAGCACTATGGTATTCTGACAGTGGAGCTGTGATGGGATAATAAAGGTCATTGCATTTGTCTATCAGGGGAAACACTGGAGGAGCATCACAAGTGAAGCCAGTTAAGCGCCTGGAAAACTATCAGTTCCCTCCCCAAGGTTGGTGAATCCAGTTCATTTTTGTACTGATGGCCTTCTTTTCAACTACACTTAAAGAGCTCCTCCTTTCAAGCTATACTTAAGGAGACTGTACATATTCTTTTGCAACCTTTTAGTGTTAGACTATACATACGAGGGCAAATCGGAAATAAACCTCCATTTGAGCATGTGTGAGAAATAGGCAGGGATAGCAACACCCATCCTATGGTGATGTGCACAGTTCAATAGGTAGTGAGGAGTGGAAGGAGAAGGTTGTGTTGCAGTTGACTTGTCTGCTAGAACAATTGAAAATGAACCAGTTTTTTTTAAATGAAACAGTGGCTTGTGTCGCACTCTTCAACGATAATGTGCCTCACAATGCTGTTAAAGGGTGGCTTCATTCCCGGAGAAGGGCGGGATATAAATGGAATTAAAATAAATAAATAATTTTTTTTGCAGAAGGAATTTCAAACCTTGTAAGACGTTATGACAAGTTCCGCAATATGAATGGTGATCATGTCAAAAAGAAATGTAATGCTGTAGTTTTCTAATGTATATAATACAAGTTCTGTATTTGTGAGTGTCTGTCATTGATAACCAAATGGAGGTTTATTTTCAAATTGCCCTCATAAATCGTTTCCTCTTATCATTGGCCTCCTAGCTAGAACTGGAGACTCCTGAGTTGCCTCTGCATGTTGACCATCCTTGACTTAATATTTTCTACTTTCCAAAGAAATAAAAACAAAATATACCACTCGTAATAAGGTGGAAGGAGGAAAAAGTATGTCTTAATTTCTGAACTGCGAAACATTCCCTACGGATGAGCAGCCCTGAAATGTTAATAAAACAAAAAATGAAGTGTGATTTACTGCCTTCTCTCTATTCATGGAATGTTAATACTTACAGTAAAAGACCAAATGTAAAGCAGCTTTAAAAAGAGACACAAATGTTTATTTCTTATGCAAACCTTTTTAAGGCATCCTGCAGAAATAGTGTTGTGTCTGAAATATACACTGATTACTCTGTTTTTCATTAAGCAAATTATATATATTTTCCCCTATTTCAAGCACAGAGGAACAACCACAAATGCATCCTCTTCCTTTGTGTTAGAATAAATTTATTAAACATTATAGTTAAATAGATGAAAACAAACACAAACTACATAAAATAAAATAATACAAATTAGAAAGTGCATAAAAATATTATAGACAGAAAAGAAAAAAGAGAAATATATAAAAAATTATTTCCCCTTCATCACAAGTATAAACACTTTTATCAACTTATCACCTTCTCTTAAAATATAAGAAATAATCTCTGCATCCCATATCACTTTCTTAACTATTAACAGATCATTATAATCTTATTGTTCAGTCCTGATCAGCAGAAGTGGATTATCAAAAATAACAATGTTTCTGTTTTAACCTTTATTAAATAAACTCACCTTTAGTCCTTCCTTTTACTCTTAACAATCTTGATCATTAATCCCTTCAAATAAAGCCCTTGAACCTGTTTTCTTTTTGATTTTTCTTTATTCATTCTCACAAAATCCTTCAAAACTCTAACAGATCTCTTTTGTAAATCCAACATGAAAAATTATTTGAGTTTATCTATTGGTTTACTATTTGTTCATCCCTTTTAATTATTAAAACATCAGCTGATTTCCTTTGTATATCCAATATAACTTCATTTTCCATATCATTCTTGTAGCTTGCCATTTTTAAATCTAATTTCAAATCAACCTTGTCTGGTAAAAATTGTATCTCTTCCATGACATCTTTTAAAAGCAGTCCATCTATAATGGCAGACACGTTTAAAATTAAATTCTGGATCCATTCCTTACAACCATTCCTTACAATAAATCCAAGATTAAAATATTTTGCTTCATACTGTATTAGTAAATTTTCCTTTAATTGTAATTTTTAGTTCCTTCTGGTTTCCTCTAGTATCCAGTGTTCAAAGTCCTATACTATTATGCTTTCTTTTAGGAATTCAAAACAACATTTTCTGACAGAAAGTATTCTTATGATTAATTTCAAAACCTTATCAAATCTATCTGGATCCTTAGCACAAAATCAACATTCTAATCAATATTTTGCTGTTTATTCCAAAAAAAACAGGGTTTCTTATGTCCTTAAACTGATCTTTAATACTTACTTTGTTAAAAGATTAAAGGAAACTCACACATTATAAAATTTGTTGACTGAAGGGTTCTTAATAGCTGAAAAGCAGCTGAAAAGCAGCTAATAAGCATTTTCCAAAATTAATTAAAATATAAGGCTCAGCAGAACTTTGTGTCCATAAGATTAGATTGCAGGTATGAGCTTGACAGAAATCCCTCAACTCAGACCCACACAATCACAGTGAGTATTCATGATAAATTAGGTGCCTCCAAGGGAGCAGAGAGGGAACTGCAGTGAGATTGGTGGCCAGTCAAACCTTTCTGGATAAAGGAGAGATCATGAGATTGCCCACCTGCATTCTGGATAGCTGCTGAGTAAACTGCAGGAACTGAGGTTTCTCCTTCCTATAGAAACATACACTTAATTGATGTCAGCTGAACTAGATTCAGTGAAGTCTTTCTGCACCTGCCACAGCAGACTACAACTCCTGTAACTCACATCTGCATGATTACTGGATTATATTTAAGAGAAAGGATCACTTCATTCAAATGAGACAATTATGCTAGGGAAAGTGCTAAACTCCCTGCTAAAGCTTCAGCTACCATTGCTACTGCAGATATAGTTGTTGCTGAGATATAGCCTTTTTCTCCATACCACAATTGTCAATGGGGAAAAAGACATCATGAGGTAAGAATAGGAAAGGACAGGAGACTTTATTTTGCCAAGTATATTTAGATACACAAGGAATTTGTCTCCGGTGTAGAAGCTCTCAGTGTATATGCAAAACAACAGAGTAATAATAAGCATAATGATCCAATAAGAGGAGGTAGCAGAGATGAGAAGGATAATAATACTCAGTGCTTTTTTTGTAAAAGAAAAAGGTGCCGGAACTCACACATGTCATACAACCCACCTTGCCTACCCTACAAGGTTCTATCCAAAAAAGGTGCCGGAACTCCGTTCTGAGTGTTCTATGAGAAAAAAAGCCCTGATAATACTACAGCCATACTACATGGGTAAATATGCTTAGACATATGACAGCACTTTGGCAATTAGGTGATCAGCAGAGTAATGGCAGGAGGGGAAAATGTCTCTATATCTAGTTGTTTGGGCTTGCAATGCCATGTAATAGTGTTCCAATGGGAAGAGGTGAAACAGTTTATGTCCAGGGGTCTCTCTATATTTTTTCAGTCCTCCTTCTGACCCATGCAATATACAGGTCCTTAATTTTTGACTAAAAAAAATGTAACAGGAAAAGCAACAGAGATAAACAGTGGAACATTTGTCAAATGCATTAGACAGAAAATAAAATTAACATCCAGAATGCCAACATCAGTGGCAGTTCTACACACTCCTGTTGTTTCCTGATGATTAGTGAACACCTTCCCATTTTGGTAATTATTATTATGTACACAAAAATGTGAAATTATAGCTGCCAGTTCTTAGCTGGTGTTGGCTTTTATATGCACTGAGTTCTTCCCAAGAACCTAGGATGCCATGACACCCAGTACGTTGATAATCACTGAGACCACCATGGCTGGTTTATGCCATAATCTTTCAGTTTCAGTTTTCAGATCTTTACACTTTGGGATCTCCAACTCTTTATCTTCTACTCTCCTGGTATTTTAGTATTATTTCTTAATTTTGCTGATCAGGTGATGTCTCACATGGTGAATTCTGAACTAAATATATTTCAATCTGCTGAGCTGTCTTCATTTCTATAATTTTAAAAATATTTTTATTTATTTTTTTATTATAATTTTGGAAGAGTTTAAATGATAGAAGCCTTTCTGAATGTGTTCCACCATGTAAGAGGAAGCTATAAATCTCTTAAATAAACAATTCAACTTTTTACATTGAAAGTTGTAATTTTTCTTCTTGCATGCTGCATCTCTGTCATTATTTAAGAGCTAACTGGACAAAATTGCTATTGTTGAACTTATTGCTTTAAAACCTTTTCAGAACTCATTACAATGTAAGTTTCAGACAGTCTGCTGTAAATAAAGTCGTCGAATTACCCTTAAAATTATTTAATTCTTCCAGGATTCTTGAGGGAAAACATTTCAGGAGAAATTGTTTTTTTGTCTACTTTTTAATTATGTTTAAGATGTGTGGACTTCAGTTCCCTAGAATTGGGAGCATGCAGACACAAATCCATACCAAATAACATAAATGTGCTATCAGGATTCAGGTTTTTTACAACCCATCTGGTAGACAGCACTTGAGGGAATGTTGCAGTAGAAGTTTGGGCAGCCATCATGGTATGGATCAAACATGATTTTTTTTTGTATTTTGTTTTAAATCAAAACATGCATTTAAAAAAAGGATTCTGATTCTTATAGAATTGTAAGCATGAACTTTTTCCATGCATTGCCCTGAAGCTGATGGATGGATTTGTACAACATGGGAGACTAAGATGCAGTTGACTGGTTAGCGATTCATTTGTTGTTATCAATCTGGACACCACTAGATATGCAGACAGAAACTTCCAGAAATAAATATTCATACTTTTGGAGGATAAAGTGGATATGTATGAATACAAGCAATGAAACTGATAAAGGGGGAGATCTTGTAATAGTATATAGGAATGACTTTTGGAGACAGAATGAAGAAACTCAGACTGGCCTATAGATAGATAAGAGGCAGCTGAATCTGCAGAAGGAATGAGTACATGGCAAAAATCTCAGAAAGGACACACTTAATTTCTGGGATTGCAAAGTTGAAAAAGGATAGCCATACTTTTCAGGTTTTGAAATTCTGTTAAGTAACATTAAAATAAAGATACAGCTAATATTCCTGGGTGTGCTTCTTGCCTCAACTATCTGGCAAAGCTACACTTGACCTGCAAGTTTGTCATATTTCCTCAAGTATATCCTTAATGAAATAAAGCTGATGCCTACTAGGGTTTAGCCCAGGGGTAGGCAACCTCAGCTCTTTTATGACTCATGGACTTCAACTCCCAGAATTTCTGAGTCAGCATAGCTGACTCAGGAATTCTGGGAGTTGAAGTCCATGAGTCATAAAAGAGCCAAGGTTGCCTACCCCTAGTTTAGCCTGTATGAAAGAGAGATAGTGAAGGGAAGAGCTACTAAACTTCTCCTAGTCTAGGGCAGGGGTAGGCAACCTTGCCTCTTTTATGACTCGTGGATTTCAATTCCCAGAATTCCTGAGCCAGCATGCCACAAGTCATAAAAGAGCCAAGGTTGCCTACCCCTGGTCTAGGGGAAAGGATTGGGGCAACACCAGTGTAATTTTCCGTGGGCATGGGACAAAGAAGGAAAGAATCCTCACTCAAGGAGAAATGACTTGCAATTGTCTTAAGATGAAACCCTCATGGCTAAGAAGGACAGGATCACATGTAGTTCCACTTAGACACAGAGCTAACATTATGAAAATATGTATTAATGCATTCATGGAACTGAATGACATGATGAAATGAGAATTATTAAAAGAAAGTTAACTTTGCTATATTGCTAAAATGTAATATGGGTCTTGAAATAGCAACTGAGATCTGCATGCCAATATGTAATGCTTAAGAGTGCACTGAACTTGGCCAGATAAAATTTTATTTAAATACAGATTGAGCTGCACATGGCTATTCATCATTACATTGCCACTTGTCTGAAGCCAGAAAATGTCATATTCTGAACAATTCCTTATAATATTAGCTATCCAGAGCCTGAATAGTTGTTGCATTTTTGCCTTCTGGTAAAAGGCAAAGTATATAACTTGATTTATAAATAATTACAGCTGAGCCATAACAAACAAACAAAGAGTGATCTTACTTGAAAGGTTATATAAGCCAACACTGATGTGTATATACAATATCCAAACTAGGGGGAGACAGTCCTACAACTGTGCAGAAATAGCAGTGAACTGTAATTTTAATGTGACATAATGGGAAAATATTGATTATAGAGAGAGTAAATGGAGTAACTATACTGGATTTAGTCTGAATTACCTTTAATTTAAAAACAAAGGTAGTTGTCCTCCCTCCATGTCTTTGTTCTGGCTACACTAGTTTTTTGAAGTATGGCTCCTGACACATCCCTTTATTTATTTTTAATTTTATTCATTTATTGGCCCTCTAACACATCCTTTAAAAGTTAGGTGTCTTTCTCAGACCCTGAAAAATTATTCACTCCTGATATGAATGCAAAGAGAGCCCAGCGTGAAATCATCTGGCTGTGCATGCTTACCTTGAGCTCCTATAATAGAAGCCCATAGAGAAAGAAGCACCGCCTGGTTTTTTTGGGCAGGCCTTGAAACCATCCAGATAAACACCATACAAGTGGGATAACAATCTGCAGAATGGTACTGACTCAATGTTTGATTGTTTTCAGAGGAAGAATGCAAGAATGCTTCTCTTTAACAGATTTTACACACTAGTTATAAAGAAGAAAAATAAGCAAAACAATGTAAAGCACGCGGAGGGGATTCCATTTTGCTCCTCCTACTGAAGTTACTACATCATTGCCATAACTTTGCAGCCCTTTGAGGTGGAAAACAATAGCTTTGAAAAATAAAAATCAATACCCACAAAGAAGTTATCTGCCCTGTCCTAGAAATATAAGCAAATTACATCAATAATTAAATAAATAGGTTGCGCTGGACTGTTGTTATGTAAAGCTAAGAAAGGCTGCTTCTAAAGAAACAGGTGATGTATAGATCAACTGATGCCAAAGATGCACTCTGTGCACTGCCCAATGATATCCTGTCATCCCAAATTGTGATATGCCAATATATATTTTCAACTTGCACTAAGGAACATATTAAATGGGCTTCTTGACATTGTTTAGTAAAGTTACAAGGATGCACATATACACATTATTCCAGCTGCATACCAAACATGTGTACTAGACAAGGAGAACAAATTTATATGAAAAAATAAGATTATACTGCAGTGTGTTAGAGATTACTCTAATATTAAGAAGTTCTACAAAGAAACATATTTTAGATTCTGGACTTTTTTTCTAGCAACAAATTATAAATACATTCCAACACAACAATTGCTTTTCAGATTCACTTGGAGATGTTTTGCTTTCCCCCTCTGCTCTGCTGTCAGCGACTTAATTGTAACTTCAAGCTCATCAAAGCCATATGTTTGTTTTTATTTTAGCATGTCTTTTTGGCCAGGAGAGACCAGATAATTATGAGATTCCAAACTATGAGCAAATAAGTGGACTAATTATACTTTATCTGTATTTACTTTGCAGGAAACCCACAGCTTTCTATATATAGTGGAAGTTGAGTCAGAGATAGAATACTAGACATTATTTCCATTAAAACAATTATATCCTACTAAATTTTGACCAGGTCTCTACTCCATCCAGTCATCATTATCTTCAAATGTGCATCAAAGGACAAGAGTGTATATTGTTTTGAAGAAGAAATGATCAACCAATCCAAGGAAGTCAGAGTTTTCTAATAATCCCCATGAGCTGTAAAACTTAAGAAGGCTTCCTTGAGGAAATTGAAAGCTTGTTCTAATGAGAAACACCCAAAAGAAGCACAGAAAAAGTGTCAGGAGACATTAAGGAATGCAGAGACAGGAACAGAGACAGAGACAGAAACAAACAGAGCGAGTCAGAGGGATGTGTGGTTAAAAAAACATAAAAGGGAACAGTAAGAACTTCTTTAAATACATACCAAACTGAAAACCACTTCTTTACATGGTGCATTAATTTATTTATGGAATGGCCATTTAATATGGTCATTCCATAAATTAATGGATGGAATAGTGGCACCATGCATAGTGTTAAAAGAAACTGGATAAATTCATAGAAAACCAAGTTTGTCAAGAGCTATCGGTCTTGAAGACTGTGTTACATTGGGATTGGGGACAGCATGTCTCCAAAAAACAGTCTCAAAGGAATGACTGTGGAAGATGAGTGATGTCTCTGTGCAATGTAACACATCCAAGTATGGGCTATGGTAGATTGGACCCCACCATGGTGGGAAAGTCATGTGTTATAGACTTGCCCAGGATGAGCACCACTGGCTTACTGGTCTTATTAAATGTGTTTTATATATAGCAAAATCACAGACCTAGAAGACAGTTGAAGAAAAAAAAGGAAAGGGGGGGAGGGAGGAAAGGACATATTGGAAAAGCCAGTTTAGTGTAGTGGTTAAGTGATCAGGGTAGAAACCATGACTGTGAGTTCTAGTCTCACTTTAGGCACAAAATCAACTGGATGACCTTGACACAGTCACTCTTTCTCAGTCCTAGGAAAGAAGCAAGGGCAAACAATTTTGGAAATCTTTCCAAGAAAACTGCAGGGGTTTGTCCATGCAGTGAAGAGGAGTCCACACTGACTCGAAGGCACACACACACACACACACACACACACACACAAATACAAATGGTTTTCAAAGCTGATCTCAGCCACCTGCTTCCTCCAGCCCAAGGTCTCACAAACAGATACACAGAGCACTTATTATTATGGCTCATTGCACAGTCAGCCAACTGTACAGACTGGATGTGGCATTTTTATCCACTTATTGAGTCCTTTTCCCAAGGACTTGGAATATGGAGATGTGGATGGTATTAAAGGTATCGTCACAGGATATAAACTGTTCCAAGTAAAGCGGCTTTTTTGCAACTGACTGATGGTGATTTTGTCAATGCTGATAGCATTCAAGGGGGGCTTTGGGATTGCACCCAAGGCACCTCTTACTATTGGTACTGTTTTCTTTTGCCACAGTAGTTCTACCTTTCCCCCCCCCAGGTCTTTGTGCTTTGTTATTTTCACCAGTTCTTTTTCTTCTCTTCTGCTGTCTCCAGGTATTACCACATGCACTATCCATATTTTTTTTCATCTTTCTTATTGACAATAGTTAGGTCTAGAGTGTTATGCAGCACCGTTATCATTTTTATTAGCATTTGTATTTTATTTTTTAAAATTTGTATGCTGCCTGACTTCCAATTCTGCATGGTTCTTAAATTAAAAAACAATTTTAAAAAATCAATAAAACAATATAATAAACAAAAATAAAAGATCCAATCTGGGTCAGTCACCGGGACCAGAGGTTTTTGTCTTCTGAGCTTTCGGACTGGTGCTGGAGTCCATCTCCAGGGAACCTCTCTCTAGCAGAGTGTGTGCTGTTCTGTGTGTGGTATTTATAGTGCCTGTTGTAAGTGGCTTTTTAGATGTTGATTGGGGTATGTTGATGGCTGGCTTTTAAGTCATTAACTGTCTTTGGCTTGTGCTGCTTAGCCCTCGCCTTCTAAGTACTTGATAGGCAGGTGGTAAGTCAGCACTCCTGTTGACTGATAAGGGGCCTGTTTCCCAGGCCTCAGTCACTTCCCTGGCTGTTTTTGTGCTTGGCTGTCCAACATTCAACTTTGCAGTGACTGAGATTGTTGGATGAGCAGGCACAAAAACAGCCAGAGGAGTGATTGAACTGGAAAGCTCGAAAGACAAAACCTCTGGTCCCATTATCATGGAACATGTATATTTGCCTTCATTCTTAAAAATAAAAGATGGCCAAGTTGCAAAAAAAAAGGACTCACACAAGCTGAAAGGGAAATTTAATTCACCTTCACTAAGGGCCAAAGCAAAGCAACCTCAATCTAGCCCATAAAATAAAACAGAATCTATTTCATAACTAGCTTCGCTGATCCCACCTTTCTATCTAAATGCAAGTTACCAGACCATCTACTCTCAGCTGCACTTTCCTCTTATTTGGTTTGTAGCCAGATTTGAAGAAGTGGATAACAAATACTCAGGACAATGGCAAAGGAGAGAGACTTCCTGCCTGTGAGTTACTGAGTTCTTCCTCACCACTTGATTTTCCCTGCCTTCATTTTGATCCGCCCATTAACCCTTAGAGAGCTTGGATTTCTGAAAGTACAGTAGAATTCCTCTCCCTTTATCCCACTCTGTCTCCTGCTTGCCAGTACCACACAGACAACTGGTTGGCTACAGTGGGAAACAAAATGCTAGACTAGAATGGACTTAATATGATCCAGAAGGATGGCTCTCATATCAATATGTACTTAACAGGCTTATCTGTGACTGTTGGGATAATAATCAGTCCCAGACTGCCCAGGCAGAACTATCTTGCTTTATATGCAGATATTAATCAAAGCAGCATTAAATGATATGTTTCAAGTAATGTATCACTTGATATCACCTCAGACAGAGCTTGTTCATAACCTTGAGATGAAAATCAAAGAGTGACTCACAAATGGGATGAGGGACTATTTCCAAATCAGTTCTAAGCAGTTTGAGAGAGAGAAAGAATTCCTTGAATTACAGTGGTTAAAAAAAGAAAGATAAATGTGAGATTGACCATCCAGTTTCTGTAAATGTAGACCCTCTTGGGATTAACATTTCATTATAATGGGCCAGCTTCCAAAGAATGCAATCCTATGCTATGCTTCCTACTTTGAAATCTGAGTCCTGATGGAAACATGCACATAGCGTTGTTATTCAATCTCATTTTTACTGCTTCACCCTTTAAAGTTCTAAAATGGCTCTGAAGTATCTGTGTGGCTAGCAGTATTAATTCCTTCCCTGTAACTTTACTCCATGTTATTCAGAATATGCTTTTCAGTGATGAATTCTCGAAGACAAGGAAACACTACCTTATGTTAAACAGTTGGGTTCCTTTCTACATAACAAAAACAACCAGAATGTGCCATTCTTAATGTAGTCATGTCTAATATAGTTAACATGTGAAGCTTTTCATGGTGTGGAAGTCAGTTTCTAAAACACAGGAACCACTGATTGAAAGATTATTCAGGCTGTGCAATAAAAAAAAATAATTTAGTAGATTGAAATATTATATCCCATGGAAAACCGTACGCACAGGTGCTTTGCACACCACTGGATGCCATATGTTTTGATGCATTATCTGCTAAAATAGTCTTCCCTATTGGGTCCACGGAGGGTTATGGGGTCAAAATAGGCAAGTCATTGCAGCATTAATGTTAGATTCAGGTACAAAAGGGATGTCGGTTAGATTGCACTTGTCCAGCTGCCAATTTATCCAAAGCAAGTACCCTTGTTGCTGCGGGCTCCCTTCAGATATCTTAAGTCTATAACATCCCCCTTCAGACAAGGAGTTAGGGTAAAAAATATCTCCAAATGTCTTTAGATACAATGATCTGGAATTTGTACAGAATTTGGATCTGAAGTAGACAAAGGTGCTTCAGAGTTTGCAAAGTACCCTTGCTTTGCATAGGGTGGCACAGAAAAATACATTGTGAGTTAAAGAAGAAGCAATCCTATGTATTTTCCTGAGCAAAGCCAGGACAAAGCTCTAGTTTTTTTTAAGAAGCACCCAATAGGTGCAATAAAATGTCCACACCACATCCAAAGTATCTTTGTCCATTTTGAATCTGAATACTACACACCTCCACTCGAACAAAATCACTTCAGGACAGTAGTACACAGTCTGATGGCTCAAGGACGCATGCATCTTTTAGAAAACACCCTGCCCCAAATTAATGTCTTATTATTTTAATGGATTGAGAAAACAAAGCAATGAAATATATGGGAAAGAATTTAACCTTAACTGATTCCAATTTTGTAGTTGTCCTGACCCTCTTAGTACACCACTGACAAGCCAAGTCCTCTGTCTTGAATATGGTTTCATAACAATGTTTTAGGGAATGAAGTAAGGAAATGACATAACACCTAGTCAATAAAATTGGCACTATATGTAAACAATTAGTTTTCTGATACCAGGACCAAATTTGGGGCAAATGACATTGGACATTTATTTATTTGCAAGTGTCTGCAGAAGGCCTAGGTTTTCCAAATTAAACAGAGTATTGTTTATGTGAACTTTCCAACAGGATTTTCCAACTAGGGATAAGGTGAGCATGGGCTGAAGAGACATAACCTGAATATATTCTTAGTGTTTTATCAACCATTCTAATCATGCTGAATTTTAATGCTCTGACACTCATATTTTCAAAGTTCCCTGAAAATTTTATTTTTTTACTTGACTTCCATATATATATATTTAGAAACATTCTTGATTAGTAGCCATTTGCTTTTTTCACTGCAACTAAAGAGAGCATATTGAAGCAAAGAATAACAGTGATCATAGTCCAACATGAATGGACAAGAGTGCTATATAGGTCTACAAACAATTACATGTAAGAGTATTTTAAGACACAATCTGCATTTTATATTGTTAGATGAATAATTCAATCACTTTGTTTAATATATGTCATGGTAAATGTTTAGTTTAATGTATAGAACCTTTAATCTATAATTATATCATAAATATTATTGCAAACAAAATTAGCAGACTGTAAGAACATTGTATTACTGAATGAACATTTTTATGGTTTCCTGTAACTAAATACCTACCTAAAGAACTATTAATGCCTAAATAATATAAGTAAGATATTACCACATGGGGCCCATGTATCCATGACTACATTCACATAACTTTTTGTTTGACCAGCCCTGAATTAGTTTACAGCTTTGGTCCTTGTTGACCTGTTGCCTGTCATAATATAAATGTCAGATTTGCAGTCTCTGAGTCTTCTTCTAAATAAATGTCAGTAGCTTTGCAAAAGGAGATGCATTTTTTGTATTCCCAGTCAATGCACAGATTTGACCTCTGCCTTAATAAACTTTGTAAGCCGAAGCCAATCTTCAGCTCAACATTAGTAGTTCTTGCCTTAGGTTTGAAAAATACAACTAAGAGTTGCTTAATTATAAACTGTAAATTAACAGATTAGTCCATTCACTGCAAGACTCCAGACTGAAAGAGGTGAGATGCACACTGACCATAATCTGTATTTTCCGGCTCCCAACAATTAGATGGCCAAAAATAGGGTGTCTGCAAAACAAAACAAAGAAAAAATTGGACAAAGGAACACACGATACATATTCTGAATGTCAATTTTTGAGTCACTGCAAGTGAGATGGGCAGCTTTAAAATATGATAAAATTAGCTATTCTTGAGAATCATTGATTGAATAAATTTGCATGTTTGAATAGCTGTGTTAATTAATTAATTCCATTCAATTTATATACTGCCTTGTTCCCAACAACTCTTTTTGTGTGACAATGCTAAGGCTTTGGATTTTTGATGTTATTGTTGTTGTGTTGGGAGTTTTAATGCTGTGGGTAGGGCATTAAATGCAAAAACAAAATCTTCTATTAGCACTCCCCATTCTGAAATTGTGCAAGTAACCCAATATTAAGCTGAAATCAGTTTTTTCTATAAACAAGAATTCTTGATCTTTTCTAAATATTCTGAACTGTTCTTGAATGCAAAGGCTTGCCTTGACTGTAATGAATAGCTTAAAACCAGGTTTTAGTTGCATAATTAAACTCTGTGGCTCACCTGTTTGTCAAAAGGCCCTAGCCTATGTCTGGAAGTTGAGTCATGCCAACTTTTTGGTTTGAAACCAAAAAAGTTGCCATGATTTAACTTCCAGACAACTCTTTCTAGGTGATGAGAATCTTCACAGACATACCACCCTATACTTCTTTCATACAATTAATCTAGCTATGGATTAGAAGAAAGAAAACAAGCTGTAAATTATCTATATATTAAAATGAAAATAGTGGTGCTGCTTATGAAAGGCCAAATACTTCCCCAATACTACTATTTCCATAATTCACACCCACTGGCCATATTTTCTAGAAGTTCTAGTGATTATAGATCAGATCATTTAGGAAGCATCAAGGGAGGGGAAACTATTACATTAACATAATATTAAGAGACTCTCTGTGGGGAAAAGGAAAATATCTCTATCTGACAGAATGAGGAACATATTGATTAGACCATCACTTTATGAAGGGAATTGCTTACTGTTTGGGGTGAATAACTCCACTTCTAATCGTTAGTTAAGGTTTAAACTAATGTTTAAACACCTCTACTCCGTGAGCTGCATTGGCTTCTGGTTGCCCTCCAGGTGAGATTCAAGGTGCTGGTGATGACCTATAAAGCCCTAAATGGCTTGGGTCCGGGATATTTGAGGGAACACCTGCTGCCAGCATCAAGTTCCCTTCATCCAGAGGGTCTTCTCAGGGTGCTGCCGGTAAAAGATTGCCGGCGGATAACACCCAGGGGGAGGGCCTTCTCTGTGGGTGCGCCTGCCCTCTGGAACCAGCTGCCCATGGAGCTCAGGACTGCCCCTGACCTGCGTTCATTCTGCCGGGACCTGAAGACTTGGCTCTTTGAGCTCTCTGGCCCAGGCTGAGAATTTTAACTGGGGTTTTATTTTCAGGGATAATTTAATCTTTTTAATTGTCTTTTAACTTTTGTATTTTATATTGGTGTGATTTTAAAATGCCCTGTAAACCACCCTGAGTCCTTCGGGAAAGGGCGGTATATAAATCTAATAAATTAAATTAAATTAAATAAATTAAAAAACAATGCTGTAAAAACTTACTTGGAACCGATAAAAGGTACCATCATCCTTCAGAGTTAGAACATGGTCTGAAATAGGGAAGAAATAACCATGGGCTGCCATAAGTGTTCCCAAATGAAGGGCTTCCACTATACCAGAAGGAGACAAAAACATTGTGATGTTTTATTTTATGCATTTTTTTTCCTACTTGAGAGATGTTCGAACCCCTTCTATGGTAGAACTTTCATGTCAGTGACAAATTGGCTGATGAAATTATCAATTATAGGAATTATAGGAAATTATAATAAATTATAACTGAATAAATTATATAAATTATAGAAAAGAAATTCATTCTTACAATTGATAGCAATGATAGTATTAAAATAAAAGCACTTGCTATCACTGTGCATAAGCCATAATTATGCAATGATGTCCCATGCAAAGACATTCTCATGATGACATCATAAAGCATTTGTTGTCATTTGCCCTTGCTCTCATGTCAACACCCTTAATCATGAAAAAAAAATATCCTTGTGTTTACCACGTATTAAGAAGAAGAGGCAACAAGAGAAATCAAACATTAAATTGTATTGAATTTAGATTGGGATAACTCTATTAAAGAATGTTTTTTTTATTTTTCTGCATTAAAAAACTTGGACATCCTAACATAGATAATGGAATGTTTATTTACCATCAGAACAATAAGCACATTATAAAATCAAACATTGCTATTCCACAGTAACAAAGTGCTCTAAGAATAGATTTATATAGGTAAAGCCCATTCTGCAGTCAATTAATTGGTTTGATATTCTTTGAATTTGAGTCTATTGGGACAATCCATTATAATGTTCATTATCACATAGTTGCTCTTTATAGGTTATTTAAAGAAATCCCTCATGGATGACCTTAACTGTTATAAACCTGCTGCAAATCATCACGAGTACAAGGGGGCTTCAAACATGACCCACTTATTAAGAGGCAGAGTTATATAATAGTGAAGTGGTTAAACATGGACTGAAGAGATCCATTTTCAAGTCCCTCCTCAACTACAAAGCTTACAAGGTGATTTTAGATCAGTTATCTTCTTTCAAGGTTGTTCTTGTAAGGATAACATTAGTGTATATTGCCATGTGCTTCCAAAGAAAAAAAATGAATGCTGATGACAAGGATACAAAAACATTAATAAGGCAGTTCCAGGCAAAAAGCTTTGTGATGATAACACAGCTTCAGCACAGTTCTAGGCTGCATTAACAGAGGGATAGAATCAAGATCACGTGAAGTGTTAATATCACTTTACATTGCCTTGGTAAGGCCACACTTGAATACTGCATCCAGTTTCGGTCACCATGATGTAAAAAAGTTGTTGAGACTCTAGAAATACTGCAGAGAAGAGCAACAAAGATGATTAGGGGATTGGAGGCTAAAACATATAAGGGAACGGTTGCTGGAATTGGGTATGTCTAGTTTAATGAAGAGAAGGATGAGGGGCTGCCACAAAGAAGATGGAGTCAAGCTATTCTCCAAAGCGCCTAAAGGCAGGACAAGAAGCAATGGATGGAAATTAATTAATTAAAGGGAGAAGCAACCTAGAACTAAGGAGAAATTTCCTGACAGAACAATTAATCATTGGAACAACTTGCTTCCAGAAGTTGTGAATGCTCCAAAACTGGAAGTTTTTAAGAAGAGATTGGACAACCTTTTCTCTGAAATGGTATAGGGTTTCCTGCCTGAGCAGGGGGTTGGACTAGAAGACCTCCAAGGTCCCGTCCAACTGTGCTATTCTGTTTTGATAAAAGAGTAACTCCAAGGAGTTACATGAGGTTTCTTCAGCAGTCTTTTATACTAAGAGCATATTTTTAAAAATTACTATCAGAAAATAAGTTGAATGCAAAGTACTTCGACTATTCTGGCCAGTAATCTTGGGGACACCTTACTGTTCTTTTTAATAGCAAGCTTAAATAGTCCCACTTAACAAAATTAATGCATATGCAAGAAACTTGTTCTTTTTAGTTACTACTCCCAAAAATGGATTTAAAAAAAATGAAAACTGAGTCTGAAAGAATGTGGAAATATGCCACAGAGCCAGTCTACTTTGTGTCCCCTCCATTTTGACCTTAAGCCCAGGAGAAAGAAAGCTATGAGTAACTCCTTTCTTCTAAAGATGAGATAGATAGATAGACAAATCCGGCTGGTATGTACTGCATGGGACAGGAGCTTCTCCCCCATTTCTACTGCCTCTCCCTCCCATACAGTTCCATCTGTTTCATCAGGGTTTGTAGGAAGAAGAGTTTGGGAAAAGAATTCTCATCTCCTCCTCATCTACCACCTCCTCTTCTCCAAACCTGTCTGGGCATACGGAGAAAGTCCTGCCAAGTTCAGTTGTCACCCCTTTTGAGAGGGCTTAGTGTGGGTAAAGAGACAAGAGGCACTGGGGGCGCATTGCTGTGACAGTTGAGACGTTATTGTGAATTAAGCAAGCAAGCAAATAAACAAACCATAACACCGAAATTATAAATACTGTACATGCATCTAGAGTGGAGAGTCTGTTGTATATTTTTTTTTCCTCAAGTGATGTAAAGGTTAGATTTCCTACTGCCAATTTCAGCTGCACCACTCAATATCGGGGAAATTTGTACAGAAGGGGGTTGTGACCCATCTCCATTGTTCCTGAACATGAAATCTGCAGGAAGGCAGATTCTGACTGAATGTTAGAAAAAAAAATCCTAACAATACAACAATGGAATCAGTGATAGCGATGAGCATCCCTTCACTGGATAGTGAAGCTAGATTTATGCCAGAGATGCTTTAAGTGAAGCCTCTGCATTAAGCAGCAGGATAGACTGAGTAGCCTAATGCCTTTTTCCCTTTAGGATTCTGTGACTTATCATCTTGATGATAGCAAAGATGATTCAAGTTTGATCCCAGGTATCTCAGGAAAAGAAGACAGTTCACTGTCTTTTGATGATGATGAAATGAATTGCCTAGTACAGCAGCTTTTCTCAGCTTCATGATCTTCAGCCAGCATAAGTCAGCAGTGAGAAATAAAAATTATTGTTAACAAATTTCAAAGGATGGATAATCCTAAAACAATCCAATACAAAGTTCGTGTCAGATTCCTTTTTTTTCTTTTAATTTCTTTTCTAGATTACAGGTAGTCTTTATTTACTGAATGCTTCATTTAAAGTTAAAGTTATGGTAATGTAAAAAAAAAAAAATTAAGCTTTGCAACCAACTTTACTACCATTACAGCCAGGGCTTTTTTTCTCATAGAACGCTCAGAACGGAGTTCCGGCACCTTTTTTGGATGGAACCTTGTAGAGTAGGCAAGGTGGGTTGTATGACATGTGTGAGTTCCGGCACCTTTTTCTTTTACAAAAAAAGCACTGATTACAGCATCCCATTTGATCAACATTCAGGGGGCTTTGGAACTGGCACACATTCACAACTTTATTTGTTTGCAGTCACAGACCAAAGTACAAATACAACAAAAGAAAAAAAACATGGAGAAAGTAAAATCATAAACAATTGGACACCAGAAGCCTTGGCTGAGGGGAATTACAACATTCTCCTCTAATAGTTACAGCTCTTAAAAAAATTTACAGACCTGAGAAGTAATATATGAGGAGCCATCCCCTAAACAATATAAGACCAAATTACTAGCATTGGGACCAGAAGGGTCTATTTTAAGGAGAGACAGTAATTTAGTTCTGCCTGCGTTATACATAGGGCAGTATAAAAAGACATGCTCCACAGTTTCAACCTCAGCCCTATCACAGGGGCATAATCACTCGATAATCGGGAGCCTCTTAAATCGCCAGTCGAGTAGTGCTGAGGGCAAGACATTGAAATGGGCTAGAGAGAAGACTCTCCTATACTTGGGGATAGTTAGAGTGTAGAAGTATGAAGCCATCCTCAGTCCATAATTATTAGATTGGCTGAAGATCAGAGGGGAGCAGGTTTTGTTAGCTCTGGCTCTTAAATATTGCAAATCTATGTCTACAAGCCATTGGACTACCCTAGATTGGGCGTCCTTAAGGCCATAATCTCCCAAGGCATCACCTGAAAAACCTAGCAAGTGGAGTTTCTTCGTCAGCTCCCTCTCCCAACGAGAAATATGAGGGTCAGCAAACACCAGGGAGAGGTGGCTACCAGGGACTGCCGAGAAGAGCACCCGAAACCACCATTCAAAGGTGTTGATCCACGCCATGCATTCAATTGAACAAATGCCCAGTTCCAGGTACATTGGAGCAAAGCCAACACAGGGAGGGAGACCCAGAAGTTTCCTAAGAAAAACAGCCTGGGTTCTTTCAGTACAATCCTTGAAGCCGCGTATCCATATGGGAATTCCATAAAGAGTTTGGGCCAAGGTTTTGTCTTTATATATACACAGAGCAGAAGGGATGAACTGGCCTCCTTGGGTAAAGAAAAATCTTAGAATCTGCTGATGGCTACAGGAGGCCGAATTCAGCACCTGGGTTCAATGTCTGGTCCAAGTGCCTGTATTCTGAAATTGAATACCTAAATACTTGAAGTGGAAGACCTGCCTAACAGCATTACCATTAATAGCCCAGTTGTATAACTTCCGGGCTCTAGAGAACACCAATACTTTAGATTTGTCGTAATTAATGGACAAGTGGCTCTCAGCACAGTAGGACCCACATGCAGAAAGTAATCTTTTCAGTCATAGTCTTGATAGTGATAGAAGGACCGCATCATCAGCGGAAGAAGAGGAGAAGCGGAATCTTTGTAATTGACAGCTTTGGGACATGGGACTCAATACGTCCAATGTAAGAGGCCAAATCAGATAAGAATAAATTAAACAAAAGAGGGGCCAGGACACAACCCTGCCTTACTCCGCTGTTGGTCCCGCAACAAAAGTTAACATAATATACACTAAACTGGTGGTGGCAAACGTATGGCACACGTGCCACAGGTGGCATGCAGAGCCCTCTCTGTGGGCATGTGCACTGTCAACCCAGTCCAAGGCCTTCAGCTGGGTTTTATAAAACCTTTTCGATTTAGGCCTCTGCTGCCGTATGCAAAAAAAAGGTCAATCAATCAATCAATTTCAACTTCTCACAGGGAAAAAAAAGATCTTGCAAAGTTGGAATTGATTGATTGAACTTTTTAGTCCCACCCAGTCTGCCATTACCACCGCAGCCACACCCACCCAATTGGCCATGCCCACCCAATTGGCCACACCCACCAAATGGGCCATGCCCACCCAGCACCCAATGATACCTAAGTGGGTTTTGGTTGCAGTTTGGGCAGGCGGTCTCTAAAAGGTTCACCATCACTGACTAAACAATGTATTTTCTCAAGCATCAAGATCCTAAATCATTATAATCTTTAATCTCATTACTAAAGCTTGAAGTCCAATTTTCAGGATAAGTATTTTTGAGATAGGGCAGCTGGCAACAGGACATATTCTTTATTTGTGGAAAACACTCTCAAAATCTCAGGAACAATTCAATTTTATTATATATGATTTGCATAGTTGCACTCATGCTCAAGGTTTATTTCTTACCGAGAGAGTGTTGCATTGTATCAGAGAGACTGCAACATCAAAAGGCCTATAAGCGTTCCAAAACAATGAAATTACTATTATGGTATATTATTGTGTTTATAAAGCCAGACATGCAAAACAGCCAGAAAAAACTATGACAGTGTTAAAGGTCCCTAAATCAAGTTAGACAGGGTAACTCTTAGAATTTATTCTAAGACGACTAAGCAAGAAAGGTAGAAGTTGTCATACATAATGAAGAGGGAAAGATACTACTTTTCAGGCCCTAAAACCAAGGGTCCTGCTGGCTGCTTTGGAGCAGAATATTGTTATTGTTGAATTTACCAAGTTTGGATGCCTGGATAGGAACAAAACAGGATGGGATGATGATGAAGTCAAGAATGAAGAAAACTAAGCTTCCACTCTACTGTTATTACATAATATTTGTGAATCATTAAAATACAATTTTCATTTGTTCTTGGGACCTTTAAAAATAGCTCCAGAATAAGTGAAAAGGTGGGATAGTCAAGGAATATTTGTGTTTTAATAATGGGGAGTAGCTTGCTAATTATCAAGCTTTCTAAAATGTAACTATTACTAGTGTGTATTCATCCATCATTTAGATTTTTTCCCTAGTTAATCTCAAGAAACAGTAGAAACCTGAGTCTAACATGAAAATCCAGATGTCTGCTTTTACCCCACATTTACCCCAACAGCACTATCACAGACCCCAACAACTTTGCACACAGGATTAGAGGTAATGTTATCTGCTCTTCCTTTAAGTCATCATGAGTTACAAGGTCAAAGTAGTATCAGAATATGTTAGCTTCCAAGGATGTTCAATTATAGATCCCTAGGTATCATTCTGGAACCACAAAACGGTAGAGCAAGGGACTGTGGAACTCACACACATCAAAAGGTTTCAGGCTGTCTCTGAACACACAATTAACCAACACAATGGAAATTTAACATCTCACAATTACTAATTAATGAGATATTTGTAATTGGCATCTTGTGTAGTCTACTACTGCATAACTACCCTTTCTCCCCGTCTTTTGCTTCATCTGAATTTAAATCCCTGTTGTTGTTTTTAGTTGCAAAGTTGATTGCAACTAAAGTTGATTGCAGTGGATCACGTTTTGTCAGAACTCTCTGCTATGACCCGTCTGTCTTGGAGGGCCCTGCACGGCATAGCTCATAGCTTCATTGAATTACCCAAGCCCCTTCACCACGATAAGGCAGTAATCCATGAAGGGGATTTAAATCATACATCAGTTTAATACTCCATGGATCTGACAATGTGAGCCACAGCTCATAAAAGCTTATGTTTTTTAATGAGTTAGTTTGAACAGGTGTCAAACCTCCTTCTGAATTTAGGCATCTTATCATGTTATTTAACATGGTCTTCTACAACTTTGGGTGACCCACCTTTTTGTGTTATTAGAAAATTTATTAGAAAATTATCAAGATTTTTTCCCAAAGAAATTCACCTGCCTCATCAACTTACCTGTACTGTTGATACAGTATGATATATATTTTAATATTGGCCCTCCATCTTTCCTGTGGTGTTTTTTGCCCCTAGCTAATCAACAGGAGGCGATATATGACTGGTTTCATTCTTAATGAATTTCATCAGATACATAATCAGTTTTAGACATCATATAGTCCAACTTTCTTTACCAATAAGTAAGTGGCAAAAATACCACAGAAACATATACAGTAAATGCACCCACATCCCTGTGTGGTGGGTGGGTAACAAGATTCACAGAATGTGTAGCTTAAGTTCATGACATGCATCAACTTGTTTCTTTAGATTGGCAGCTTAAAATAAGGAAGATATACTGTTATTCCTCACCTCCATCTTTCCCTGCTTATAAAGTCAGTTATATATTTGACACATACATATTTGTAGATTATCCTACAGAATTGCTCTGTATTTTTAATATGCAAATGGAAGAGTTTAGATTTCACCTCTTGTAATGTTTTTACAGTTTGTAATATGTGGAATCATATCTTAAAATTAAAAGTCGCTATAATAGAACATAGACTAATAGAGAAGTCTTCTAATCCAACTCCCTGCTCAAGCAGTAGACCCTATACCATTTCAGACAAATGATTGTCCAGTCTCTTTTTGAAAGCCTGCAATGATGGACACATTATAATAATAATGAGAATTAAAATAATGCCCAAAATTAAAATAATGCCCCAAAAAAACCCAGGTCATAATTGTATGCAAAGGGAAGTTTGAAAACTACAATTTTAATAGAACGTGAGGAGAGCAAAGGCCTTGAGCTGGGTTATATGGGTGGAGGAATATAGCTTCCTTGCTATTATTAAGGAGCATTGATTAACATCCATGTGAGGAACTAACTGCTCTTTCTGGAGAACTGGGATCCTAGTGCCTTCTATTTGTTACATAAGATGCACAGTCATTTTCCTGAAAGCAACTCCAATACAGTTGGCATTTTTAATGATGTAACCTTAAGGTAGGAAATGATCATGCATGTGAGTCATTTTAACACAACAAAAGTTTTAAGGATTTTCATTCTTCTGCTATAGGAACCAATTCAGTAGGCTTTATCTTTATGCTATGAACACATGAAGCCACGTGCAGCTTGAGAAAATGTATTAGACAGCATAATCCCCATTTTCTTACTGAGGAAGAGTTTGAGAATAGGCACTAATTCTCCTATACATCATTATTAATTTATTCACTTTAAAATATTTGAAACTAAAGCTTCTGTTCTCTTGTCATATTACGACACGTGTCTCAAGACAATGAAGTAAAAATCAAAGCAACCACATTTGAAAAGTAAAGTTAAGGAAGTTTTGAGGGCATAAGTAAGACAACCTACATCTGAACTATATAAATCTTTTATATCTGCTAAATTGGACATTCATTCCCTTATACACTTGATACTTAATACAGAATACTGATTGAACTGCATAAATCAATTGGCCTTTAGAATGAAAGAGTAAACAAGTATTATTTCAATTATTAAGGACATTAAGTCCAAAGTATATAACCAGCATTTTTATATACATGACATTGAAGAGAAGGGCTAACAGGGGCATTAATATAATCCTGTAGGATAACTCCATTTTGAAAATTGCAGGTAATTTATTTTTCATGCATTGGCTAATAGGGATAAAACTGCAGAATGACAATATATGCAATTAAAACATATTTTGATCTCACAATTTGTCTAGACACATTAGCAGCATCTATTATCTTAAATTACTAATAGCACTGAAATGTGTTTTGGGGTTTTTTCTCATCTGTGATATTTTTAAATAATCAGTTAAAGAATATTGTTACATTGAACTTTAGCTGTTTGCAAGAACATTGGATTAGGAAATTGGCATAACTATACTAACTGTAATTCTAATTAACCAATGGTCAAAGGTTTTAAAGAATATTAAATATGTTTTTAGGTGAAGCCCTTGATGCTCTCTGAGCTTGGTTGTTTGCTTGCAGTTATTTCATTACCCAAGTAAGTAACATCATCAGTGGTATCTGGTAAGGAAATGTCTGTAAGCTAACAACCAAGCTAAGAAAACTCCAAGGACTCCACAGTTCAACCCTGAGCTATAGATATTCTCTTCTATTGATTTTTTAGGAGTTAATGTGACTTGAATTCAACAAAAATATTTTTCCTAATTATTAATTACCTCAGAGAGTTGAGGTGCCAACTTTATTATGCTCAAAATGTAAATTGATTAAGAGGACACTTAATCCTGCAAATATAATATGGGTTGCAGAACTGAAGATGCTTTTGTTTCAATCACCCTTTGAAGCTGGGTTGATTTTATAGCTGGGAAGCTATAAAAATGTTTTAAATAAAATTAATAAATGAAATAAGCCCTGGGAGCACCCAACGTGGCCTCTGTCTGTCCCAGAAAAAAGATCCTACATTTGTGGAAGGAAGAGGAAACAGTCCTTAAAAATCAACGGTGGCCCAGTCCTACTCAAAATGCCTTTGTCCAAGAGGGCTTTTAAAAGCTTGCAAGCATTTAGAAGAAAAGATTATTTCTCTGAGCACATCTGCCCAACACCTTGCAGTGTCTTCATAAGGTTTTTTACTTAGCCATCATTACATCCTTCAGAAAAGCACTGAATACTAAGGCCACCTGCCTCCAATCATCACTAAGGAAATCCTTAAGAATGGGATGATGCCCCCAAAAGTTAAGATTGATTTGAGAGGCTTTGTATATGAAATCATGTTTGCATTAATAACAGTGGTGATGGGAGATAAATTAATCTACATGGCCGCAAGAGATTCCAATTTCAAATTAAAGGAGCTATCTGTGATACACAGAAGTGGAGTATTGAAGTTTTAAAATAGTATCTTTTTGAAAAAGTTTCATAGCTCTAAAATTTTCAGTCCTTGCTCCAATTCTGTCATAAACTGGCATAAGAACATTTAGTATTAGCATATAATTAGAAGTATAAGATTAATTGAATGATATTTTTAAAATGATTAATACCACAATCTGTACCGTTGATGTCCCAGATGGTGCTTCTGGTACCTAATGATAGAGGTTTTTAGGTCTTCGTTCACCTGCACCATTGATGTATTGGGACACGTGTGCAAGATAAATGCAACATTACCAGCTAAAATATTGAAAGCTGAATATACAAGCACAGTTACAGGAACTACAGCATGCATTAACAAGTGCAAACTATCTATGCCGTTTCAAGTAAACAAATAATATGACAATAGTTAGCATGCAATACAGACATATTCTACTATTTTTATATAGATTCCCTTGCTGTGGGATTTTAGAAGAGTTAAAACAAGTGCTCCAAAACTACATCATCATCATCATCATCATCATCATCATCATCATCAGAAGAAGAAGAAGAAGAAGAAGAAGAAGATGGAAGGCACCTTGGAGGTCATCTAGTCCAACCCCCTGCTCAGGCAGGAAACCCTATACCATTTCAGGGAAATGGCTGTCCAGTCTCTTCTTAAAAACTTCCAGTGTTGGGGCATTCACCACTTCTGGAGGCAGGTTGTTCCACTGGTTAATTGTTCTAACTGTCAGGAAGTTTCTCCTTAGTTCTAGGTTGCTTCTCTCCTTGACTAGTTTCCATCCATTGCTTCTTGTCCTGCTTTCAGGTGCTTTGTAGAATAGCTTGACTCCCTCTTTTTTGTGGCAGCCCCTGAGATATTGGAACACTGCTATCATGTCACCCCTCACTCTTCTCTTCGTTAAACTACACATACCCAATTCCAGCAACCGTTCCCTATATGTTTTAGCCTCCAGTCCCCCAATCATCTTTGTTGCTCTTCTCTGTACCCTTTCTAGAGTCTCGACATCTTTTTTACATCGTGGTGACCAAAACTGGATGCAGTATTCCAGGTGTGGCCTTACCAAAGCATTGTAAAGTGGTATTAGTACTTCACTTGATCTTGATTCTATCCCTGTTAATGCAGCCTAGCACTCTGTTGGCTTTTTTGGCAGCTGCAGCACACTGCTGGCTCATTTTAAAGTGATTGTCTACTAGGACTCCGAGATCCCTCTCACAGTTACTACTATTGAGCAAGGTACCACCTATACTACGTATACCTGTGCATTTGATTTTTCCTGCCTAAATGTAGAACCTTACTTTTTTCACCATTGAATTTCATTTTGTTAGATAGCGCCCAGTGTTCAAGTCTGTCCAGACCCTCCTGTATCTTAAGCCTATCTTCTGGGGTATTGGCTATTCCTGCCAGCTTGGTGTCATCTGCAAATTTGATGAGTTCCCCATCTATCCCCTCATCCAAATCGTTGATGAAGATGTTGAAGAGCACTGGGCCCAGAACAGAGCCCTGGGGCACCCCACTACACACTTCCTTCCATGTAAATGCAGTTCCATTGAGGACCACACACTGAGTACGGCCTGTCAGCCAGCTATGAATCCATCTGGTGGTGATGCTATCTAACCCACATTTTTCTATCTTATCAAGTAGTAGGTTGTGATCTACTTTATCAAATGCCTTACTGAAGTCCGAGTAAATTATATCTACAGCATTCCTCTGGTCCACTAATTTTGTCACTTGGTCAAATTTTGTCACTTTTTCATATTTGTCCTGTTTTCTTCATCTGCCATACACTGTAGCAATTATTAAATAAAAATAGGATAAATATCAACATTTGGAAAGGTGGAGAGAAGCCCATATTCCCCACACTGTTCAGCTATGAAACTTAGACTTTAGAGACAACAGCTTATTCTTGCTCTCTGCTGTGCATGTCAACAAACCTGTCTGAGTTTGCCCACTTCCTCTCTTAATTACTTCTGCAAATGGCATGTAAGTTGCTTTTAGGATACAAAGAACCTTCAGAAGGACAAGTTTCATTATGCTGAGCGGGTCACCTTCAATGCTCAGTGAAAGAAGTTTCATGTCAGTTTAAGCAAAACATACTTAATCATCATTCTTAAATTATCTTTTAATTTAACCATTTTTGACAGAATAAAATGGGTGCTGTGTAAGACACAGCCATGTACCTCTGCTGAAGATGGAGCATAAGAGATTAAGGCCTACAAAGAAAACACAAGAGTTTCTCACTTGGGCTATAGTATTTCTCTCCTAAAAGAATACAAAAAGACTTCTTGCTCCAATCCTTCTAGTTGTAGTGCAAAAAAGAGCAGCATCACTTTAAATTAAATGTAATAAATGCAAGCTATATGAATAACAAGAGTTATATGTGCTGCTAACACATTCACACCATACAACAGCATTTTAACAGTGTGAAGATGAGATCTCTCAATTCTGTGTCCTCAAAGGCAGCAAGCTGTGAGGTACTATCACCCCTGACATTAAAAGCACCCAGTCTGCTCAACTGCTAGGTGCTTTTGCAAAGGATTTGAAAACATGTATCTCCATAGCCAAAGGAAGCAGCAGAATCGATAGTGCCAGACACTGTGTGGAATTCACACCAGTATCAATATCTACATTCACGTCCACATCTACATCTACATTTATATCTTATGTGTGAGAGAGAAAGAGAGACAGAAACAGAGAGAAAGAGAGAGAGAGAGAGAGAGAGAGAGAGAGAGAGAGAGAGAGAGAGAGAGAGAGAGAGAGAGAGAGAGAGAGAGAGAAATGTTTTACAAAGTAGTTTGCAATCTTTCTCTTAATAGCCAGAACAAATTTTACAGAGGCCAAAAAGTTGTCTGCATTGATAAGGGCTTAAACCTACAGTAGTTCTCTAACCTCAAAAAAACGCAAGATAGTATTGACCCTGTACCCATGAGAGAGCTGGAATTATAGAAATATTACCATGCTAAATGTCTGAAAAGGTAATACTGTTTAATATTACAACTTGGGTTCACATATATATATTCCGCTATATTCAAAAATGCTGTAAAGAGAAAGATATGAAGAAGAAATTGTTGTCTGGAATGTATAGTCTCCTGCCTGAGTAAGGGGTTGGACTAGAAGACTTCCAAGGTTCCTTCCAACCCGGTTATTCTATGTTTATGTTCTACATTCTATGTTCTACCACAAGATGCTGTTAGATTAGTGGTACAGTTTAAATTCAGCTCTGTTTTCTTGCCTTTCTCAGTCTGCTTTTTCCCCTTCTCTCTCTGTACACTGCATATTTTCCGAATTCAGAAAACCATTTTCTGCATTAGAGGGGGGGGATCCTGAGAGCAGTATTAAACTGAACAGTGACAACACATGTACATTCTTCAAAATCCCAATAGAACAACAATCTTCATCACTTGCTTAAAACAGTGTAACTTAATCTCACCTCCTTTGCAACAATCAGGGTGCCGCTACCAAAGATGCCCCATTTTTAATTCCCAACAATCTAGTCTAATTAAAGATTTTCCAGTGAGGATTGTAAATTACGGAGTGTCTATGCAGATTCTCAGTCATCCAGGTCATGGTTGTCCCAAAGATGCTTTTTCAAGAGGCAACTGGACTTTCTTGTTTTTCTTTGAAGATATTTCACTTCTCATCCAAGAAGCTTCTTCAGCTCTAACTGGATGGTGGGGAATGGAAGGATTTATATTCCTTGCAGACAGCTGGTCATTTGCATTCTTTTAGAGGGTTGTTGAGGCCCCTTGGAGGTTTATCTAGGATTTGTGCCAAAAATGAACCACAAGCTTGAAATTATGGCTGCAGAAGTTTAGTTACTGCAGTTTATATGAGGTGTAGTTTCAGAATGTTTTCAAGGGCAATCCCGTGTCCTACGTTCTTCCTAAATAAGAGGTGATTAAGGTATGAGTCATTGTAGCCAGATCTCTTTTTTCCTCAAATAGTGCACAGCTGGCAAACTGGATAAAGCTGTGCAAAGGCGTTTTCAGGCATTCTTGCTATCTGAGTCCCTGCCAAACTATTCAGAATCCTAATTCATGTGCAAATTGGAAACCTAATCTTTCAGAGATACTGCTGCCCTAACTTGAATGGGTTGGATTCCTCACCACCCTATTAGATTGTCTACTGATCAAGAGAATTTCCTCCATGCCTGGGTGAACTTCACTTTCTTCCCCATATCCAATGCATCACTGCACTGATGGTACAGTTCAAAGACTCCACCTTAGGCTCCTTAGCATCATTTCAGATGATACAGAATTTGATGTTATTCAGTGCATTCTTATGATTTAATCCCTGATCTATGGATAACATTCCTCACTCAGTGTCTTCATGTACACATTAAAAAAAAGTACAATATACACCGTAGATCTAAGAAACCCACAGGATAATAGCAAGAGTTTTTACTGCATCATCTTCTGGAAGAACTGAAAAATAGTGTCCACAACTACTATCAATAACAATTCTCAAAAAGTTTCTAGTCACTGGTTATATGAATTGCTGTTGAAAATTCCATTAAAACCATGCCCACTTCCCAGCACATTCTGTCTGTAAAATATCTATGGTTCTTTTTACCCCAACAGTGAGCTAAAATTCAAATTGAAGAGTTCTGTATGATCATACTCAAAGAGAGTCAGTTTGGTCTAGTAGTTAAGATTCCAGGCTAGAAACTAGGAGATCATGAGTTCTTGTCCACCGTAGGCATGAAAGCCAACTGGGTGACTTTGGGCCAATCACTTCCTCTTAGCCCATCTCACTTCACAGGATTGTGGTTGTGGGGAAAATAGGAGGAGGAAGAAGTATTAGATATGTCCTCATAAAACTAATAAAGGCATGATGTAAATAAATGAGAAGATTAAGATATGGAGTGATTCAATATAAGACAATATAGTAAGAGAAAATGGAATGGAAATAAACAATGGCAAAAGAAGGTAGAAACAATATTTTTGTCTTTTTGCTAATGATCTCCAGGAATGGACTCTGGAGAACAGATAGAGGCATATCTAAAATAATGTTTGTAACATTCTAGTTTTCTTTTAATTTATAGGCCTGCAGTACATATAACAGAATTTTCTCTTTTGAAATGTTTCTTTACCCTTTCCATTAGCAGAAATATTTGATGAATGGATTGGAAACTCTTTGGATCTCATATGACAATTTTATCTTTAGGGGACTTATTTTCCAAACATAAGAGGTTTGATTTTACAACATTATTACATTTTACAAGTTAGCTACATTGTTGTTGCTATTTTTATATTGAATATTTCTCTTGTCCCTATTTTAATCATGACAACATAAAAAATCCCAAAGTACTTTGAATGATTAATATAGTATACATTCAGTGATTGCATCTTTATCTAACCCATCCTCACTACGGGATGGGATGGGAAGACATACTAGTAAGAAGATTTTCTATGGTCCTTCAGTTATCAACTTGAAAGGAAAGTGGGACAGAGTTGCAAACAACCACTGAGAGAAAAGATTCTGTATTTTGATCTTTTCATAACTTTGTCCTTTCGTATGGAATATTAATGCTGGGAAAGATCGAGGGCAATAGAAGAAGGGGACGACAGAGAATGAGGTGGCTGGATGGAGTCACTGAAGCAGTAGGCGTGAGCTTAAATGGACTCCAGAAGATGGTAGAAGACAGGAAGGCCTGGAGGAATGTTGTCCATAGGGTCGCGGTGGGTCGGACGCGACTTCGCAGCTAACAACAACAACAACAACAACAATGGAATATTATATAAAAGAGAGAGCTAATTTAATTGACATAATTCATGAGTGAGGAGCATTTTAAAACACAAGCTTTCATTATGAACAAGCTCTAATGGACCACATTCTGGGAACTGGAAGATTTGAAGACAAGAATGGTATGCTTCTTAATATGGAGTCAACCCAAAATCCAGAATCCTCAAACCCTCTGAAACAATATTCCATGCCATGACTAAACAATCATAAAGAACAAGTTTAAAAGATTTGCAGGGACAAAGTGGAAGGTGATTGATAAATAAAAATGTTGCATTTACCTGGATCTTCTATCATCAAATTCTTTGTTAACCACTGAACAATGTCTGAACCTAGAAAGAAAATTATAATATCATTAAAATGCACTTGCTGAAATTAGCCACATTTTCCTGTCATTTTAAAAGTAAAGCAAAAGTTGCCTGTCCCAATAGATTTGTTTATTAGTATATAATATAAAGATGCAACAAGTGAATTCTAATAAAAGGTAAAGGTTCCCCCGCACAGGCGTGCTAGTCGTTTCCAACTCTAGGGCCGGTGCTCATCTCCGTTTCAAAGCTGAAGAGCCAGCACTTGATCCAGGACGTCTCCGTGGTCATGTGGCCGGCATGACTAGACGCCAAAGGCGCACGGAACGCTGTTACCTTCCCACCGTAGTGGTCCCTATTTTTCTACTTGCATTTTTACGTGCTTTCGAACTGCTAGGTTGGCAGAAACTGGGACGAGTAACAGGCGCTCACTCTGTTATGTGGCACTCGGGATTCGACCCGCCAAACTGTCGACCTTCTGATCGACAAGCTCAGCGTCCTAACCCACTGAGCCACGACGTCCCTGAATTCTAATAGCAGTTTAATAAACACTACGAGTGTTAGTATTTTTTAAACAATAATCCCTTATTGAATTTGCCACCCGCTGCCCTGAAAAACGTAGTCTCCCATAGATTGAATGGTTTATCACTATGAGATAGGGAACGGCCTAGCCAGTCTTCTGAATTTCTCCAGACTGCTGGGGACACATCAGTGTTGATTTTGGAGGTGGGGGCTGCCTCAGAGAGCAGAAGGGAAAATCCCTTTAACTGTGGAAGCACAGTTAAAAACTGAAGAACAAACTTTACATATTATTGAACCTCTTGCACATGGAACAGTTGAAACAAATAAATAAGAGAAGCCAACCTCACTTTGCCCAGGAAGGATAAATAATTACTAAACTAATGCTGAAAAAAAATGTTATCCAATAATCTAACTTTTATTTATTATTTATTTATTTATTTTAATTCCATTTATATCCCGCCCTTCTCTGAAGACTCAGGGCGGCTTACAAGCTTAGCAGTAGTGAATCACATGACTATGTCTCTGATCATGATGATTAATCCTTAGCAGCAATCTGTGGAAAAAGACAGTCTTTCATTTATCCAATTCCTAAACTGTTTCAGGGTATTTAATCCGGATCACATTTTACCTTATTTTACTGGACTTCAATTCTTCTCTCCTATAATGTAGGCTGTGTTGTACAAATGTGAAAAAGTTGTCTTTAATAAACTATAGCAAATAAAGACACCTTTGAATTGTGCTCAGCTCCTAGTGATAAAGAGGTTGTAATATTAACATAAGGTTATATTAGGTTACAATAACAGAATTGTGCTAGTCTGAAAGTACATCTCTTCCTCCTCACCTTCATAGGCCAAGAAATCAGAAATGGTCTCTTCTGAGACATTTGCCATGGCCTCATTCCTTTACATCTTTTTCACTGGAAAACTCAAATTTCACAGACGTCATGAAATATTCTAGCCTGTTTTCTCATATATCTGAGATTTTTGTCTATGTATTAGCAAACCATGTAGCCTGGGATTAACAAAAAGCTCATTATCAAAATATGTAACAAAAACCTGGTTAAAAAACTGTCCCCAAATTTCCAAGTCTTCTTTCAGTTATACTCTAATTCAAACCCTGATTATGTAACAACACTATAACTAAGGCAAGAATATTATGTATTATTACTACATTGTTGCAAAAGGGCCTACCATTTCACTGAAGATAAGATAATCTTTCCTTCAAGGCACATACTTGAAAGTTATGATTTATTTTTACAACTATAATTTCTGTAATAGCCAGGGAATAATAATAATAATAATAAGTTGGAAGGGACCTTGGAGGTCATCTAGTCCAACCCCCTGCTAAGGCAGGAAACCCTATACCATTTCAGACAAATGGCTGTCCAGTCTCTTCTTAAAAACTTCCAGTGTTGGAGCATTCACCACTTCTGGAGGCAGGTTGTTCCACTGGTTAGTTGTTCTAACTGTCAGGAAGTTTCTCCTTAGTTCTAGGTTGCTTCTCTCCTTGACTAGTTTCCATCCATTGCTTCTTGTCCTGCTTTCAGGTGCTTTGGAGAATAGCTTGGCTCCCTCTTCTTTGTGGCAGCCCCGAGATATTGGAACACTGCTATCATGTCACCCCTCACCCTTCTCTTCATTAAACTACACATACCCAATTCCAGCAACCATTCCCTATATGTTTTAGCGTCCAGTCCCCCAATCATCTTTGTTGCTCTTCTCTGTACTCTTTCTAGAGTCTCAACATCTTTTTTACATCGTGGTGACCAAAACTGGATGCAGTATTCCAGGTGTGGCCTTACCAAGGCATTGTAAAGTGGTATTAGTACTTCATGTGATCTTGATTCTATTCCTCTGTTAATGCAGCCTAGCACTGTGTTGGCTTTTTTGGCAGCTGCAGCACACTGCTGGCTCATATTTAAGTGATTGTCCACTAGGACTCCAAGATCCCTCTCACAGTTACTACTATCGAATCAACTTATTGTATTATTTTTCACAACAATGAGAAAGCAGAGAACTAAATGTATTTCTTGTCCCCATTCATTTAAAATAGTGTGTCGACACACCCTAACATTTGTCCCTACATACTTGAGGATATATCACAAATTGAATGGTTGGTTGTTTTCCATCTTCCCACTGATTAGAAAGGATACTTGAGCTAAACTTATCTTGCTCTTGTCTAAAACTCTCCTTCAGTACTTATTTTGAAAAGGCATCAACTTGATTACTGGAGATGCTGAGAACACTGAAGAAGAAAAATGTTTTTTTTATGAACAGGTACAATGTTTCTGCAGCTTTAAAGAAAGATTTTTTAAAAAAGAACAGTATTTTTTAAATAACTTTTTGTTTTTGGCTAGATCTAAAGTGTTAAGACACATCAATTAGTCCAGAGTTTGCATGTTTATTTTTAGAATATGTGCTATAATTTCTTTTTTCCTCAGAGGCGGCCCAACTCTTCTGTGCTAACTGAGTGCAAATTTTCACAGCTAAGTTGCAAAGAACTTAGCAAAGGAGAGGTGTGGGTAGCCTGGGAGCCACAATAACAAACTACATTGCAGAGGCTATTCTATTAGCCTTCATTAACGGTGTTAAAACAGTGCCATGTTTTCACATTTTCTTCTGTTTTCTCAAGTTGTATCCCACACATAAACTAAACTAATCTTTCTCTAAAAAGCATCAGTAACACTCTATAATTTGCACAACAATAACCCCTTCCATAACACACTAACAACTGCTTGTGACTGTTAATGTTCCTAAAACAGGGAGTTTTAATCATTCAAGGATAACTTAATAAGTGCCATTTTCACTGATAGCTCATCTTATGCCAGAGCAAATTCCAAATGACACCATCCATCTATCATAAAGGAAGATACATCAATGAAGACAAACTTTATTAATAATCAAATATTCAAATATATCACAGAGTAACTAATAATTAGGATTATTAGTCATTAAAGGCTGAATCTATCAGGCCAAAAATTTATTCATCTACCCTGCTCTGATGACCAGAAGTTCTGAGAAGATTTCAGAAACTTACATATTAAAAGTCTGTGTTCTATTACTGTGGTTTTCATATTACTAAACACCTTTCAATTATTTCTTACACTTATGTTTTTATGTGTCTTTTATGTTTTTATGTATCTTCATTTATATTTCTCTTTTGGCACTTGCATTGCATCCCAGATAAACCCCAGAGCATCCAAAGGGCCATTTGGTGTCACTACAGCAGGGGTGTTAAACTTGCAACGTCATGTGACATGTCGTGACATACCACACCTTTTTTTTCTACTGCCGGCAATGGGGTGGGTGCAGTTTCAGCAAGACGCATGTAGTGACAATACAGAGTCATTAAACTCAATAGTACACAGATTCTGGATGCTTTACAGCTGTGGCAGAACCATCAATGATTATATATACTACCTGGATTTGCATAAAAGGTTGCAGCATCTTTGGAAATGGAAGCAATTTTTTATTGGAATGGAAGAATAGTTTTATAATTTTTGCTATTTTCTTGACTCTTAAATTTAAGAAAAGGTGATAAGTATAACAAAGATTGAAATTTTTTAAATATAGAATGAATCTGGTCAATTAGTCAATTTTCTTGTATATACATTTTTGAATGGTGTGTAAATGATGTTTATCTCTATGTCCCTGCTGATGGGTTATTTGTTAGAATGTCAAGCTTCCAGGAATTCTCTCGAGTTTTTAGATTTAATTTAGTCTAGTTTCCCAGGTGAAATTATGGTTGACTCTGTCGATGTGTTGTGAAATTAAGACATTTTCATAGCTTTCTCGTTGTTAATTGATGTTTATTGTATGAACTCTGCTAGTGTTCTGCCACTTGATATCGTGGCTGTTACAGTGCTTACAATGTATGCTGTAGATGATTCATTTTTTTCTTCTTCTTGGGCTGCTGAGTCTCTTGGTTTACTTAAAATGTTTTGGAGGGCTTCAGTTAGTCTGTGTGCTACAGTGATGCCATGTGGTTGTAACAGTCTGTCAATTGTTTCTGAGAGGTAAATGATGTATGGCAGTGTTAACTTTTTCACAGCTTCCATTGGTTGTGCTGTAGTGCATTGAATGGTGAGGCACTTTTTCATGAAGAATCTATTGGGCCTGAAATGTATTAAGGATTATTTATGTAAAATCACTGAAATTGGATCTTTGGGTCAGTTCTTTTCGTTTTCTGCAACCAGTGATATACTTGTCCCTACCACCACCACCCAATGAGACAATATTGACAAGGTTTCCAACACTGCATGCCACTGAGTTCAGTGGATCTTAACTGCATTGAAAATATGATCAGTATAGAGCAACATGTATGTGTCTGTTAAGGAGTACAAGTTTACAGAATGGCTAGGTTAACTGTTGTTTTAAACCATTCATTTGTGTCCGACTCTTGGCAAATTTATAGGCAAGTGCTCTCCATGTTACCCTGTCAAGCATCTTTGTATCACTTTTAAAGTTAGCAAGCCAGCATGCTTTCTCCTTGCCCCTTCTTCTTGTTCCACTAACCATTCCTAGCATCATGGACTTCTCCAATAAATTTGCATGCATGACATGGCTAAAATAAATCGGACATAGTCTTTGATTTTGGCTTCTAGTGATGTGTCTGATTTTTTTTAATGAGTCAACATCTCTCTGTTGGTTTTTCTGGCTGTCCATGGTACATGCAATAATTTACACCAGCACCACAGTTCAAAGGCATCAATTCTTCTTCAATCAGCCTTTCTCAGTGTCCAACTCTCACCCCCATGCCTCATTTTAGGGAAGACTATTCTAAATTGCCTATGATTTGTATCAATATCAATATCTCTGCTTTTCCCAATCATATTCAGGTTAACCATTGCAGTGTAGCCTAAGGTTGTCCTGCATTTGATTTCAGGGACAGAAGTGCTATCATAAACAATTTTTGATTGAAGGAAGATAAATCCTTAAAGCCGTTCAGTTTCCTCCTTAGGCTAGGTTAACACAGCATGATAAATTGTAGTTGGCTTACACATTTTGTACATCAGGCAAAACTGGCTAGATTTACAAATCATGTTAAGCTCTAACAAGCCACATGGCAGGATTTACTCGCTTATTCTACTTCCAGTATTCCTATTCTGAAATGTTTTTCTTTAAAAAAAATAAAAATAAAAAAAAGCAAAACGGCTTACATCCGGTGAAAGGGCAAGCTTAATCAAACATAAAAACAAGAACATTGTTGAAATAATAAACGTTTCAACCAAGAACCACAGTAATTAATGAAGAAAAATAATGAGCCTGGTTAGAGGAATGGATGCATGGGGAAAGAAAAATTTCAAGGCCGTACTTTGTTTCATGCACAACAGGTGAAGCCAAATCACATTCTAGCTTCCAGTATTAACTAGACCAGGGGTAGGCAACCTTGGCTCTTTTATGACTCCTGGACTTCTGGGAGTTGAAGTCCACGAGTCATAAAAGAGCCAAGATTGCCTACCCCTGAACTAAACTGAAGGAGAGCTGCAGTTTTGACTAATTCATTTTCAGGTGGCTTTAACTTGATTCTAATTTTCTAGTCCCCGATGGAGACTTACTTCCCTTCTTAAAATAATGCCTACAAATCAACACAACCTTTTGCACATTTTTCGTCTGTTGTTTTGCAAAACTGGAAAATTTTCCATCTCCCACCCTCATTTTAAAATGTACTGACCTCTTTATTATTCTGAACCAGAGATTTTGTGGCTTGATATTTAACACTGTGAGAGCATTTCAGCACTAGCAATATATAATGTCACTCAGCCATCACTGGGGCAACATATCAGGAATTAAGATTTATGTTGCTTTAATGATAGCTGAATGGCGCCATAAATTCCTAGTGCAGAAATGCTACACCATGGCCATTTCTATACAAGTAATTTATAGCATCTTATAGCATCGCTACCAATTCTAAATTGCTGAAACCCAGATCACCATTGATATACAAGGCTTTTTGTTGCCATTTAGTAGCCAATTGAGTGATTGCATACAAGATTTGGTAACCCTAATGATCCAGCCACATATCATTAATGTATCATTAATAGAGATAAAACTTATATAGCCACAATAATGACTGAGTGACTTTCTAAGATGTTGTAACATATTAATGAAGAAATAGCCCACCTACCATACCATATCCAATCTGGAAATGTGTAAGGACAAAAATTACTGCAGTTGACTATATTACTATATGAGTCATATATATTTTTAATTTAGTATTTACATAAATATTTAACTATTTAAATTAGTATTTAAATAAGGCTCTCCAAAGCTTCTGATATTTTCAGATAAATGCCTTTCAAGGGTAAGTGTACTTTTAGTGTTAATATAGGTTATCTCTGCTCACAATTATCATTATTGTTGTTGTTGTTGTCATTGTTGTTGTTATTTTATTAGACTTCTATGTCTCCCATCTTTTTCTCTATCCATCCCATCTCAGCACTTCAGTTTTGTCTGTTTTTCTGAATTGCATTTTGATAGTTTGCTGATAAAGAAAACATTGTGCTTGATTATATTGAGTAGAAAAGAAGGCCAGGACAAGAACTATTGAGTTCTAGGTGTATGAAATAAAGTGAAATATTTTTGAGATACTGTTGGAACATGTGTTGTTGGAACTAGCACCGGATGTCAGCTTCAATGCATGCTATGTGCAGTGGTGGGATTCAAATATGTGAACAACCAGTTCTCTGTGTGGATGCCACTTCCAGAAGTCCGTTCTGGGACTGGGAAACAAAACATTAGCTACCGGTTCTGCTGAACTGATGTGAACTGGCTGAATCCCACCACTGGCTATGTGCATGCAGAGTATATTTGCATACTATGCAACATCATATTTGGTTTTCCCTTAATGTTTGTGAGGGAAGTCAGCTCCCCAGAGAAGGAAATATTAAAAGTGCAGAAAAATAAATTTCCTAAAAAGAAATTGAAGAACCAGGAAAGCATGCCCAGTTTTCTTAATAGTCTCAAGTCTCCTTCCCCCCAAGCAGAAAACCAGTTCTATAGACATGCAAATGTGAGCCATCAAGAAGGTTGGAGCTAGACACTTAGGAAAGACAAAGACATACACCAGCCCCAGGGAAGCAGGGGCTGGGACATACCCACAACTATCAAGATTCCTAGAAGGGCACACCTGGACTAAGGACAGAATACGTGAGACAGGAAATAGCCTCAAACAGGAACCAGAAATAACTCCAAACAATACAGTTCAGGGGGTATAAAAACCCACTACCCACATGTGGTCAGTCCTTTTTCCTGGATCCATCTTCCTGTCTGGCTTTCCTCTGCAATAAACTGTAACCCTCTTCCCAAAGCAGTCTCCATGTTGTTTATCCCCGGCTTGGATGGAACCATGATGAAGACTTTTCTTCCTACATGTGAAACTAGCCGCTATGGTTTGTAACTCATGGTTTATGACTTAGCATAATGTGTGAACCCAGACAAGTTTTGTTTACTCAATAGCTGCTCCATAAGCAAACTGTGGTTTCATGCAATGTGTAAATCAAGATGATCCCCCCCCACACCCACCATACAAGGCAGAAATCTATTCCTCCAATTTTAGCAGTCAGATGAAGCCATCACTTTGATACTAATACTTAAGTAAGATTTCTTGTGTTTGGGGGGGGGGTGGAGGTTTGGCCCATCCCCAGTTTTCTGTTGAGTCATTTCAAGAGCGCAACAACTTTTTTCCCCAGCTTGTTATTTTGAATAAAACTACACAAAACTGGGATTTGGGGCTGCTTCTTGATCTTCTGAGCTCCAGGTCCTAGCTTTGTGTTTGTTTACTTTGATGTAAGAGTGAAAAGCAACTTCATAACTATCCCATTCTTTGTATTCATACTTAAACGCCTCTGTGGTTATCTACAACTCACTGAAATTAATGATACCCTGTGGATTAGAAAAAGTCTCTGAAGTGCTGTTCATGTTTTGCCAAGCACTTGGAAATAATTCCAAGTTCAGGGAAAGGCAAAAGCACTGAGAACTACTGCACGGTTTGGAAGAGATATGAGGGTATGTACATTGTCTTATTCTTCTGTTTTAGATAGCCCATCTCTGCAGGATTGCCAAGCACAGAAGTTTGTACTAATGGATTCAAATCCAAACCAGAGGCATCCACCAGAAAGTGGCAGCCAAAAAACCCAAGGTGATTGCTTCAACCATGAATGACACAAACAAAAAATGATTGTACAGTCACAGCCACCATCTTGATTTTTTTTTAACCCTTCCTCCCTTCTCACTGCATGGCAAACCCTTGAAGTCAGCCAGAGAGGGCTCTCTTCACATTACTGCTTCCTCATTGATTTTATTCCAGATATCTTTTGTATAGTTTCCCTGTAATGGAAAAATTATTAAAGTGCAACAAGACAAGTGCAAAAGATTAAAAAAGTTGATAGGAAGAGATGTCTTCAAATTGAAAAAGAGTGTGGAATTTTTAAAAGCCTTCCTCAATAACATTCTTCAGGGGAATAGCTTCAATCAGCACCTAAAGGTATAATAGTAGATACTGCACTAATATGGGGTGGAGGAGTCTTCCAAAGAGAAAATAGTCCTGGGAAAGCCCACCAACAAGTGCATGCAACTTGACACTCTGTAAGAGCTATTGTACACACAATAGGATCTGCTTTGATAATCTCAGTGTCTGCCCTTGATGATAACAATTGAAGCAACCTCAAAGATTGCCCATTGTTCAAAGCTTCATGTGCCCAAAGTAAAACCTTCAACTAGGTCTGCCAGTCTGAGGTAAAACTTACAGTCATTGTTTACTCAAGTAACTCAATTTCCTGGGATCACACAACATCATAATTAAATAAAAGGTTGGGACTATGCAACATTTCAGACTAAAATGTGATTGGCTAATCTCTGGACCAGTATGTCATACAAACACCACTTCTGAAAAATCAGACACCGGACATGCCAGAAATCTGTTTAGAATAAATGAAGATGGATCCCTTGAGCACTGGGCAGTTACTCAAATTAAGCAACAAAGCCCCAAGGTTGCTCAAAAGCACAAAATAATTCCCTTTTAACCAAGGTGAAGCCAAAAAAAACAAAAAGAAACATAAGAACCGAGGGAAATAACCACACAGATTATATCTGATAGCTTCTTCTCTTAGATAAGCTTTTTGTAGTAAGGAAAGAACAGGTTTTGAAATGTGGGGTTAAGGCACATACAACTATCCCATCATACATAAACAGATATTCAACCACAGTTCTAAAAATTGCATGTAAGTACATATTATGCCAATTACGTTACCAGTGGAAATTAAAAGGTTAATAGAATAAATACATAATGGAAACTAACTAGATACTCTCTGAAAATATAATTAAGATCTATCTATTCAATTATTTTTAATTCTATTCTGTTAGTAAGACAGAAAATCTTATACATTCAGAATTGAAACCAGTACCCACTAGACCAGACATGTCAAACACAAGGCCCGGGGGCCAGAAGCGACCCGCGAAGTGGTTTCATGTGGCTCGCGAAGCCATCCTGGAAACAAGGAGGGAACGGCTCCCACTGCCTTGGCCCTGGCCCAGAGACGCTCCTTCTGCCAGAGACCCTCAGATCTGTCCCACTCCTGCCCAGGCCCCCATAGGCACCCTTGATGCGAACGATGTAGAGTTGGCCACGCCCACCCAGTAGGCCATATGCACTCTAGCCACGCCCACCCAGGCCACACCCACCCGGCCCCCTGAGGGCAACCGCAATGCTGATGCGGCCCTCAATGAAATTGAGTTTGACACCCCTGAAATAGAGGGCATAGCTATCTACTAGTCCTTGAACCAGCAGAAAAGTGCATTGTAATTAAATTTGCTACCTGGATTGCTGATCCCTATTTGGCCACAGTAATGAAGCTAGTGATAGGAATTGTCCATACTTTTTAAATAAAGGACAAATTGGGGAAAGCAATTGCTGGATTCCCCCAACTTAAGCACTATCAATTGGTACAAAAGCAACTAACAATAACTTTTCTTAGCATTCAATGAGATGCAAGCAAGATCAGGTGGGAGTGCTTGAAACTAAGTGTCTGTCTACCTGTGCAGTTGCTCAAGAGTTGCAAATGCAAAGGTGCTCAGTGTCCATAAGTGGGCTACTTCTGAGCACAACAATAAACCCCAAATAGGCCTGCTGACAGGGGCAAAGGAGGATGAAATTGGAGGATTGGGCTGCATTCTTAACATATGCTGGGGGAAAAAATGGTAATGTTGGCAGCAAATCTAGTTCGTCCTTCTAGCTAAGAGCACCCCAAAGTAGCCTGTGGATAGCCATGGTTCCAGAATGTACTAGGTAAAACATCACTCTCTCAAAGTAATAAAAACATAAAGCCCTTATTGGTAGAAGGTTGTTTTTTTACTGTAATGCACTCAGTGTGATGCACATTTTGTCGTAATGCACTGCATGTGACAGTATGAGTGACATTCAGCTGGCAGAATCCCGATTGCTGCACAAGGCTAATTCTCTCTTGACACACTCTTTCAAAAGAGCACTTGTTTATAAGATACTCACATCGAACCTGGCAAGCATTTTGGAAAGCACTGGTCAGGTGTTATGTGAGAAGATGCCTCTGTGGAAACCAAGCATCCATCTGTCCTTCAGCCAAACTAAAATGGCCAAACTCTGACCCTAACCTAGCAACTGCTGAAGAAGATCAAGTCCATAATAATCTATTCTAAAGTAACCAGTAGGAGCTAGAAATGTTTTATCCAAGACTGTATCAGCAACAGCATAACTGATCATGTATCCTAGTTCCTATCAGCCAGAGAAATTACATCAGGAGAAAGAAAAAAAACACTGTTTTAAAACTGAAACAGCTAAAGATAAATGTAAGTTGCTTTAACTGCTGAATTAGATTGAATGAAAAAGTGTGATTCTAATCACAACTGAGATAGTTATTTAAATAGGCAATGTTTACTAATGTAAATGGTCATTTGGCATTTCTTAACCTTTACATGGAATTGTTCTTTTTCATTTAAGGATAATTTGACCATATCTATTATTTACTCTCTCTCTCTCTCACACACACACACACACACAACACACACACACACAACACACACACACACAACAAATCCATAATGAAAAAGAAAATATTTCTTTGAGACAAGTTTAACTCTAGGTGATTCCATGCCCATCATTCTGCAATTCTTTGGCAACAGCTTAGAAGTGGTTTTCTATTGTTTTAGTTTTTACACCATAAATATATAAATTTGTATCTTTTCTGTTAAGGAAAAAAGGGAGAATCTTTCTACCCATGCATATGAAGATATTTAAAATCTTGATACCTATATATTGCTTATAGTCCAAAATCTAGAGTTCCTTTTTGCATTACTGATTACAACTGCACTGACATTTCTTTCCAAATTGCATTAAGCAGTTTTTAATATTAGCCCAATCACTGATCAAGAAATCACCCATATTATTCCAAAATAATAATAATAATAATAATAATTGCTGTAAGTATGAAAGTCTCCCATAATAAATTGCTGTAAGTATGTAAGTCTCCCATAATAAAGTTATCCTGTTGGTTATTACAAGGTACTGAAGTATATCTCAATACCTTATTTTAAAGCTTTCTTCTATATATTATACAGGAATGAGATACTCACAGAATAACAGAGTTGGAAGGGAGTTTGAAGGTCTTCTAGTCCATCTCCAGCTTATGCAGGAGACCATTTCTGACAAGTCATTGTCCTATCCCTTCTTAAAAGCCTCTAATGATGGAGCACTCACAACTTCTGAAGGCAAGTTGTTCCACTGGTTGATTTTTCTCACTATCAGGAAATTTCTCCTTAGTTCTAGGATGGATCTCTACTCAATTAGTTTCCATCCATTGTTTCTTACCTTGCCTTCAGTTGCTCTGGAAAATAGTTTGTGGTAACTTAGTAAGTGTGTATACCCAAATCTGGAGAAGCTCCACACTTACATTTCCAAATTGCATGGTTATAGGAGGACATGACAGTGACTCTATCCTTTTCCACAAAATTAACTTCTGTGGAGATGACTACATATCTTCTGCCCAATATGACTGCACACCAGGTTGTTACAGCATGGATTAAATTAGGCAGGGATTAAATATAATTCATCCCTGCAGTACCATTCTCTGTTTCTTTATTGGCTTTTAATAATCATAAACACTTTGATAATTTGGCATGGTCTGATTTATTCTATGTTATATATAAAATATAAAATAGAAGCATTCATTGCAATCCTGGAACGTCTTTCTACAACTCCCGGGCTATCCTCCAAATTAATGGATGCAATTCAGTTCTTATTGGCTCAGTAAAATGGAGCAGATAGTGTTATCCGCTCCAGCATTGCTCTGCAAATGGAGAGAAACTAAGGGTTTGTCAACTGAAGCACAAATTGAATTTGTTTATGATGGTATAATCTTCTCACCAAGACAAGATTTATCTCACTTTTATATAACTATTTCTTTTCATAGGGTGTTCAGGACTTTCTGTTACTAAAAATAATTTGTTTGCTAGCTACCCCATTATCATGCTCAAAAATGTCCTAGAATTAGATTCTGGAGATCTCAAATACCTTCTTCCAAAAGACCTATGCTGACCAGTATCTAGAAGATATATTTCATTACAAAAGACATAGATTGAAATGCTCTGGCAGAAGCTGAGTTTGTCCCTGCTGGGATATGATGCTTTAATTAAAATAACAATCTTACTACTTTGTTTGTTTCCTCATTACCCATGTTTCCATCAAATACCAATTCAAAAGAGCATTTCTTCTAAAAAAAAAGGGCTAATCGGGGGAGTTGCCTCAACATTCTGGCTCAGAGAAATATTTTTTAAATATTTTATTACACATAACAAAATCAATAAAGTACATTTATAGAGCTGTCTTCTATATATCTTCAAAGAACTTTAAGAAAACAAGGGAAGAGAGTCTTGCTATCCCAAACTAGTGCTGTATCTCTTATCTAACTAGATTTGTAACAGAGATTGATCTTTGGTGTCCATCTTGGTTTTGATCGATTGAGGATTTCACATTATGTTTTTAATCATTTAAAGAGGAGTAAACTAGATTTGTGACAAATATAACATCCAATTTTGCTATTCAGTAGATACACACTGATTGACTTCATAGATTACATCAAGCCATAGTCTATGTATTACAAATGGTGGCTTTACCCAATGCAGTAGCCAACAACCTATGAATAAAGCACTACCCAGTAGTTGACTATGTTTTGGCATGTTTGTTGTATGAATCCAACCATTTTGAATTATAAACCATGTTTTTTAGCTTAGTAGTCTTTGTGACTTAAGCCAATGGTTTCTAATTTAGGGCAATATATAAAATAATTAGGCACATAATCACACGATTTAATAATCTGATCTACAAAAGTTTATGTTGTAATGTATCATTCAGTCTCATACATACCTAGAAGATTTAAATATAAAGGCCTAAAACAACTGCCTAATGTGCAATCAGCCCAGGTTCGAATCTCAGAAGGGTGTGGCTGACTGATGAGAACAAATAAGTTTGAAATAGCTATATCAGTCTCCCTTTAATTCTTTTTTAGCAATCCAAAAAAAATTACGCAAATAATGATTGTTGCAGTTGCAACTACCGCCTGTGGATGGCCTGAGTTTGGGCTGATACAGGCAAAAAAAGATTTGGCCTGTATTTGGGCCAGCAAGGTGTTCAAAATACTCAAGACATATCTCCCCTGCCTCTTCCCTCCCCGATGCAGCTGACAAAGTGCGAAAGAGCCTGTGGCCTAGAGGTTAAAACAACTGCCTAATGTGCAATCAGCCCAGGTTAGAATTTCAGAAGGGTGTGGCTGACTGACAATGAGGTGGTCACTGACCTCGAGCCAGACATCCTAGAATGTGAAGTGAAGTGGGCCTTAGAAAAGCTGAGCAACAACAAAGCTAGTGGAGGTGACAGTATTCCAGCTGAGCTATTCAAAATCTTAAAAGACGATGCAGTAAAAGTGCTACACTCAATTTGCCAGCAAATTTGGAAAACTCAACAGTGGCCACAGGATTGGAAAAGATCAGTTTACATTCCAATTCCAAAGAAAGGCAGTGCCAAAGAATGTTCAAACTATCGCACCATTGCACTCATTTCTCATGCTAGTAAAGTTATGCTTAAAATTCTACAAGCTAGACTCCAGCAGTATGTGGATCGAGAACTACCAGAAGTACAGGCAGGATTTCGAAGAGGCAGAGGAACTAGAGATCAAATTGCTAACATACGCTGGATCATGGAGAAAGCTAGAGAGTTCCAGAAAAACATCTACTTCTGCTTCATTGACTATGCTAAAGCCTTTGATTGTGTGGATCATAACAAACTGTGGCAAGTCCTTAAAGAGATGGGCATACCAGACCATCTTATTTGTCTCTTGAGAAATCTATATGCGGGCCAAGAAGCAACAGTGAGAACTGGACACGGAACCACTGATTGGTTCAAAATTGGGAAAGGAGTCCGGCAAGGCTGTATACTGTCGCCTTGCCTATTTAACTTATATGCAGAGCACATCATGAGAAAGGCAGGGCTAGATGAATCAAAAGTTGGAATTAAGATTGCCGGAAGAAACATCAACAACCTAAGATATGCAGATGATACCACTCTAATGGCAGAAAGTGAAGAAGAACTAAAGAGCCTGGTGTTGCGGGTGAAGAAGGAGAGTGCAAAACTTGGGTTGAAACTAAACATTAAGAAAACCAAGATCATGGCATCTGGCCCTCTCAATTCCTGGCAAATAGATGGGGAAGAAATGGAGGTAGTGACAGATTTTATTTTCCTTGGCTCCAAGATCACTGCAGATGGGGACTGTAGCCAAGAAATTAAAAGACGCTTGCTCCTTGGGAGGAAAGCCATGGCAAATCTAGACAGCACACTAAAAAGCAGAGACATCACCCTGTCAACAAAAATCCGTATAGTCAAGGCTATGGTCTTCCCAGTTGCAATGTATGGCAGTGAAAGCTGGACCATAAGAAAGGCTGAGCGCCAAAGAATTGAAGCCTTTGAACTATGGTGCTGGAGAAGACTCCTGCGAGTTCCTTGGACTGCAAGGCGATCAAACCGGTCAGTCCTAGAGGAGATCAACCCTGACTGCTCTTTAGAAGGCCAGATCCTGAAGCTAAAACTCAAATACTTTGGCCACCTAATGAGAAGGAAGGACTCACTGGAGAAGAGCCTAATGCTGGGAAAGATTGAGGGCAATAGAAGAAGGGGACGACAGAGAATGAGGTGGCTGGATGGAGTCACTGAAGCAGTAGGCGTGAGCTTAGATGGACTCCAGAAGATGGTAGAGGACAGGAAGGCCTGGGGGAACATTGTCCATAGTGTCGCGATGGGTCGGACACGACTTCGCAACTAACAACAACAACAACAACGTGGCTGACTGATGAGAACAAAAAAGTTTGAAATATGCAAAGATATATATATATATATATATATATATATATATATATATATATATATATATATATATATACTGTACATGTATGTATTCCTGTAGAATTGTTCACATTCTAAAATGCTATATTTTTTATCATTTGATTGTCCTGAATCTTACAGTGAAGCAATTACAGCCAATGGAATGTGAGGTGTGTTTTTTTTTAAAAAAAAAACACTTGTAATTTCTCCTATTTATCCATTTTTTCTTCTTTTTCTTCATTTATCCTTTAAAAATTTATTTTTCCTGTAGAATGAGAAGTTGAAAAAGTAACAAAGAAGGAAGCAAAGGCAGGCAGCTTCCATTTAGTTGCAAAAAAAGATAGATATGTCTGTCACCAGGATTAAGTTTGTAGGTGAAGTCTTTTCTTTTTCAGCATACAATCTACTGCAGCTCCTCTATATTTATAGCTACCACTATGCCAGAGCTTAGGAAAGGACTGAGCAGAGGACAAATCATATATACCTGACTGCCAGAATGAGATCTTCCCACTGATCCTCCTTTACCTTTCATCCAGAATGATTACTTAAACCTCTTCCAAATGAGTTGCCTTCCAAGTAACAGAGAATTACATCTGTCTATCATTCATTCCAGAAATAAAACTAGATGGAGCCACAAGCCACATGAAGCATAAATCCTTCCAAATAAATACCATAAATTGCCAGACAGCGTATGAAAAATGACTGCACTAAATGCTATGTCTGAAACATATCTATTGGTAATCCAATAAAAGTCCAAACTCTTTTATGTAACACAAAGTATAAAAAAAGGTTTAGTTACATTCCATTGCAACTAATTCCTACAATAACAGTAAATTATAACCAGTAAAAAAATAATACTGTTTGCAGCTACAATAAGAAAATAAATAAAAGACTATGTATATTTTTTAAATGTTATCTCTGCACTTATCAGCTTGCCCAAAGTGTCAGACTGAAATAAGTTATGCCTGCATTTGAACTGTTTTGCAATTCACATGCATTCAGGTTTTACAAATTCATTGCAAGTAATGAGAAATTAGATAAGAATAAGGACAGGACTTTTCTGGTCTGGAGAGAAGCAAGGGGAAGCGGTATAGATTTAATTTCATATGGCAATTTATGGATAGCTTTTTTCATTTCTATGTGACATTTTTCTTTTCCGATGAAGATTTTGTTGTACAAGTCATATTCCATATTTTCTAGGTTTTGCCGCACAATATTCAAGGCTGCCAGCTAAAGGCTTGTTTGACAACAATGGTTATGAGATATGATTTGATTTTCCATTCCCCATCCCCACAATCTTAAATTCAAGACCAGATCGTTAGGACAAATTGATGACATGAGAAGGGATGGGGCAGCACTGACATTTGTGAGAATAGCAAACTTCTTCTCCTTTATCCATGATTATCAGGAGACAATCAGTACACATTCCTTAGTTTTCTTATTAAATATATAGAATGATATATATAATTTCTAAATCATATCCCTGATGAATATACAGTAGATTTAAGGAATTAGATCTGATAGACAAGAGTGCCTGAAGAACTATGAACAGAGGTTCGCAACATTGTACAAGAAGTAGTAACTAAAACCATCCCAAAGAGAAAGAAATGCAAGAAAGCAAAATGGCTGTCTGAGGAAGCTTTGCAAATAGCTGAGGAAAGGAGGGAACTGAAAGGCAAGGGAGAAAAAGAAAGATACACTCTATTGAATGCAGAATTCCAGAGAATAGCTAAAAGAGATAAGAATGCCTTCTTAAATCAACAGTGCAAAGAAATAGAAGAAAACAATAGAATAGGGAGGACCAGAGATCTCTTCAAGAAAATTGGAGAGATGAACGGAACGTTTCATGCAAAAATGGGCATGATAAAGGACCAAAATAGCAGGGACCTAACAGAGGCAGAAGAGATTAAGAAGAGGTGGCAAAATTACACAGAAGAACTATACAAGAACGAGCTTGATAACCACAATGAGGTGGGCACTGACCTCAAGCCAGACATCCTAGAATGTGAAGTGAAGTGGGCCTTAGGAAAGCTGAGCAACAACAAATCTAGTGGAGGTGACAGTATTTCAGCTGAGCTATTCAAAATCTTAAAAGATGATGCAGTAAAAGTGCTACACTCAATTTGACAGGAAATTTGGAAAACTCAACAGTGGCCACAGGATTGGGAAAGATCAGTTTACATTCCAATTCCAAAGAAAGGCAGTGCCAAAGAATGTTTAAACTATCGCACCACTGCACTCATTTCACATGCTAGTAAAGTTATGCTTAAAATCCTACAAGCTAGACTCCAGCAGTATGTAGATCGAGAACTACCAGAAGTACAGGTAGGATTTCAAAGAGGCAGGGGAACTAGAGATCAAATTGCTAACATATGTTGGATCATGGAGAAAGCTAGGGAGTTCCAGAAAAACATCTACTTTTGTTTCATTGACTATGCTAAAGCCTTTGATTGTGTGGATCACAGCAAACTGTGGCAAGTCCTTAAAGAGATGGGCGTACCAGACCATCTTATTTGTCTCTTGAGAAACCTATATGTGGGTCAAGAAGCAACAGTGAGAACTGGACATGGAACCACTAATTGGTTCAAAATTGGGAAAGGAGTCCGGCAAGGCTGTATACTGCCACCCTGCCTATTTAACTTATATGCAGAGCACATCATGAGAAAGGCAGGGCTAGATGAATCAAAAGTTGGAATTAAGATTGCCAAGAGAAATATCAACAACCTAAGGTATGCAGATGATACCACTCTAATGGCAGAAAGTGATGAGGAACTAAAGAGCCTCTTGATGCAGGTGAAGAAGGAGAGTACAAAAGTTGGCTTGAAACTTAACATTAAGAAAACCAAGATCATGGCATCCAGCCCTCTCAATTCCTGGCAAATAGATGGGGAAGAAATGGAGGTAGTGACAGATTTTATTTTCCTGGGCTCCAAGATCACCGCAGATGGGGACTGTAGCCAAGAAATTAAAAGACGCTACTCGGGAGGAAAGCCAAGGAAAATCTAGACAGCACACTAAAAAACAGAGACATCACCCTGCCAACAAAAGTGCGTATAGTCAAGGCTATGGTCTTCCCAGTTGCAATGTATGGCAGTGAAAGTTGGACCATAAGAAAGGCTGAGCACCAAAGAATTGAGGCCTTTGAACTATGGTGCTGGAGAAGACTCCTGCAAGTCCCTTGGACTGCAAGGCAATCAAACCGGTCAGTTCTAGAGGAGATCAAATCTGACTGCTCTTTAGAAGGCCAAATCCTGAAGTGGAAACTCAAATACTTTGGCCACCTAATGAGAAGGAAGGACTCACTAGAGAAGAGCCTAATGCTGGGAAAGATTGAGGGCAAGAGAAGAATGGGACAACAGAGAATGAGGTGTCTTGATGGAGTCACTGAAGCAGTAGGCGTGAGCTTAAATGGACTCCAGAAGATGGTAGAGGACAGAAAGGCCTGGAGGAACGTTGTCCATGGGGTCGCGATGGATTGGACACGAATTCACAACTAACAACAACAACAACAATATAATTTCTCAAAGTTTATATTAGTTCTTGGTATTTTGTGTAGAACCCAACTGAAACCAATCGCATTCAGCTTTTCAACACCTTATTTTTCCTTTATCCTTGATCACCAAATTATCATACTAAATTATTTCTCAAACCATTTTCTTTGCAAGTACATAATGGAGGTGGTTTTATTATATCAAGGACAAAGCACAAAAAGCCATACATTCTATTGCCAGAATATTTTGTTTTCTTCTGCATCTTGAATTATTCTTCCACTCATGGCAACATTGTTTTAATTTAAAGAATATTGCTGCTATGGCACATTGAAGAACATGGAAGTCAACTGGTCTCTGTTCATAGCTATCTTTGTCCATTACACTGAAAATGGGTTAGATTTATATGAAAACTCCTCCTTTCCCCAAGATCCTGAGTACACAGTGATGTCAAGGTTGACCATGTTAGCAATTAACTGTCATTAAGAGATTTATATCTTAAAATAGTTGTCTGAAATTTCAGGCACAATTTGATTCAGCAAGCTGCATTAGGAAATATAATGGTTAGGCTATGTAGTCATTCAATAGCTTTTATTGTAGTAATAAAGTCTTGCTTTTTATCATTTTGTTGGTCAGTACTGTTACCATACTGTTTGTTGCATCTCAATATGTAGCTGCCTAGCTAAAATGCCAATATCTCAGTGTCCTTCACTTTAAATATCAGTATAGATTCTTCAGATGTGGTCCTTTGAGAGTAAAGCTACTGTACATTTAAAAGGGTTTTTTTCCCCTGAAGTTCTTACTTGATGGTGGAACCTGATGAACACTATAAACAAGCAATGCAAAACAGACATTTGGAAAAATAATAAAACAATAGATAACTTTTCCATGCTTTCACCATGATCCAAAGCTTATTAGTGCCCTTCACATGACACTAGAGAAACTAGTTTGTGACCAGAAAATCCAGGCATAGCACACTTTTTAATCTATGGTGGCCTACCAAGAGTTCACACAATGACTTCATCTTGGTAAGTCACAAACTGACAAACTGTCTTAGCTAAATGCAGGTTATTCTATTAGCAAGTCATTCTACTGATGTTTTGACTGAATTCTGAGTTCTAAATAACCAGCTTCCCACCCACCCACCCGCAGACCTTCTTGGTTTACACATGAAGAGGCAATGAATGAGGACTAGTGGGTAATATTAAGTACTGGGGGAACAGAACAGAAAACACAAACTATGGAGCAACATAACAAAGTGAAGCACTGTTCTGAAATCAGAATGGGAGAGGAGGAGCAACAGAGTGGTTTCAGAAGTATTAGTCATAAAAAACATAATTCACTCTCTCTTTTCTAAATGATAAAAAGGGGATAAATATTTTCATTATGCTTCTCTATTGAGGAACTCAGACTTCCCTCCCCTATACACACTGCCATTAAACCCCACAGTTTTGTCAACTAGTCCAAGGATACCCAGCAGGTTTTTTTAGAGAAAGAGGTCTTGAACCTGAATCAATTGAATTAGAAGCCCTAAATCTCTAAAGTCTCTAAAGTCACAGAACAGATGGGTCTATGACAATTTGCCATGGCCAACTCATCATAGGACAACTCATTACACCAATAATAAAGAAATGGTGGAACAGAATCATTAAAGAAAGGATGCAAAAGGAGGGACAAAATGAAATGTGATTGACAAAAATTAAAATATTTTTATTTATTTTAAATAATTAAATAGAATTGTTAAATTGTTCCATAGTGAGTTGTCCCATGGCAAGGTGGCCATGGTGAGTTGGCCACAGTGAGTTGGCTGTGGCAAGTTGTCCCATTCCCAAACAGATATCCTAGAGTGGCTAGTTTTGGGGAAACGTTACTTCTATACAGTTCTTGTTATGGGACAGTATCTACCATTCACAGGTAGATACTGTCTCATAACATCTAAGCAGACTTATGAGGGCTGCCAACTCTCTTCAGCTTTTCAGTACACTGGCCTGCCTCCATCACTTGTGACTTCTCATGATCTCAGCTTCCATCTGCTTTTTTCTAATCTCTTTTGCTCACCTGTTGACTTCTCACTGCCTGTCTGTCACCCATCCACCTATCTCCCCAATGCTTTTGCAAGAATCTACCTTTGCTTACTAATGTTTGGGAGCAGCTGCGAATCAATGAGCTACAGTTCATAATCTGTTCCAATATGCTGCTGCCCTAGTCCTTGCCCGAAGTAATTGCAGTTGGACTGGCAATTAATTGAGATCTTGTAACTTCTGCATTGCTATGAGAGCAATCTAAAGTGGCAACACCTTGTAATAGTTTCAAGAAAAAGTGGCTTGAAATGTTAGCTAGAATACTGAAACACTTAACACATACACCTCTAATTATATGGTCTAATCCCTGGCTAAATCTGGAAACAAGGCTGATTTTCTGCTTGCTTGCTTTGACAGGTTTCTTCAGCTGCATGGGCTGTGTTTCCTCTGAAGCTAATTTTATATGCTCTCATAGGGAAAGGGTTGATGAGCAGTAAGATCACATGCTTTTCTGCACAGGACCGTTTGCGTGAATTCTTGGGTCTTCTTCGGGATGCTTCAGATGGACCCTATGGGAAACCTCTGCAATAAATGAAGCAATAGGTTCCCCAGTTCCGGAGGCTGGGTGGACAGAAGCAACCAAGCCCCAAAAGTATGAGTTACCTTGTGTAAGAAAGAACATCATGAAATAACTTTTTCATGAATGAAGGTGGATATACATATCCCAGGATAATGTTGCAGGATCCCATCTGGGTCGGTCACTGGGAGGAGAGGTTTTTAGTCTTCCAAGCTTTTGGACTGGTGCTGGAGCCCCTGGCTAGAGAGAACTTCCCTGAGCATGGGCTTCAACACGAGTTCGAAAACTCAGAAGACAAAACTCCGGTCCCAGTGACCAACCCAGATTGGATCCTGCAGACAAATTTTTGCTGTAAGCTCGAAGCCTGCAATCTAACACTTCTGAAAGAAGGTGAAGGAACTAATGTAAGAAACGAGCTCAAATAGTGTAGAAGAATTGGGAAGCAGAAAGGAAATATATACGACATAAATCAGGGCAAATGTCAGGAGGAATAAGGTACAAGTAGTACCAAAGGAACACCAGAGCAAAATGGTGCAATCCTGTGCAAATAAAAACTTGTGTTTTTTTAAAAAAATACTTGGATGATCCTTAAATTACTGGGAATATTAACTGAAAGAATTAATATATAACCAAAGCATCTGGGAAAGATTCTTTGCATTTATTCATTTCCACAATCATTCTGAATAAGAGCAGTTTATCTGAATAGCAAGTACTTAAAATTTCAGAGTATTCTGAAAGCATCTTTACTGTCCTAATTTACTTACTATTTATTTATTTATTTACCTAATTTACTTACTTTTGTAGGTAACCAAGCCTACCTGGGTTGCTGAAATAGCAACTTACAGTGCCACATTGATTTATTTGATCATTATTTATGTATTATCAAATCAGTGTCAACTCTTAGTGACTAGATATATTCCACGTAGACTACTGTGCTACATGCCTGTAGTTTAATGTGTAGAAAACACTTACCAAATTCAAACTACTGGGAACTGCAAAATCAACAGGGTGACTCAGCCTTGTACATATCATGAGATAGGGAACAGATGGCAGAGAGACCAAGATACACCATTTACCTAGAAACACTGAATGTGTTTCTATATCTGCGGCTGACTCACAAATTCTTTGTGTTTTGATATTCTTCAAAGCACAGAGCAAGTATTAGTTTGTAGTGATTTTAGAGATGGCAAGAAAGCTAGCTTAAATGTAGCAATTCTTATGTATTCTTACTAGATCAGAAACTTGAAGGTTTGCAGTTGCAGAATAAATCCTTCCTTCCTTCCTTCCTCCCTCCTTCCTCCCTCCTCCCTCAGAAACCCTCAAGAACCTAAACAAATATCTACATCATTGTATATTTTTATGGTTCACTTTCCCTCAAGGTAAATAAAAATGAAAAAAAAATGACTTTTTATTGTTCATGATGTTGCAAGCACTGCACCCATTTCCATGGGAACAAGCTGAGCTAAAGGTTCTCATTCAGGAAAAGGACAGAAAATGTGACTCAAACTTAATCTCTCCATCAATGAAAAAAATAGCCCATTGTAGACACACTCCATCTCTCTGTCTTTAGATTTGAGCCAATAACGGTCCAGAGCAGCTTCTAAAATCCTCTTTGCCATCTACTAGCCATGACTTGCTGCAACTAAAAAAAAACCTACTTGAAAGCTGGTGACTCTCTCTAGCAAGAACAGGGTGGAATTTAGTAGGAGAGGAAATTTGAAGGTTTATTTATACTCAGTGAGGCTTAGGTAGAGGCCTGCAGGAAACAAAGGTCTGGAGAAAATATTTAATACAATACACACAGATGGAAGGGATGTCAAGTAGTTGGGCCTAAGAATTCAAAAAACCCTAGAAAACCTAGATAAAAGTAACAGTTGGCAGAAAATGATTCATCGGTTGTGTTTTTATTAATGCTGCTTGTTCAATTGTCAATAATTCTATATCTGCTACAATTATCTGTCTTTCATTGCTGTTGGTTCAAAGGATTTCACATTACAAAGCACTAGATTTGAAATGGATAAAATCCATTTAAATGATTGGGGAAGGATGAAATGAACATTCCAAAAATAGTAGCAATTCTGATTAATTTTGGGGAATGCTGAATGCACCTTGAGTGGTGTATAAGTCTGCATTCAAAGAAAGGCATTAAAAAGGAAGCAAAAGCCAAGCCAGGAATTAAAACAGATTATTTTGGAAATGGCCACAAAAGGAAACAAATGATTTGAGAAGTAGCCCAGACAGTATTCAACAGTGCTTTAAAATGCTATTCAGATCTTAGAGTCATGCAGTTAGTTGCCATTAATTTATTCTCCACAATCCTTCCCTCATTGCTGTTATAAAAATTAAAATCCTTCTTATCTTGCTAACTTCAATGTTATGTTTATAATCTAGTATCAATTTTTCCAAAACTACTTGGGGCTGGTTATACTGGTGAAAAGGGGAAAGCTGGAGCCAATTTTTTAAAATGTATTCTTAGGAAAAAGTAATGTCCTTAGTTTTTTTCTCAATCCTGATTTTTTGGAGGGCAGGGAGGGATAGAGAGTTTCTATTCAATAAATAATATTTGCAGTGTAGCAGGAGCTCATCACTTAGGGCAAAGACAGGGAACAATGGCCCCTTTATGACTTGTGGACTTCAACTCTCAGAATTCCTGAGCCACCATGTCTGGCTCAGGAATTCTGCGAATTGAAGTCCAAAAGTCATAAAAGGGCCATCGTTCCCTACCCCTGACCCAAGGATTCCTCAAGTAGAGAGAATATGAATGGAGATGCATGTCATCTGAAAATGTCATAGGTATTTCCTCTATGTCATCATAATTTATTGAAGAGTGATGGGTCAAGGACTAAATCCAGAGGTTCGTTTTGACTTAATATAATTTTGGCAACTATATGTTGAAGTACTATCTTGAGATCAAGAGAGAAAAAGTAACTTTAGATACCAGAAATCATTGAAGGGAAAGCTTTAGTCCTTTTAGTTAGGTTAATTCAAGAAACAGGCAGTACAGGAAATCCAAAAATGCTACTCTATTGTTGTAGAGTATGGTAGTATAATCTTGAAACTTGCCCAAGTTCATCTCTACCCCATCCTATACGAAACAAAACCAAGATGGAATTATGCTAAACTTCTTTCTATGCTTGCTTCAATCTCAGGACTTGAGATTTCCAGTCCAAGTCCTTCCTTAGCAGCTCTTTCCTTTTTTATGCCTTCCCCAAGATCAGTCCTAAATTCCTTTACAGAAAGGTTTTTACTGGCTTGTCAAAGAAATGGATCTGTAGCCGATCTTGGAGACATCTTGTGAAAAAGAAATTTCAAAAGCTTCAAAGAAATTCCACATTAATAACTCACTAGTAGAGGAGAACATATCTCAGTTCTCAATTTTCTCTACTAATTTTTGGCATTAAACCCCATTAAACAATGTCTCTGTGAAACTTGTTTCCCTGATTGTGCTTTTCAGTTGAAAGGCTTAACAAATAATCAATGTAACTTAATTAAGAAATCATGGTCAAAATGAAGCATGGCTTAGCACAACACAGAAAGATAACAACAGAAAATGGAGAAACATATTGGTAGCAAAACTAGTTTATATAACAAGATACAACAAGTGAACAAGGTCTTATAGCAGATAAGATAACAAATAATGTAGAGACACAGTTGGCAATTTTTTATTTATTTATTAAATGTATATGTTGTCCATTTCAATATCCAAAGAGACTCTGGTGGCTTACTTAGGACCTAAATTTGTTAAAGAGTCATGGCATTACTTGTCTCCCAATGTGCTATATGTTATAAGTTGGAATATTATATACAGTGCATTCAGACCCCCTTCACTTTTGTCAATTTTGTTATGCTGCAGCCTGATTATACTGTTGTTAAAATTCATTTTTGTTCATCAGTACCCCATAATAACAAAGTGAAAACAGAATTTTAGAAATGTCTGTAAATTTGTTAAAAAGAAAAAAAAATGGCATAAGTATTCAGACCCTTTGCAACAACACTTGAAATTTAGCTCCGGTGTCTCCCATTTCTCTTGATCGTTGTTGACATGTTTCTACACCTTGAATACCTTTGGTATATTAAATTGATTGGACATGATTTGGATTGGCACACACCCCTCTATAGAAGGCCTCACAGCTGACAATGCATACTGTAGCAGAGTAAAATCCATGAAGTCAAAGGAACTCCTGCAGAGCTCAGAGATAGAATTATTGCAAGATACAGATCTGGGGAAGGCTACAATAAAATTTCTGCTGCACCAAAGATCCCTAAGAGCACAGTGGCCTCCATAATTCTCAAATGAAAGAAGTTTAGTACAACCAGGACTCTTCCAAGAGCTGGTCGCCCAGTCAAACTGAGCAGTCTGGGAAGAAGGGCCTTAGTAAGAGAGGTGACCAAGAACTCAATGGTCACTCTGACTGAGCTCTAGAGATCCTGTGTGGAAGTGGGACAGAGTTCCAGAAGGACAATCATCACTACAGCCCTCCACTGATCTGGGTTTATTGGAAAGTGGCTAAACAGAAGACTCTCCTCAGTACAAAACACATGAAAACCTGCTTGGAGTTTGCAAAAAAGCACCTGAAAGACTCTCAGACTGTGAGGAACAAGATTCTCTGGTCTGATGAAACCAAGATTGAACCATTTGGCCTCAATTATAAACATTATGTTTGGAGGAAACCAGGTACCACTCATCACCTGCCCAATACCACCCCAACAGAGAAGCATGGTGGTGGCAACACCATGCTGTGGGGGTGTTTTTCAGCAGCAGGGATAGGAAGACTAGTCAGGGTTGAGGGAAAGCTGAATGGAGCAAAGTACAGGGATATCCTCAATGAAAACCTGTTCCACAGTGCTCAGGATCTCAGAATGGGCCGAAGGTTCACTTTCCAACATGACAATGGTCCTAAGCCCACAGGCAAGACAAACACAGGAGTGGCTTAGGGACAACTCTGTGAATGCTCTTGAGTGGCCCAGCCAGAGCCCTGACTTGAACTCTATTGAACATCTCTGCAGAAATCTGAAAATGGCTGCCCACCGATAGTCACCATGCAATCTGACTGAGCTTAAGATGATTTGCAAGAAAGAATGGCAGAAATCCCCCAAACCAAAGCTTTTTGCATCATACCCCAAAAGATTCGAGGCTGTAATTGCTGCTGAGGGTGCTTCAACAAAGTACTGAGTGAAGGGTCTGAATACTTATGCCAATGTGATATTTCAGTTTTTTTCTTTTTAATAAATTTACAGACATTTCTAAAATTCTGTTTTCACTTTGTCATTATGAGAGTGTAGATGAATGAGAAAAAAATGAATTTCAACAATTGTAGAATCAGGCTACAGCAAAGCAAAATTGACAAAAGTGAAGGGGGTCTGAATACTTTCTGAATGCACTGTAAGTGTAGTGTTGTCTTATTACAATAAATGTGATGTATAAAAATGTCATAAATCTTGATATCACAAGTGACCTTATTAAAATATGCGGAGAGGGACTTTAACCAACCAAGACATTAGTTTCACCACAGTAAATTATAATGAGAATTTGTTTAGTTTTGGATTAGCCAAAGTATGAACAGTTCAACAAACCATAGTACAAAAATGGCTTAATAGGATGCAGTTAACACAGTGCCACTGATCTTGAAGTAACTGTTGTAGAACAACATAATTTTTAAGCAAGTTTTAATGGGAAACAGTTAAAATACATATTCATCAAGTTCAAATGATGATTCAAATTTCTCATCCCTGATCCGAATAGAAGTAGGTCAGAATCTTACATTGAGGTTAATAAGATCCATGTTTCAAGTCTCCAATCACCTACAGAATTCATTAGGTAATTTTGAAATATCTCAACCTGATAAAATGAGGGATGACTTTATGTATGCCACTTTGGGTTTTCAGAAAAAAAGCAGCTGTAAACAATATGCACAGAGAGAGACACATGCACACACTTAAAATGTAGAGATAGAACTAATTAATTAATGAAAACAGCTGTAAGAAATGAAAAGTAAGGCTACCTTATCTAAAAAAAAATTAGTCTTGGATACAATCTTTAAATCAGAACAATTCATACGTGGAAAAAAATCACTCTTGAACAACAATTGAAAGAAGATCACAGATCTGCATGAATTACACATACTGTATGCCTTTACAATATCTGAACTACACCTCACTAGGGTAAATCGTGCAACATATGTTTTCCATAAGTATTACTGTAAAAATGTCAGTACACATTTTCTGACATCTGTTTTTTCCCAGCAGCATTGCATGATGGACAGAGTTCGCAATTCCAATATATAAGAAGCTAAAGGCTACATCAGAATCAAATCCATCACCATCTACTGGATTATATTGACACTTTACTGGACATCTGAAACCTTACCAAATTCTTTAACCATACATCAAGAATCGCTAATAGTTTAACTATTGTCTTCCTGCTATTCTATGTCATTCAAGCAACAGGGCTCCCCCCTCCCACAAATAAGCTTAGTCAAAATGCCAAACACTGTGACTGAAATCAGAATCCCAAAATATTTCTGTCAATCTAACAACTATCCATCTCAGAACAACAGAAGTTACATCTATTAATAAGCATGTGAGAAGAATTTTATACATTAAACTATTTTAAAATGTGATGTGTTTAAAGTGATGTTATATAATTAAAACCATAAGTCTTTCCTTAGGTGATTTGGGGACAATCACACTCTCTCAGCCCAACTCACCTCAGTTTGTTGTTGTGAGGAAAATAGGAGGAGGAAGGGGGTAATCAGGTATGTTCGTTACCTTGAGTTATTTATAAAAATAATAAAGGCAGGAAAGAATTTGGAAGTGAGTAGAGCAATGGTTTCCACAGGTGGTGGATATCTTTTTTTTAAAACAAAAGTTTCTCAAAAGTTAACTCTGAGAGATTGCCACCCCTAGCAGACCCATGCTTGACTTCTTTAGCCTGTCCCATTTAGTGAGCTGAATAGTTTAGTAAGAATCTTCTCTTAATCCCAGCTCTTGAATAACTTAAAAGCAAAAAACTAAAGCTTAGAAAAGAAGAGAACAAAATTGTCTTCACCCCACCAAAACATAAAGGACTACCTCAAATCTTTTCAGTTCTTAAGTGGAAGAAATTTTAAATTTCTTACCTGGAAGAAATTTTAAATAAGAAAGTTAATTTCAAAACCAAAAATAATATTATAAGTCTTTATTTGAAAAAGGAAAAAAATAAGAAAAACAATGAAAGGCTGTGATCACACTTTATATTCAAGCAAATAAAATCAGTTTAGTCGGTTGTGTGTCGCTTTTCTGAATAAAATATAACGTAAGTTGCAAAATATTGAGGAAAGAAAAAATCTGAAAATTTATGCTGATCACCTTAATAACTGTTGCTAGGCAGACAGCAGTGTAATCAATATAACACTTTTATGGGAATGAGTTCAATAAAAGCCAGTCTCTTAGGGTCTGTAATAGCATAGTGTTCCTCATTATTGCAAATAGTCTAGCCAGAAAATTAATTTGTTGCTAAATCTAGACTCCAGAAGAGGGTAGAGGACAGGAAGGCCTGGAGGAACATTGTCCATAGGGTCGCGATGGGTCGGACACGACTTCGCAACTAACAACAACAACAAATCTAGCTTCTTAACAATACTAATCTTAACATTTCAAGAAAGTCAGTACATTCCAACCTGGTAGGCTTTTATTAAAAATGCATCCAATAACAACAAAAGTCTGTGAAATGACTTAATTTAAAAAAAGAAAGACTGGAGGAATACAGCATTGAGATGTTTGCAACCTGACTGGTTTCAGCATTTGACTGTATTCCAAGTTCACCCACAGAAGTGGCGAGATGCTTGACTAGAATCCTAGTCTGAAGTTATAGAGCCTATTTGGCAATGTGAGGTTTTCTTGTCCTTGAATTATACTGGCAGCAAAAAGGGGAATCTGGATAACTTCCAGCATGTGCTTAGAGAATCTTTTCCCAAAGACCAAACTCTTGGAAAGATTGTAGGAGTCAAAGTCAACAAACCTGCAGAACAGTAGGTTAAATGTTGACAAAACACAAAAAAGGGTAGAGAAAATGTTGAGGTAAAACAAATCAGGTAACTTTTTGATTACCACCAATAGATTTTACAATATAATTCCCAGAAGTGATATCCAAAGCTATTGTATATTACAATCTGAATTAACCAAAGATGTGACTTCACTATAGATAGCTTAATCCATACTGAAGTTGTCTGATTTAATTCAAATGTAGACTTTTCCATCTTCAAACCATTAATCTGGAAAAAGGATCCCATTAAATTTCTTGATCCTTTACCATCTTTAAAAACCATTCACTAAAATTCACCTCACTAAAAGATGAGGATAAAATAAATCAGGATATATAACTTTATTTAACAAAATAGATCATGCAGAAACATCTGACAAGTCAGCCATATTATAAAGGTTGTCTCTTTCCTCCTGAGCCTTTGATTAATTCTTCAACATTTAGGTCCAGGTATGAAAACTCAAGTAAACAGGAAGAAATAAAGAGGTCTTTGGGAACATGTTTATACAACTGCTCTTTATCGCATTTTAAACATTAAAAAACTGTGCACCCTTCTACACTATTTTTATAATTAACACATCTGACTTTCTTCCCTTATCATTAGTTTAGAAAATTCTTTCTGTAATCACAGAAAGAATGTAAATCAGGGGTGTCAAACTGCTGGCCCATGTGCCAGTTGCATCATATGGAGGCCGCGCCCACCCCAGCTCCAGCAATGCAAAAAAGTCACGATATGTCGTAACATGTCATGTGACATGGCGAGTTTGACACCCATAATGTAAATCAACTTGCTTTCCTTATTACTGATACTCATTTTCAATCAGTGTCAGACAAGAACACATCTAATCTGCAATGTGATTATATCTGATTCTGTCAAATGATGACAAATATGAATGGCAGATCCCTATCAGGGAGCTTCTGGACTCCAATTATACCAACTCACTAGATACTTTATATCTTCAGATTTGCTACCGATTTTTTTTGGCAAAGATAAAACAGTTCAAAACAGAGGCACAGAATATTGAATACCATTCAGTTGTTTAATAACATCACTAGCCAAAAACAAGGTAACATTTGCATTTAATTTCAGTTCTGATTCAAATGAAATAGAAATTGTTCCAGGCCAATAAAAGTTCAGGAAACACATACCAATTGCTTACATTCCAGTTCCCATTATAATACTCACTTTGCATAATAAGAGTGGGCAAAGGCAGCTATTAGGGTTACAATCAAGTGTGTGCAATACATGCCATGAAACGTCCCACTGACAAATCGGTTTCTGTGTTTGTGTGTATCTGTGTGCATGCACGCACATACATATGATTAATTATGACTATAGCCAAGCCTGAAATACACCCCTCCCACAAGTTCTTGGGTTTTCCTGTATTCTTGAAAAAATGAACTCTGATTTACATGTATAATAAATAATAAAGGCTCATTCATCAAACCCAATCCACCAATAACTTCATTCTTGTTTTTCTATAAAAAATCATTAATCTGCACAAACCATCATGTAATAAAGTTATGGCTACAGAAAAGATATCAGGTTTATATAAAGTTCTTCCTCTAGTTCTCTACCTGGCCACAGAACAGTTGATTGACCTGCTAGGCACTGAAGCACCCTTCTGTCAACTGGCTCACAAAATTCCAGAAAATGTAACAGTTGACTCTTGCACATCACTCGACTTCATGAATGTCAAGGCTTGGCTATATCTTAGTGTCTTTATTGACAAACCATGGAATTATGGACCCTAAAGAAGGTCCCTGGCCAACAATCTGCCAATGCAATAAGAAAAATGCAGTAGAGCTACTTCACTTCTCTCCTTACCACAATGTAGCCTTTATATTGAGCTCAGTCAGAGTCATTTCTAGATTTTCTCCACCATTGAGTAATGTCTTCTTCATCACATCCCAGTGTTCCCAAGTAAAAAACCTCTAGAACAGGGGTGTCAAACTGCCAGCCCATGGGCCAGATGCATCGTAGCGAAACTGCGCCAACCCCATTGCTGGCAATGGCAAAAAAGACATGATATGTCATGACACGTCACATGACATTGCAAGTTTGACACCCCAGCTCTAGAATGTTCCAGTCCTTTTCATTCCTTACTCAACACCTTGCAGAGAAACTCTGCACACCTCTTACTGCTACTGTTCTGTGCGAAACACAGCTAAGCTACATTAAAAAGTAAGTCAATAAAAGTCAGGAACCAGGATGAGTTCTTGTTATTAGCTATTAGTTGGAGCAGTATTGGACACAGGGTGAATGCTATTCCAAAACAGTGTTAAACAGTGTTAAACCTATGTTCAAAAGCAGTCTCAGTCACATCTGACAAGCAGAAGAAAGGTCACACTATGAAGCAATAACAGTGATATTTAATATTAGTACAACTAAGGATGATATGAGTCTGTCACTTTAGGTAAGATCTGACATCAGATTGCGGCACTGTTATGTTGACATAGCTAAATAGGCAGGGCATGTTTATGTTGTGAGGAGTCCTTGGTGTTCTCTAAGCTTGACTGTTTTCTTACAGATATTTCATTACCCAAACTAAATAATATCATCAGTGTACTAATAATGCTACATAGTTTGGGTAATGAAACATCTACAAGCTCAGAGAGCACCAAGGACCCCTCATTTCAACCCTAAGCTATAAATATTCTTCTCTATATTTATGTTGTAACTACATGCAGGTGAGGAAAGTTCATTGCTTCTGACCATCAGTACCTTGTATATGGCAACTTTAAGCCTGAGATTTGAAAATCCCATCCCCCTCCCCGAAAGCTCAGTTACAGGCCATTAAAGGGAACTTGGTGAAGCGGTCCTCATTAATGAATAGATTTTTAAGAAATCCTGCTCTTCTCCATAAACTGGCATTTCTGCACCAGCTAAGCTTGCTTTTTTTTTCATATCAGCACTCTCTACAACAGGCAGGACTTGGCTTCTTTCTTAGAATAAGTAGGGAACAGTCCACATCTTGAGGAGATATCCAAGAATGTTTCCCTCAAGAGATATTTGTCAATCAAATTAAAACAAGATGTACCGGTAATCTGTTTGCCAAAAATTCAGATTATGAAAAAGATACAAAATATTTGAATTGCAAAAATTTGGGCAAAGAATTTATTTCAGCAGGAGTCAAAAAGGAGTGAAAAAGAGAAATAGAGTTGTATTGTAATTAAACCCTCAGTTATGACCCCAACTGACTACTGATTATTATAGTAAAGTCGGGGTTGAAGCCATTTTGCATGGGGCCAGGACTTTGATAATTGAAATATATGCTCCAAGTAAGGATAAGGTAACATTTTGCAATGAATTATGGATTAACTAATATAATTATATTAGTTAGTTAACCATATGGAAATTGGGGTTTAATGGAAGATTGGAATGGAATAATTTGTCCACAAAAAGATAAAACTTCTGATAAAGATATTAAAACGACTCAAGTTAAATTAGCAAAAAAAATCTTTAATATGATGGAAAGTTATTTTTCTGAAAGCCATAGATCTTTTTAAAGAATCTGGATGTTTTAGATAACTAAGAATTTGCTTATTCATAAAATGGAAATACTGCAAACAATAAGAGAAATGGAAATAAAAATTAGTTGTGCAAAACAAAAGTGACTGGACTGGATCCTTATGGATTTTTTGCTGAAAAGATAAAGAAAAAAATGAGCTTCTGTGATTTATAAGTTTGATAGTTAGAAACAATAGCTAATAGAAGAAAGAAATTGTGATGTAACTTTAGAGAAAGAAGGTAAAATCTAAATGCATTTAAATCTATTGTCAAAAAGATCAGAGGTTGCTTCTTTGTAATCTTGTCTTTTTAATTTATTTTTATTTTTCTATTTTCTGAGGAAGAGACGCTTGTCAATATTAATCTTCCAGGAACACATGGCTTCTTGAGAGCTCCAGATCTTCTTCCAAAGAAGAAATTGCTGGGGGCAGGGGAAGCATAGTATCCAAAATAATGTGCTAACACAGGATGGAACTTACAGTATAAACTACTAATCCAAATTAAACCTTATTATAAATTACTACAGACTTGTAGTAATTATTTTGAGTCTTGCCTGTACTCATTTTCCATTTTAGCATTGTTCACATGTATTTTTTCCAGTACTGAATAAATCACAAGATGTATTTTGAATCTTACCAGAGAAAACACTGGGAATCTTGGAGAGAAAGCTTTTGACTGTGCGAATAGGAATCCCACTTTTCTCATCTTGCATACGAGCTATGACATCTTCCATCTGGAGAAAAAGGAACAAATAAACATATTATGTTCTTGAGTAGTAAACAGACTGGATGAGTCTTAAGTTGATCTAATTCAGTACCCTGTTGCCACAGTGACCAAACTAAATGCCTAAGTGAAGAAAATAACCTCTGATATTGCAATTATATGTAGCTTTCTTAAACAGTAGCTACTAATAGCTAAAATAAGACCATCTAAGTTAGAGGCCACCATCATCTCTTTTGGCATCAATTCTAAGATAACTATTTTCTGTATCAAGAAACAATTTTTTTATCCTGAATCTTAATTATTCATATAGATTGACTGACAGTAGCTACATTCATATCCTACATTTTCCCTTGAGAGCTTAAAACAACATACAGCGGCGTCTCCACTAAAATTAATCCTCATGCTATTAATGCTGTGAAGAAAGCTGTAAAAAAAACCTAAACATAAAGACAGTAACTTGACCAAAGCAACAAGTAATCTCCATGGTCAAATGTTGACTTGAATCAGGATTTTCCCAATCCAAGATCTTAATGACTATATTGAAACAGATCCAAGACTTTAAACACTATACTGCCAATTAACACTCAAGGTCAAAGCTCTTATGAGAACTGTCCATAAATACAGCTTTGATAATACTGTAAACTGAAGGAAGAGACAGGAATGAGGTTAAGGACAAAGTTTATTTACTGAGCTAATCATTTCATCTAATGTTGTCAAAAAGTATTCTGTACCCAACATTGTTTTCAGCTTCTCCACAATTAATATAATAGCACTTAAACATACATACATCCTTCTTCAAAGTTCAATATATTGAATATAGTAGTAAGCTTTTGTTGATTAGTTAGTAAAACAATTGTCAGCTGAGTATTAATAATTTTGAGTACATCTTTACTGAATTCTTAAATGACTTGCTCATTCATATATAACTCTGGCACTGAATGTGGTACATATGGCTCTATTTCTGTGATATCACAGATTGGGAATGTTGATTATTTAATGCTACATTTTAATCATTTAAACATAGCATTTTTGACACTTGAAACCTGGAAAATTAAAATTTCTCATTAAAGGCCTGTGTTAGCTTGCAGAGTTTGTTGGGGGGAAATAGAACAGAAAAGAATAATAACTTTATTGTCACTGTGAATGTATACTAATTGGCATACATTAAAATGAAATTTCATTGCATACAGCTCTCAAAGGGTCACCACCTCCAATGTAGACTACATAAATATGACAAAAATAAATAAATACAGAACTATGCATATAGGTAAAGGTAAAGGTTCCCCTGCACATGCGTGTTAGTCGTTTCTGACTCTAGGGGCCAGTGCTCATCTCCGTTTCAAAGCCAAAGAGCCAGCGCTTGTCCAAGGACGTCTCCGTGGTCATGTGGCCAGCATGACTAGACGCCAAAGGTGCACGGAACACTGTTACCTTCCCACCGTAGTGGTCCCTATTTTTCTACTTGCATTTTTACATGCTTTCGAACTGCTAGGTTGGCAGAAGCTGGGATGAGTAACAGGCGCTCACTCTGTTACGTGGCACTCGGGATTCAACCCGCCAAACTGCCGACCTTCTGATCGACAAGCTCAGCGTCCTAACCCACTGAGCCACCGTGTCCCATATATTATGCATATACCCACATATATTATATGACACTGAAAAACCACAATCTAGTTTGCATTGTGTATACATGTGAAAAATGAATCTTGCGAGTTTACCAGATGGATGGCAAAGGGAACAAAGCTATTACAGAATCGGGTAGTCCTGCTAGAAATACTTCGAATCCTCCTCCCAAAGGGGAGCAACAGAAACAGACCATAAAGTGGGTGTGTGGGGTCTCTAACAATGCTTTGAGCTCTATAAGCAGATAGTGCTTATAAGCAGCATCCTGAATATCCTGATCTTATGTCAAAAACAGTCCGCTTTCAAGGTACATTTGAAAAATGGAAAGTATGAAAAAAATGAAACATGACTTATCTTTAAAAAGATTTTAATTTAAATGACAGCTTCCCGGAAAGTATTCCAATCTCTATTGCATGTTGTTTGTATGTGTATTTTTGCAGACATGTCCCTGTGATATGGTTCAGTCTTCCTTTCTGATCAAGACAAAGCAGCCTTCTTTTAAATATAAGAGAACGAAGGATGTTCCCTTTTCACTCACACTCACATATCCATAATGACTGATAATATTTCATTTAAGATTTCAATGTGTTTTTATATTAATATACGGGGGAGTCAAATGCCAATTGAAACTATGTTTGTACACTTTGCAAATAATTTTGAATCAAGTTGTAAAACCCTGCGCACCCCATTTCCAAAGGAAAGATTGTATCTTTGAGCAATACAGCCTTCTCTTCTCATAGTCTCTAGTTGCCATTTTTCACACTTGGTCAAAGCATTCACTTATTTATAGTTTCCTGTAACAAATTGTTCTCCAAGTGGAGAATACAAGTGAACAAACGAAGATTAAAACAAACTTAACCCATTAACATAACAGCTAATTTTAAAATCATGAAGAGCTAAGACCATTAAAAGCATCAATATTATGTATTCATTCAGCTTAAGGATAATTCTATAAACCTGAGGATAATGCAGATAAAACATGCAACTTTATGATTATAAAATCAATTAAACACAGAATGCTGCATAAATTGCAATATATGAAGCAGAGACTAAAAATCAGGGTAACAAACATATAAAATATCCAGGCAGGCTAGAAACAGACTAAAATACAGACCAAAAATAATAATAATAAAAAAACAGTTCAGCAAGAGCTAAAATATATTTCCTGACAAAATTAAGGTCTTCTAAAACCAAATGCTGGGGAGGAATATAAATATGCAGAGTTTTAAAAGTGTGCATTTCCACACCAATGTCTCAGTTTGGAGAAAGTATTCTCCCCAAGGTGATTTCATAAGAAACTAGTTCAGGCCTGCACAGCATGAGGCCTAAAAACAGCCCTGTGCAGCCCATCAGTATATTTTTAAAACTCAATGAATCCAGTACCACAAATATCACAACCATCATCGTTGGTGCCTCAAAATGCATGCTGCCAAGCACCACCAATGCCTACAGAACACAAATAGAGACACCATTTTGACAGATGCACAAACTATTCTCCCATTTTTCTCTTGAACTCCTTCAAATTTAGACTCTCAGTAAACAAGCACTTCATCTATAAATGCTACTAGATAACCTGAAGGGTGCTCATTTCAGAAATATTTCCTTACCTAAACAGAGAAACAAAATGACTTAAGGGGAGGCAAAAAAAAAAGCATTGGGAGCAGGAGCAAGGAAACTGCGAAACCCCATTAAGTTTCCTTGTGAGAATTTGGTAGGACGCATTGGAAATCTCCCTTCCCTTCTCTTCCCAATAGACAAGTAAATTACTACTACTGGGTGGAAGAGGGAGCCAGGGATTGCAAGAGAGTAGCACTGAAGCAGCTACAACTTCCCCTAATTTTATTCCCTCCAGAGCCATGGGTCCCAGATGTTAGACATATTCTGTACCTTGGTTCAAACATTGTTGCCTATGATGCACCGTTTCACACTATTAAAGATCATGATGAGACCTTTAGTTGTATATAGATGTCTCTTTCTTGAATTTATTTTGCATTACAAAATTAAATCTGAGTTCACAGAAACCCATAACTGTATTGCCAATTGATGAAATCCCAATTTTTTCTGCGTTATTCCATGTACCTGAAAGGAATATTATTTTACCCTTAAAAAAGTTTGCTTCCTAAAGAAACAATTAGCATCTTTAAATTAACTAAAGGTGTAGTAATAGGGGGCACATTCTTTTCCATGAATAATTCATCTATCTTTTTATCAAAACTGTCCTAAATTTTATCCTTCTTTCAGATAAATGCAGTGTACCTGAAAAAGGTATTTTTTATTCAAATGCAAATAATTATGTTCTCACTAACATAATGTACTAAAGCCATAATATACTAAAGCCAAACTTTTTCTACTAAAGCCATTTTCTGCTCTGATTGCCTAGCTCACGGGTAGGCAACCTCGGCTCTTTTATGACTCATGGACTTCAACTCCCAGAATTCCTGAGCCAGCCAAGAGCCGAGGTTGCTTACCCCTGCCCTAACTAGAATCTGTTGCAGCTGAATTAGGATAAAGCATTGAAATACTTGTCAAGTTTTGACTGAACAGGCAAGTGTTGTTTTCTAGCATGGTTGCCTCTCTCCCTGAGAGGCCATTGTTGACTTCGGAAACTACAAAGTAAAGAATTAGCTCCTTAGCTTTGCTTCAGCATTTCCTATCTAGTGGTCTGTTTATCTCCTATCAGTATCATCCAGACCAGCTCTGAGAATGCAATATTGCACTGTGTGTTGTTTTTTTTTTAAAAAGAGAACAAATCCAACTGTGCAGAAGGTGCAAAAGAGCTGCCATGGGGAGGAAGAAGAAAATCATAGTTCTGAAACCAATAAGGGAATTTGACATTTTCAAAATGGGGAGGGGGGAAGTATCACTGAGAAAACAGCAGTCACAGAGATACCACAATACAAGCCAAAATGCTCGAGCAAAGATCCAAAATGCGATATGCTCTAATTTGTAACATTTTTGTGAGATGGGGAGTTGAATTGAAAAATCCTAACATTTATTAGCAAGCTAAGTGTTTTATAAATGACCAAATTTAATTTGAATTTCTCTCATTCGTTGCTAAATGTACACATTTACCAGGATAAGCTAATAGATATCGTGTTTTATGAAGAAAATAATTGAATCTCAAGGTGTTCATTTTTTATTAACTGCATATTACAATCAAATGTTGAGAGAGGATGTGTGCCTCTCTAAGGATGGCTGAAAGATGTTTGGTTTCAGGGAATAAATTCTTTTGATACTATTCAGGTATTCTGTTTTCAGATTTGCACTCCTGTTTGTTCAATACGCCTTAAAATAACTCTGAAACAAAACACAAGAGACCCTAGCTTACATAACTTTTTTTTAGTAAAGGTAGCTTAAGGTCCACATAACATTTCAAAAGTTTTTCCATTAAAAATAACTTGAGAAAGTATCCCCCCTCTGCTCAAAAACCAAGCTGAGTGGATAGATGTTTTTCAGGAAGAGGAAGATTAAGAATAGGAACACTGTAATCTATGCTCTACAAGGTAACTTGGGCCCAAGAGGAAAAAGGAAAAAACAAGATACATAATTTGAACAATACATGAAGAGACATGAAAAGAAAAGAAAGAAATGGCCTCTACCTTTTCTGGTTTAGGAGTTGGCACAATTTGTAGGTGTGATGTACCTAAGGTGTCCCATGAAAATATTAATAATTGTTGGAAATCAAGGGTCCCATTAAGTCTTACTACCTGAAAGCAGTAGATATTACAGTATTTTCACCTAAAATCTCCATGTGAAATTACCAGAATATTATGAGATTCTGACAAAGGTTGGTCTCATGTTCTCTGAATAGCAAAATGGGTCATCCCCTTGCCATGTGAACTGAAAAATTCAGCAGCTTAAGTTTATTTTGTCATTAATTCGGTCTTTGTTCAGTTTCCCAAGCCAAGCCATCCATGAACTGTCTGAATTTTGTTCTCTGACAATAATGGGGTTATACCAACAAGCCCAAGCTTTGAACCCAGGCAATCAACTGAATCTCTGGGCAAAGCCCATGGGTGTTGAATCATATGTATCCAGGCTCACTCCATGATACAGTGATGCTGTGTGCATATTGACTGTATATAAAGAAGCAGAGGTTGGATTCAATTTGAGGTTTTTTGCAATCTGAAAGGGGCTATTCTGAGCTTATTGTGGCATTATTTAATAACAAGGGGGAAATCATATGAGAATGTGGCTATAGGATGTGAGAGAATGTATAGACCTCACTGTGGGGAAAATACTTGTCTCCTTTTAGACATTATACTGCTAAATCAAAAGAAAGCCAATATCAATATCTGACTCATTCTGCATCCACTATCCACATCCATTATGACTCTCCTCTGTTATGCCTGAAGCTTTCCCAGAAGGAGTACTTCAAATTATTCAGTTCATAGTCATGCAGAATCTAAATTATCTTTGTCTGTGCATAAAGACATAAAAAGTGCTTTATTTGGAGATCGGTCCATTTAGTATTTTCTGCATTAGCTGGCAGTAGCTCCCATGAGATTCAGAAAGGATTCCCCCACACTCTTCCACCAAGAAGCCAGAGAATTTGCTCAGGATCTTTTGCCTTGGAAAGGATGTGATCTACTCTGAAGCTCAAATTATCAGTTACTAGAGAGTTTACAATTCTACTTATATTTGAACCTGGAACGTAAAAGAAATCCACCCTCAAAATATCTTGAGCCACCTATGTGGACTTTTTCATGCCAGGGACACAGCAGCCTAAATCAATGGTTGTTCTCTGCTGAAGAATTTTGTAAAAAAAATTGCATTTATTTTGGAAAGCTGCATATAAAACAACAGACAAATTATAGGGATCAGGAGCTATGTACAAATTAAATATAAAGATGTAAACTGAGGAAACAAAATCCAAATTTTGTACAACAGTTGTATTTTTAGCATTAAACAAGCCCAATTCAATAAAATGACATAACATGTCACTGTATGCAGCCCTGTCACTGATCAAAACACTTAGATTTTAATAAAAGTGCCTTAAGGTGTTTCAATTTTTTTAAAACATAAAGTTTTATGATGATTTGTATATCTCATTTTAACCCAGGAGCTCTGTGAGTGGGCAAATGCATGTCACAGGTGTTGTTCTCAAAGGAACATTTGGGATAATGGTACTTTATAACATGCCTGCTGTTGAGAATGTTGCAAGTTAGGGGAAAATCTGATTTGTCAAAAACATCTATTGGAAGTGGCTTGAAAAACAAAAATCGCTGTAACATTTATGACTGAAGCTCATAAGAGCTGGACATAATAAGAGCCATTGCAAATGCGTTCAAGGCCTTGGAATAAATATAACAACACTGATAAAAAGTTTGCCTTTAAAATAAATCACTGTCTCCTGCTTCAAAACTGAACAAAGGGTATAATACTAGATCATAGTTTGATCATAAAATAACTAATGACTTTTATGGTTTCCTTTGGATGGAAGCAAAAGGACTCTCATTCTAATTCAAGTTTCCTGAATGTGAGTCCTTTGAAAGCAATGAAATTTTCCTTTTGAATAAACATATAGGGTTGCTCTACAATAAAACATGAGTCTTCACAGATCTGATTACTCTACAAGTACAATATAGGCTGGATCCTTTCACTGAATACTTCATTAGAGAGTTGATGTGAATTTTGACATAGCCTTGATTTATGATGAATGTGCGTAGCTACCATCCAGTAGTAAATACCATTGTTGTACCTGGATGTAGGGTGTGGCTTGTCAATGATTGGCTGTGTCCTTTTGCTGCTGTAAAATCTAAATGATGGGTCTTGAGTGGGGTATACTAGAACATCATGTAGTAATAATAATAATATTAATAAAGTTGTAAGGGACATTGGAGGTCATCTAGTCCAACCCCCAGCTCAGGCTGGAAACCCTATACCATTTCAGACAAATGGCTGTCCAGTCTCTTCTTAAAAACTTCCAGTGTTGGAGCATTCACCGCTTCTGGAGGCAGGTTGTTCCACTGATTAATTGTTCTAACTGTCAGGAAATTTCTCCTTAGTTCTAGGTTGCTTCTCTCCTTGACTAGTTTCCATCCGTTGCTTCTTGTCCTGCTTTCAGGTGCTTTGGAGAATAGCTTGACTCCCTCTTCTTTGTGGCAGCCCCTGAGATATTGGAACACTGCTATCATGTCACCCCTCACCCTTCTCTTCGTTAAACTACACATACCCAATTCCAGCAACCGTTCCCTATATGTTTTAGCCTCCAGTCCCCCAATCATCTTTGTTGCTCTTCTCTGTACCCTTTCTAGAGTCTCGACATCTTTTTTACATCGTGGTGACCAAAACTGGGGATTTCTATATAGTTATTTTTTTAATTTTTATCCACACATCTAATAGTCCCCGTCCAATATGATGATTCTGGAAGTACTGATGAGCCTTATATTTCCCAACCCACATTACGGCATGCCACCCTATTTGCATGTTGTGGCCTTCTAATGCTAGTAGTCTTCTGTTCTTAAGTGTATCCAATCCTTTATCCATAACGATATTGCCGCTTGATAATATTTTTCCCAATTCAAGAGGCCGAGCCCTCCTCTTTCCTTTGCATCCTGTAATAATTTTAATTTAATTCTTAGTTTTCTACCTTGCCAGATAAATTTGGATGTAATTCTGTTTAAATTTAAAAAAAAATCCTTGCCTAATTTAATTGGTACACATTGGAATAAAAAGAGTAATTTGGGAAGTATATTCATCTTGATTGTCACTATTCTCCCCATAAAGGAGAGCTGCAAGTTTTTCCATCTGTCTAAGTCTGCTGTAATTAAGTCTATTAAGTCTATTAATTTGTCATAATTTTTTCTTTTAAGTGTAATACATCTTGCCAACAGTTGGATCCCCAAGTACCTTACTCTTTTATATGTCTGGATGTTAATTTTTTCTACTACTGTAGCTCAGTTTCTTGTAAATTAGACATGCTTTTAACTAACATTTTAGTTTTTTCTTTATTAATCTTCAACCCCGCAACATCTCGATAATTTTGTGCTTTGGAAAATAGCTTGACTTCGTCTTCTTTGTGGCATCCCCTGAGATATTGGAACACTGCTATCATGTCCCCCCTCATCCTTCTCTTCATTAAACTAGACATACCCCATCCCAGCAACCGTTCCTTATATGTTTTAGCCTCCAGTCCCCTAATTATCTTTGTTGCTCTTCTTTGTACTCTTTCTAGAGTCTCAACATCTTTTTTACATCTTGGTGACCAAAACTGGATGCAGTATTCCAGGTGTGGCCTTACCAAGGCATTGTAAAGTGGTATTAATATTTCACGTGATCTTGATTCTATCCCTCTGTTAATGCAGCCCAGCACTCTGTTGGCTTTTTTGGCAGCTGCAGCACACTGCTGATTCGTATTTACCGGTAAGTGATTGTCCACTAGGACTCCGAGATCCCTCTCACAGTTACTACTATTGAGCAAGGTACCACCTATACTATACCTGTACATTTGGTTTTTCTTGCCTAAATGTAGAACCTTACTTTTTTCACCATTGAATTTCATTTTGTTAGATAGCACACAGTGTTCAAGTCTGTCCAGATCCTCCTGTATCTTAAGCCTGTCTTCTGAAGCGTTGGCTATTCCTGCCAGCTTGGTGTCATCTGCTAATTTGATGAGTTCCCCATCTATCCCCTCATCCAAATCATTGATGAAGATGTTGAAGAGCACTGGGCCCAGAACAGAGCCCTGGGGCACCCTACTACACACTTCCCTCCATGTAGATGTGGTTCCATTGAGGATCACACACTGAGTACGGCCGGTCAGCCAGTTATGAATCCATCTGGTGGTGATCCTGTCTAATCCACATTTTTCTATCTTATCAAGTAGTAGGTTGTTAAATACTTTATCAAATGCCTTACTGAAGTCCAAGTAAATTATATCCACAGCATTCCTCTGATCCACTAATTTTGTCACTTGGTCAAAGAATGCAATAAGATTTGTCTGGCATGATCTGTTTTTGACAAACCCATGTTGGCTTTTAGTAATGACTTTGTTTGCCTCTAGGTGTTCACTGATTCATTGTTTGATTATTTTTTCCAGAATCTTCCCAGGTATTGAGGTCAGGCTGATAGGTCTGTAACTTCCTGGATCCATTTTTTTCCTTTTTTGAAGATGGGAACTACATCAGTTCTTTGCCATGTCACTTCAAATAGGAGGGAAAAGTTGGTGTATGAGATGAACTAATTAAAAAAATTAAAATTTCCAGTCCAAAATTTAACAAGAGGCACACATAATCCCCCTCCATCGTGCCCTTACCACTAGTGTCCATTCCCAGTTTCAAAACTGACAATATAAAAAATTGAACTCTTATGAAATTGAAAGCTTATGACATGGTGTTATATTTAAGATGCTTAACTCTATTCCTCCCTTAGGCTTAGAAAGCATCTGCATGACTTTGGGCCAGTCTCACTCTCTTGGCACAACACCCCCCCCAAAAAAAATGTTGTTATGGGGAAAACAGGAGGAGGAAGCATTATGTACATCACCTTGAGTTATACAAAATAAAGTTGAGATATAGGCCTAATTAAAAAAAACATATCCTACCATCCACTAATGCATTGTTTTCTTAGATAATAACACAATTCTGGCATTTCAACAAATTGTTGACTATGAAAAGAGAAAAGAAGAACATTTATAAAACAGCAAAGTACCATAAACAATGCAGAATGCAGATTTTAAAGAACTCTAGATGTTTCCAAAGATGTGGACACTACCAAGAAGTTGGTCCAAGAATAGTGAATTTTGACCCTAAACTTAGAGCTTGTCATCAACCATATTCCATCATTCCTTCCTTCCATTATGAAGTGATCAAACATTCCCTGAAGAATGTAGGTGAAGAAGAAGGAATGAAAGCATTAAACATCACTCGTTTAACTTATCAGAAATTATTCCATGTTGTTTTGAGAGACATGCAATCTTTCTCTTCCAGTTATTGATCAAACCCAGATTTTATCAAACTTACATTACATTTAACTTATATTCAAGTTTGAAAAAAATATAAACTGGCATCAGCCATACTATGTAATAGTATAGTCCATCAGTCGTACTATTATCAATTGCTGTGCAAATGCATGATCGGACTTCTGTTTATGTTTTGATAAGTACTTACTCATTAATGCTACTATTTCTGCTTCCTTAATAACTGCTTCTAAGATGCAACTAGTGGAGCATTAAAAATATTATGCAGAAAAAATGGTTAATTAAGGAGGCTGAAAAGATACCTAAATAAGGTTACAAAATGGACCTAAGAACTGAACACTTTTTCTTCAGTAAGTTCATTCAAGAGCCTGCCTTAATATGAGGAATTTGTTCTGCTTTTTATACCGGCAATTGTATGCCTTGTATTTTCTTTTTATTCTCCCAAAAGATATGTTTGATTTCTCTATTCATAGGCAAGAACAAAGCTGCCATGTGCATGAATTTCTCTAGCCACAGTGGCCAGTCTCTCTTCTATACGCTCCTCTAGGCTATGTGAATATGTTATTCCTTGAATGAATTGGCTTGAATATACACCTCAGAGGTTTCCTGGCAAACAAGCCTGATTTTACCAGTTTTCAAAAGCAAAACTTTACTTCCTGATTCCCTACTGTTTCCAGTCCTGATCCAAAGGCAATCACCATGACTTCTCCTAGAGTTGCAATTACAGTGCTTAAAGTGGCTCAGCTGAGTTATCATATCAGCACAGGCTTCCCATTCTAGGCAAACAGATGTTGGGGATTTGTCATACAAATTAATCCTTGGCTAGTGCTGTAATATGCAAGACGAGAATTTTATTATAGCTGGCAATTCTTTGGAGTTGCGAATTTCTCCACATACATTTCCCCCTTTAATTGTGCAGCTGGCTGTATTTTTTTTATTTAATTTTAATAATTTGAATAAGACAGAATTCAAGTTATTCATAGCTCCAGTTAAAACCTGGAGGAGAATTAGACTTGTAAAAGAAAAGAAGAGTAAAAACCAAGAGCTGGTAAAAAAAAAAAAAGAGCCCATATGAAGTAGACCTTTTTGACCCAGTCTCCCAGTGTCAATACAGCTGATCTTCAACTTACAACCATTCATGCAGCAACCTTTCCAATGACACAGAACAAGGGAAACTTACAATAGGTCCATCCTTCAAGGAAGACTAAAGGAATATAAGGAGATTTACAGAGAAATTGAACGGACTCGTATTTTCAGGAAGGAAAAGGGAGAATTTCTACCCCATACTGATGAGTTGAAAGCCCCAAATACGGCATACACTTTTTAAAAATTCTCCCTCACTTCCTAGACCAGATGTTTTAAGACACGTGACCAACCGTTAGCAGGAAACCTTGATGATATTTAGGCAATGCATAACATGTGACAAAAATGATCTAGTTATTATCCCGCATCTTTAAAGGTAATGGTAAAGGTTCCCCCGCACATGCGTGCTAGTCGTTTCTGACTCTAGGGGCCGGTGCTCATCTCTGTTTCAAAGCCAAAGAGCCAGCGCTTGTCCGAAGACGTCTCTGTGGTCATGTGGCCAGCATGACTGGACGCCAAAGGCGCACAGAACGCTGTTACCTTCCCACCGTAGTGGTCCCTATTTTTCTACTTGCATTTTTACGTGCTTTTGAACTGCTAGGGACGAGTAACAGGCACTCACTCACTCTGTTACGTGGCACTCGGGATTCGACCCGCCAAACTGCCGACGTTCTGATCGACAAGCTCAGCATCCTAACCCACTGAGCCACCGCGTCCCCATCCCGCATCTTTAGTTTTTTGTAAATTATCAGTCTTCCTTCACTCTGGCCTCTGTTTTGACTATTCTGATAGCTAAGAGATGGTCCAGTGGAGCATATTTCAAAAACAGCCCTTCTGAGATTGACTTCTGTGCCTGAAGAAGAGCTGGAGAGTACTAGAGGACTAGAAAGTACAAATTGGAGATCCTCGATGGTGCAGCCAATGAAAGCACAATTGGACATAGCCGCTACAAAGAGGAACTCAAGACTGCTGGTACTGGAATTGCTTAAAAGTTTGTTCACAAGTATCTACTGTATGTACTTTATCGGGGGGGGAGACTTCATTTATGCCAATCCAAAGGGAGACTTTAGGTCCCACAATACTCTTAAGAACATATAGTCTACAGTACTACAACAAGATGTCCTAGAAGGCTGAATGAGAATTTATTTACAAATGACTTGTTTTTGCAGAAATGTACAGAACATATGAAAGAATTTTTTGTCACAAATATGCATAAAGGTACCTCGATGGAAATGGTTTGGGATGCTAGTAAAGCCTATATGAGAGGGGTTTTGATTTATATGAATAATGCTTATAGGCGTAAGCAAATGCAAAAACATTTAGATATTGAGGAAGAGATTAAAACTAAGGTAGTTTAGAAGCTACCTATTTTCACATGTGGTGGACTTGTAGAAATATAAAAGCTTTTTGGATCAAAATTTGGTGGAACATTCAAAAGATTTTTAAGAGAAAGATAAAGTTTTCTCCGCAATTGTTTTTATTGGGTATTGTTGTAGATTGTGATGTTAAAGAAACTAACTTCATGTTGAACATGATAACAGCAGCATGGTTACTGGTGGGACAATTTTGGAAGGATAGTTTGCCCACTATAGAAGAATGGGTGTTTAAAGTTTCGAATCTTGCAGAAATGTCAAAATTTTCTGCTTATTTGAAAGATCATTCACAGGAAAGATATATTTCAGTTTGGAGGAGATGGATAAATTATATTCAGAACAAATATGGGACTAAAAAGTTCCATTTAGCTTATGAGTAGATTTCAGTGGGAGATTGTTATTGGTACTTTGTTTGTAGTTATGTTAAAGGGGAGTTAAAGCACATTATGAATTTGGTTAATTGTATATTATGTATAATTTTTATTTAGAATATGATTATTGTAACTATAATCCTGTATTTAGCTCTGGGAAGTGGGGGGGAAGTGGGTGGGTTTGGGGTGGGAGGGATTTGGGGATATATTGTAAAATTTTGTTTTTGTAAAACTCTTTAATAAAAAAAAAGTTGTCCTAGAAAATAACTTTAAGGAGTTTTGAATAACAATAGGGAAAAGATTAAATAAAATAAGAAAACAAAAAACAAGGAAGAAAGTGGAATGACAAACAGCTCTTGCATGAATGTGTTAATATTGTCATGATCAGAAGGAAATTCAACAGCTACAGCGCTCGCAATAAACAAATATTGAAACTCTAGAAGGTGGCAAATAAGGGTCAGCACTGGCTGATAACTCATATACATTAATCATCTGAGAAATGTGTTTAGGAGGTAGCTTTTGTCTTTCTTCTTAATAATTGGTTACAGTATTCTGATATTGTACTACAAATAATCATGTGGTATAATGCTTCTATCCTAGTACTATATGAGGATTAGCACAAAAATCAGAGTAAACAGATCCATGCCAGATTGAGCTCAAGTCATGCAAATTTGTTTGTCATTTGTATTGTCTAATAGCATTATTTGAGCCGGATGGACTGATTCCTGTTTCACCAAATTAATGGAGGCTATTTTTAAATAAAAATATTAACAGTGAAAATGGAAAGCTCAATATAAATCAGTTGCCAGGTAATTTCCTATTTATCTTCCCTGTCCAGTTTGCTTTGTTGATTAATTGATCAACAGCTTTTTAGAATCCAGTTCATTAAATCCTCAATGGTGTGCTCTTTTTAACAAGGTGATTATTATACCTAAAATTCCTTTAAAAGGGAAATATCTGCTATAAGAATTCAATCACAACTAGAGACATATTTTCAACGTTAGCCATTTTTTTCAGAGTCTGCTATTTATTGGTGTTCTGAATGATCTCCACTCCCTCTTAAAACAGATAAGACACTCCATCTCGTGAACACCAGGGACTTTAATGTATTTTTGGTTTGGGGCTAAGTTAGTTTAAAACATGTTACAATTTATTGTCTGAAATGCAGCCTGTTTAAAATAAATGCAGCTTTCTCCATAGATGTATAAAAAAATAGGTTCCTTCATATTTCTCAAGCAAAATGCTGTACAATTTTTATTACTGGTTTCCAGGTTAAAAATGTTTCTCTGTAATGCCTGCTTAACACAATCTTTGAAGGACTGTTCTGGACTAACCTATTCTTCTCAGACTAACATTTTGCTTTTGTTGCTATAGATAGGTTGGAAAGATTAAACCCTTTCAATATTAAACTGTTGTTCTACTTCCAAAACCAAATGTTTTGCATTCAAAAAGTATTTGAAAAATACTGAATGTATTCTCTTTCAAGTAAATATCAGAAGCATTAATAGAGTGAAGCGTGTAGTGCAACTATCAGTAAATTATTTTATATCCAGAAGGCTTGTTTTCAGGTAAACAAGCACAGAGTTGCATATTTGTAAGAAACAGATAACCAAACAAGTAGGGTTTTTTAAGATATGAAATTACAAAACTCTAATTGTATAGCTCTGTTTCCTTCAAAGGTCAATACTATTCTAAGTTCTTCATGTATCTAATGCTATTCAGACAGTGCAAGGGGGAAAAATTTCTTAATATGCTTGCTGAGACTGTGGAAGCCATTTAGCAAGATCTACCACTGCCCCTACAGAGAAGATGTATGGCTTCTCCTTTTGTACTCCCCACAGAAGTATAGTAACAGGAAACCATCATTCATTAGTGCTTTCTCTCCTGGCACTTCCACCATCTATGTAAAGGCATTTGCAGATTGTGTTTGTTCGATAGAGACAGATACTATATCCTCATTAGACATATTTCTTGGATCCTTTGGTGGAGGGCTAGGGTTACTAAAAATGTCATATATAAAAGGATAGCTTTCACTGTATCATACCCCAGGACTATCTAGTATTTTGCTATCTGCCAGACAGCAGTTTTCCAGTGTTTCAGAAAGAGACGTGGTCTACTACCTTATACCCTTGACTGAATCTGCAGAGTGTGCTCTGACACTAAACTACCATCCCTTTCCATATGAGGAAGCAGGAAAACTGAGAAAATAATCATACAGCCACTCAACTAGGGCAAAAATCACAGTACAGTGGGCAAGGAACAGAAACACCCAAAAAACAAGCAAAAAGGAGAAAAAAACAGTCAATCAGAATAGAGCTTGAAGGGACCTTGGAGGTCTTCTAATCCAACCCCCTGCTCAAGCAGGAGACCCTGTACCACTTCAGACAAGTGGCTGTCCAGTCTCTTCTTAAAAACCACCAGTGATGAAGCACCCACAAGTTCTGGAGGCAAGCTGTTCAATTGGTTAATTGTCCTCACTGTTAAGGAAGTATCTCCTTAATTCCAGGTTGTTTCTCTCCTTGATTAGTTTCCATCCATTGTTTCTTGTATTGCCCTCTGGTGCTTTGGAAAATAGGTTGATTTCCTCCTCTTTGTGGCAACTTCTCAAATACTGGAATACTGCTATTATGTCCCCCCAGTCCTTCTTTTCTCTAGACTAGCCAAACCCAAATCTTGCAACCATTCTTCATGGTTTAATCTCCATGCCTTTAATCATCTTAGTTGCCCTTCTTTGCACTTTTTCCAAAGTCACAACATTATTTTTTTTGTAATGTGGTGGCCAAAACTGGATGCAGTATTCCAGGTGTGGCCTTACCAAGACTTTATAAAGCGGTACTAATACTTCACGTGATTTTGATTCTATGTCTCTGTTTATACAACCAAGGATTGTATTAACATTTTTGGCTGCTGCCACATATTTAAGTGATCGTCCACTAGGACTCCAAGGACCCTCTCACAGTTATTGTTTTTGAGCCAGGTTTTACCTAACCTGTACTTGTACGTATGTTTTCTCCTGCCAAAGTGTAAAACCTTGCTTTTCTCCACATTAAATTTCATTTTGTTGGATAGGGCCCATTGTTCAAGTCTGTAGATGTAGCACCATTAAGGACCATTGAGTATGGTTTGCAGATAGTTACAAATCCATCTGGTAGTGATGCTGTCCAGCCCACATTTTTCTAGCTAACCAAGAAGTAGGTTGGGGTCTACTGTATGGAATGCCTTGCTAAATATACTATCTCCACAGCATTTTGCTGGTCTACTAATTTAGTCATTTTGTCAAAGAATGAAATAAGATTGGTTTGGCATGATCTGTTTTTAACAAACCCATGCTAGTTTTTAATTTTTAATTTAATTTTTAAATGTCCTTTGTTATTAATTTAAGGCCTACTCAGAACAAGATAAATTGGTTTACTTAATCATGCTCCATAATCTTCTGTTTGGATTATTGCAATGCCTTGTAGCTGCTGCTTTTGAAAACAGTCCAGAAGCAGAACTGCAAGTTGAGTAAATAGATCTAGACCAGGGGTGTCAAACTGCTGGCCCGCAGGCCGGATGCATCATGTGGAAGCCACGCCCACCCCATTGCCAACAATGGCAAAACCATCCCGATACATTGTGTGACGTCATGTGACGTTGCGAGTTTGACATGTCTGATCTAGACATTTGTCATCTAGCAGCCTATTTCCAGATCGAAATCAAACACTGATTTTAAAATATCAATTTCTAAATGGCTTAGGTCTAGTTAATAATGGAATATGGAAAGGGTTAGGGTTAGGGTTAGGGCTAGGGAAGGGAATATGGGAAGGTCTCTTATATAGATCCAGGCAGTTGGTTTAATTGGTCCCTATTTCCAGGATTTCAGAGGAGAAACCTTCCCAGCTACATCTGGAAAGCTGTGGATGAAACCTGTATTCAAAAAATCAGTGTTCTGGGGCTTTCAATTTTGTGTCATAGTGAGACGGATGCCGGAAGGCAAGGCTCTGCCTTCTGCGTCCGAGTTTGCACTGCTGGGAGCCCTGAAAAGGGCCTAAACTCACCCTGAAGAGGCGATGAAGAAGGAGGGGTGCCTGGTCAATCACGGAGAGATGGTGGTCTCTCTGTTCGATCCAAGGAAAACCCTCTAAACCAGCAGGGGAAAGACCAGCTACACCTCAGCAGGCAGCCATTAGCTGCTAACAACCAAAGAACAAAAGCTTTAATTAGCATGTCATAAACAGCATGTTTGGATTGGGTGAAAATATTGATCCTTTCTTTACTACTTTACAACTGAATTTCCTGGGAAAGACTCTCAAGAAGCCTAAAACCTCTGGATGTGAACAGAAGCAGCATTTTAAATTTGTTGTGGGGGGCAGAAAAACATAATACTGAAATGAAAGTAATACAAAACTACAGTTTTGATAAATCTGAGACCTGAGATAATTGTTAAGATTTTCTCTTGGGGCAAAAATATTATTATTGAGGTGAAATATAAGAAATATAAAAAATCAACCCTTTGTTTTAAGAGTGGAAAATGGACTTTGAATGACATGTAGTAGTGGATTTAAGTACAGCACTGTAACTAGCTCCTTGGCTGCTTGGTACATCTGGCAATAAAGGAAAATATTTTGGCATATTTATCATCCTGACCTTCTTGGACTATAAATATCTACTGAGCTTGGACTTTTAATCTCAAGAGCTAGTGGGAGAGAAAGAAAAATTTGACTTTTGAATATGTCTGGATGCAGGGAGATTGAGCATTTTGAACACTTGGAACATTGTGGACTACAACCTTGCTTGACTGATAATTTTCAGGATACTTGAGACAAACGGATTGGATTATATAGGCTATATATAAAGACCAGAAAACTAGAGGAAATCTTGTTCCACTCTTACGGAGATGTCCTCGGACAAATGCTGGCTCTTCGGCATTGTAACGGAGATGAGCACTGGCCCCTAGAGTTGGAAACGACTAGCACGCATGTGCGGGGGAACCTTTACCTTTACCTTTATTGTTTCTCTGTGCTCAAGAAGATTTGCTTGCAACTTCTTTGTACTCTTTTCCTGCAGCAGTAAAATTTTGTGTTCCCCCCCCCAGGCATTGTAATATCTGCATTTTTGATCTAGAAATCTGTTTATATCTTGGTTATGTTTTATTACTTGCTGCAGTACTTTATAATGCTATTATTATAACCCATCCAGAGAATATTATTATTGCTTCATAAAAACATTTATAATTGCGAAAATAAGTACTGTATATGGAATATTGAAATTCAGGACATATTTTGCCCTGTACATTTCCTGCAAAAAAAGTGGGAGGTAGGATAGTGTATCTTTTTCCTTCATGAATCCTCTTCTTTCTCTCCTTTGCCTGTTATGACCTGCAAGATTCCAGCAAATGTTTAAATACTAATAAATGCACATTTATTGTATTGATTTATTATCTATTTATTGTATTACTTATTGCATCTTGCCATCTTTGTTTCAGCCTGCCTTCCTTTTCTTCCACAAATCTCTCGTCCAATGGCTCCACATTAGTCCAGAGGGAAATATCATGAGGTGCCCCAGATCTCTGTCCTGAAGTCTCTGCTTGTTCATTGGTTTTATCAATGAGCTGGATGAGGAAGTTGAGTTATTAATTCTAATTCTGTAGATGAGGCAGAGAAATAAAATAATTGATGAGAAATAAAATAATTTAGAGCTCTACATAAGTGAGCTGAAATGAGTGGGATGGAGTTTTCGAGAAGGAAAGGTAAAGTACTGCATCTGAACAGGAAAAATGAAAGGCACAGGTGTAAGATGGGGATCTGCATATCTTTATTTTTTATAATATTTTATTGATTTTCTAATTTTACAATTAAACATTTAAAAAGCAACGTGGTGACTGGGTAATCAATGATTCCATAACATACATAAAACTTTAGCACAAATCTCGTGTTACCACATCAGGTATTTCCTCTCTTTATCCCTTAATATGTACTATGTCATATTGAATTAATATAATTCTTATTGTTTTCAACTAAGTAAAACCATCTTTGTTACATTTACCAATAATTTTGAACATATACATATCTTAATTGTGTTTACATTCAATCTTATATATATCAATATCCTGTTGTAGCTTTTTCCCCAGGCTTTAATTTCCCTTCAATATTCAACTTAACATTTGGTATGTTATAGTTTCTAAGCTTTAGGTAACTACAGTTTCCCTTATTTCAACTTCTACATTTCTCCCTTTTTATAACAAAATCTAATATTCTAAATATACATCTTATTCTATTTTCTAAAAAATATTTTTTTTCACCATACTAAACCAAAAATCTATTAATCTTATTACACATCTTACATATTCAGTTATAATATTACTTTATTTTCTTAAAAAAAATCTATATTTTACCATCTTCAACCTTCTAATCAATAGTATAAAATCCCTCCTAATAAACCCTAGTTTCTTTCAGCCTTACCTTGGCTTTTTTTCTTTGCCAAATAACCATCTATGTCAGTACTTTTAATTCATCAAACAATTCTCCCTCTATTATTGTGTGTATTATTTTTTGGAAGAACTAGCCCCATTATATTTCTTTGATCACCTCCCCATTATTCCAGTTCCCCACAGTTGTCCTAATAAGTTTATCTTCCATTCAGTCTGTTCTTCTTCTTTTTCCTCAGGTTTCTTCTGATTTATGAAAAAAAAATATTTTCCATTTTCAATGTTGTCACTCTCTTTTCTAATTTCCCCATTGGCTGGATCTGTTGGTCAGTTGGGTCCTCTGTCTTGATATTTAGTTGTTCCATTTCTCCTGTTGCTTTCTGCATAGTTGGGTCTTTGGTTGTAGTCAAAATCTGGGTCTGCATATTTAAGCTGGCACCTTGTTCCTTTATGTTGTCTCTTATTTTGTTACATGCTGAAAGAATGGTTTCATGTATTGATTTCAACATAGAAAGGATTTTTTCCTGATCTTCATCCCTATTCTCTTGATAATGTATTAAATTAAGGACTTATAGTGAAAATTGTTTGGCAGGTAAGAATTTATAGTCCAAAGTATTCCATCATCTCCTATAGTAACAAAGACTTCTCATGTAAAGAAATAGGAAAACAATTTCCCATATATAATTCTGAAAGTCAATAGAGGTTTATCTTCATAATTCAAATAGGCCAGATAAACTGCTTTGCGGTTCCTTCTTTACAGCTGTGTTTCTCACAGGTATGTTAATGTTGAGGGGTTTTTTTCTAATTTCTGGGCTTCCAGCCAAATCTCTTTTAGTCAATAACAAATTGTAATAGCATATTTCACCACAAGATGTCACCAATGCCATTTAAAACGTTTTAGATCCCAAGTTTTAATAATAGTTTTTCAGGGTTTATTTCTTTTCTTTTTAAATAAAAGTCAATATCTCCAGTAAGAATAGGAAAACTTTTAGTTTCTAAATTTCAAAGCTATACGCATCCAATTAAATTAGAATTGTTCTTATAATTGCTCTTTTCCCATACGTAGTCAATTGCCGCTTTTCTTAGAGGGTGGGGTAAGAATTCCCTTCCCTCTATCCTCACAGTGGGAGAAATACTTTGGGCAGCTTTTGCAGGAAAAATATTTTAAGTCTTAAAGAGAAGATCAGATCTCACCCAGTTTCATCCACGTTGCTTTAAAGGTGCTTGGTTGTAGTTTTGACTTTGGCTGTCAGCAGCTTAATGACGAGCCATATTGCTATCGCTGGTCTTTTCCCCACCATTTTGGAGAGCTGCCCTGGATCAAGCAGAAATAGGGGTCCTCTCCTTGCTCATCGCCCCTACAGGGTGACTTTGAACCCTTTCCAGGGTCTCCCAGCAGAATAAACCAGACACTGAAGATAGAGCTTGCCTATATGTGTCCACCAGCGCTGCGATGGCAAACCGGAAGTCTGGATATCTTTATTAACAATCAGCTCAGGTTTATAGGAATGCAAGCATGAAGCAAATTTGATGTTGATGTTACCAAGCTAAAAATAGGAAGACCATGAGTTCTAGTTCTGCCTTAGGCACAAAGCCAGCTGGGTGATCTTGGGCCAGTCACTCTCTCAACTTCAAGCGCACTGCCCTAGGAAGTAGACAAGGACAAATCACTTCCAAAATTTTGCCAATAAATCCCAGTGACATGTCCAGGCCATTGCTAGGAGGCAAGACTTATCTGAAAGCACACTTTTCTTCTTGCATTAACAGTCCAAACCAAAAGAAATAAATGTACCACTCTGGACATTACCACTCTGGTGATAAGATCCCATGTTATGCCCAGTCATGGACACCACAGTTTTAAAGGGACAGTGGCAAATTGTTCAGAGGAGCACTACCAAGACATATAGGGTTTGTAAATCAGGGCCTATGAGGAACAATGAAAAGATCTGGGTATGTTTGACCTACAAAGGGCATTAAAGACAGATGAATGAGAAGAGTTGGAATCTTCATTTACCTAACGAGTTGTCTTACCCTTCAGGGAGAATGGACATTTTTTACAGTATTGCTCCATGCAGAGAGGATTTATTCTCCATACCACAAAGGGCAGAACTAGAACTACTGGCTTAAAATTATAAGGAATGTTCCTCCTAAACATCAGGAGGAATTTTCCTGTCTGTACAAACTGCTGGCCAGTGAAATAATCTGTCATAAGAAATGGTAAATTTAATCTGAAATGCCTTTTTTTAGTACATTCGAAGCAGTGGTGGGATTCAGCCAGTTCGCACCACTTCAGCAGAACCGGTAGCTAATTTTTTGTTGCCCAGGTCCGGAATGGACTTCTGGAAGCAGCATCCACAGACAGAACCAGTTGTTCACATATTTGAATCCCACCACTGATTTGAAGACTATAAAGTGACCAGAGCTCACTTGTTCTCCTCTCTTCCCTCTCTGGAGTCACCAATTCTCATTTTCAAAAATGAGATTAGATTTTCCCCTCACAGATGGAACAGTCAAGCATCTAATTTAACCTTATGGCATCCTAAGCAGCAAAGCCATGCAGCTGGCCAGTCAATTATTGTTGCCATTTTTTCCAAAGTAATTGTGCACTCATGTGTAGCCTTGAATATGCATGTCTACGCTTATTAGCACAAAAGTATTAGAAAAACAGAGAGGTTTCCTAGAAATAAGTCACCTGCTGCTGCAGAGACTGGGGCAGATGTGATTGCTTATTTTCTTCCAACTTACTTACTCCCACCCAACACAAACAGTAAACTGCAGCTCATGATAAATAGATAACTTATACAGTGGTTAAATATATGGGAAGCAAACTAAATATGGCAGCTATTTTGGTCATTGATTCAGTGTTGGTTTCAATCAGAGTAATCATGTGCAGCCTATTTACTCTGAAATGCTTGACATGCTTCATTCATGCAATTCTCTTCCTCACTTAGTGATTGCAACTATCATTATAATGGCCAACTAGCATGTGTAAACCCAGAGAGGCCACCAACAATGAAAGGAAAAGAGGAAACAGGGATTCAACAACCAGTTTGGAAATCAAACCAGGTTTAAAGCTATTATTCTGAGTGATCTGCTGAATAAAATCTGGCTGGCACATATTCCCTTAAAGCAACACACATTAAGCACTTAGGGCAAGGGTGTCAAACTGCTGGCCCATGGGCCAGATGCATCATAGTAAAACCGTGCCCACCCCATTGCCGGCAATGGCAAAAAAGTTGTGATACATTGCAACACATCACATGACATTGTGCATTTGACACCCCTGACTTAGGGAATCTTGTGTTTTGTTTTTCATTTCATACATGTTATATGAAGGACTAACTCTCTGGAGGAGGCTCTAATGCTAAGAAAGATAGAAAGAGAAGAGGCCGGTCAACGGCAAGGTGGATGGACTTAGTTAACTGATGATGATTATACCATTGAAGACCTGAAAAAACAGGTCAGAGACATACCATCATGGAGAAAAAAAATGACCTTGTGTAGTTAACTAGGAGTTAACTTCAATTGGATGGCACATAATCAATCACCCTGTAATCCTTAGATTGGGGGGAGCTGCTTCCAATTCCTGTTGTATGAAAACAATATGGGAAGAAAGGTACATTTCCTTCTCCTGCTTGTAATATAATCCAGGCATCTGGTGGGCCACTGTAAGAAATAAAATACTAGAGTAAATAGGTCTTGGTCGCAGATAGCACAATACTGATAGTAATAAGAATACTTTGGTTGCTTTAGTGCAGGGGTATCAAACCCGACTGCATTGCGGGCACTGATTTGCAGTGATTCTAATCCTTCTTACTAAAATATTTTCACAGGGTCATGCAGAAGAACTATATTTAATGCTTAGATCATGGGGCATAAAAGTGTATCAGAATGCTTTTCTTTAAAAAATGAAAATGACTTGCAAATCAAAATTTTGTTGTTTAAATTGAATGAGGACTGAAGGTAGTTTGCAGATATTATTATTATTATTATTATTATTATTATTATTATTATTATTATTATTATTATTATTATTATTATTACTATTACTACTACTACTACAACTACAACTACTATTATTTTTTCTGATGGCATATTATACCAGAAATCCTTACCTTTCTGAAGACTTTCAGTTTAATATCCTACTTACACTGTTGCTTTAGTACTGATGGCCAGAATAGAAACCCAAATTAGCTCCATGAATTGTTCCATATATGCATTTAGAAATGTATGAACATATGCCCTTGATTGTCATACATCTACAGTAACTCTCACATACCTGTCAAGATTAGATACATCTCAGATCTGAACAATAAGATAATACACACTGCACAAGCTGTTACTGAAATACTGAGAAAACCCAGCAGATGGTTGAAATTGCTGAATACTTACTATTAGCATTGGAGTGCAAGGACATAATAGTTTATGCAACATTATATCAGATTTATGTAACATTAATACTCCCTTCGTTACAACTACTGTGATATAGTAATTAAATCGCTACCTACTGTAAGTACAGGGATTGTTCCAAGTTTAAGTCTCCAGCAGACCTGGTACTTACTAACTAACTCTTCTAATTCAGCTGAATAACTGAGTAGAAAGATAAAATAAAAATGTGTGTCTTCAGTACTCAAGACAGCTTTAGTTAAGTACTATCCCACATTTCAGATGACCTCCAAGAGTTATGAAGATAATACAAGGGAGACCTTAGTATATACAGCCTTAGCCTCCTAGAAAAAAGGTGGTATTCATATACTGTATGTAAATAGATCTTTTTGGAAAATAATCCCTCCTGTTGGTTTCAATTAGTGTAAGAGAAGAGGCAGAGCTTGCAGGCAGAGTCAACAGAGGACTCAGCCTAGAATCATATGTTCACAAATGTTCCAATTCCAGCTACCCTTGAATTCTGTTAACTCTTGTCTAGCACCAATTTAGTGGTGACTGTTAGTTGACTAGATTGTTGTGTATACTAGGGAATAAATCTTCTTAACCGAAACTTAACATATGGTGCTGATTCTTCATACCTGACAATTAGCCCCTAAGGATCAATCAGATCTAGATCTAATTCAATTAAAAGTTAGTACAGTATGTTAATTTTTCTTGACCTGCAGGAGGAACAAGAGAAGAGTGATCAGTTGGATTCTCCTGAAGTTCTTGAAAGCTGTCATTACTATTAACTTTGGGGTTGTTCTGGATGAGTGTCTTAGTTGGGTATAGATGGTTCCACTCATTGTAGTAAAGAAGCATTCTGAATATTACTACCAAAAGTATTTCAGAATTTATGAAAAAAATTACAAGAAGTAGCTACTTAACATTTAAATATTTCCCATGCCAGAGCTAACTATTTAGTTTTGACTCTAACCATAATATAAGTGTGGTCAAACATAACAGTTTTTACCACATTGTATAAATCTAAAACAGCGTTCCGTGCGCCTTTGGCGTCTAGTCATGCCGGCCACATGACCACGGAGACGTCCTCGGACAAGCGCTGGCTCTTCGGCTTTGAAACGGAGATGAGCACCGGCCCCTAGAGTCGGAAACGACTAGCACGCATGTGCGGGGGAACCTTTACCTTTACCTTTACTATAAATCTAAAAGGTTTTTATTTTATTTATTTTTTATTTATTTTATTTTATTTTTATTTTATTACCATGCATATTAAAATTATGATGTATTGTACGGAAATTCTTTTCTAATGGTTTCATTGATTGATTGATGGCATTCTGCTGAGAAGACTAGAAGGCTGCTTGAGTGAAGCAATCTCTTAAATCACATCTTTTTCACACAAACAGTTCTGATTTATAAACTGCTCCTTCATATGCTGACTTACTGTCAGCAAGTTGAGATAATTTAGCTTTTTCACTGCTTCAGAGGAAATGATTATTCAGAAAAGGTAAATTATTTTCAGAAGTCTGCACGCTAAATAACATCTGCCTGTAGAAAATGATTAGCAAAAAAGACTGGTAAATTATCTGAAGACAGTAAGGCAGGACATTAGCAAATAAACAGAATTACGTGGAGGGTGCTAGTAAAATATTGAAAGTATGATTTCATTTCAGTAATGTCCCATGCCGAATCATTTTGTATAGATATTAGAAATGCTCCTTTTTTCAGGTTGATTATCAGTAATTTATGTATAACTCTCTTAGAACACTGTATGCTAAGTATGTAAGTACCACTGCTTGATTCCAGGAAACAAGAAGAACAGTATGAGAGATTGTGATCTGAATATTTTTAAAGCACTCTGAAAATGCAAAATTAAATGTGCGTTGCTCTTCATTCTGATATTATTTATTAATGTTAATTATATTGCCATTACAAATCACCAGATCACAACAACTTGCAACGGTGAAATAGCATGTCTCCATGAAAAATTATACTAATTTAATTACAGAGAGAAGTTCCTTTTAATGCCCATGTTCCCAAGACAGATATCTTAAAAATAAATATTTAAATGCTAATCAAAACCCAGAGCCATCCCCATTCCTATAGGCATGCAGCTTAATCCATTTGGAAAAAAACAAGGATGGGCAGCCAAGAGACCGTAGACTTTTATGTCATCCACAATAGCACATCACCTAAAATGGAGAGTCCATTGGTCTCTCCAAGATCAAAATTTTTATCAAGGTAGGCATGGAACACTAATTTGCTTCTAGCCATTTAAATCAAGAACCGCTGACACTTTTTCAGACTGTGGGCTACAGTTACCCATTGACCAGAAAGCTTGGACCATATTTTCAGAGTAGGCAGGGCCAAACTGAAGAACTGGATTGAATAAGGATTTAAAAACAACTTAATTTAATTTCCTTTACATAAAATTAAAAGTATAAATAAAAATTAAATAGTATCAATTACAATCACACCTCTCCTCTTTATGTCACCTTCAAAGTTTCAGTTTAATGACAAATTCAAAAGTAATTTTCTAATTAGTATAATACTGAAATAAGATAAGGGGGGAAGCATTTAGGCTGAAGAGTGAGGAGTGGCTGACTTGTTGAAGCTGTAATGTCACATATGTATGTGGGAGGTGAACTGAAGGAACAAAATAAAGAATAATTCTTATCTTGATATTGTTGTAGTTTTTGCAGCATAATGTATAAAGGCACGAGAGCTTTCTAAATAACCTTTATGGTATGCTTTAAAACTGTCACGTGTATTTAATAGCATTGATCCTGTGAAATACTAATAGTACTCTATAAAGCCTTAGTAAGACCATATCTAGAATACTGCAATCAATTTTGGTCTTCACCCTATAAAAATATGTTGAGACTCTAGAAAAAGTGCAGAGAAGAGCAACAAAGATGATTAGGGGATTGGAGGCTAAAACATATAAAGAACGGTTACAGAAACTGGGCATGGCTGGTTTAGTGAAGAGAAGGACCAGGGGAGACATGATAGCAATATTTGAAGGGCTGTCACAGAGATAAGGGGATCAACCTATTTTCCAAAGCACCTGAAGGCCAGACAAGGAATAGCAGTTGGAAACTGATCAAGGAGAGATTCAACCTAGAACTAAGGAGAAATTTCCTGACAGTTAGAACAATTAATCAGTGGAACAACTTGCCTCCAGAAGTTGTGGCACTTTCATCACTGAAAGCTTTCAAGAAGAGACTGGACTGCCATCTGTGAGAAATGGTATAGGGTCTCCTGCAGGAGGTTGGATTAGATGACCTATAAGGTCCCTTCCATTATTCTATTCTATTCTATTCTATTCTATTCTATTCTATTCTATTCTATTCTATTCTATTCTATTCTATTCTATTCTACTCTACTCTACTCTACTCTACTCTACTCTACTCTACTCTACTCTACTCTACTCTACTCTATTCTATTCTATTCTATTCTATTCTATTCTATTCAGATGGTACTAATGAATTTAATATAAAAGGACAATTCCTTAATTGTCACAGGTATTTCCAAGAATTTACATTTGATAGGCATGTAATTTTCAATGCAATTCAGTTGCTTAAGTAGAAGTTTAATGGTTGTTTTTAATTTCTCCTACTGTCTTCACAATTACCTTATTGCTTAAAATTTTATTTTAAATTTTAAAAAAATATTGCAATGTATTTCTTTACCAACTATTTTGACCAATTGTTTCTGTTACAATTATTACAAACTGCTTTAGTTTTTGTTTAAACTGGAAGTGCTATATAAATATTTAAAATAAAATAAACATTAATAAGACTAAAGGAGAGGTAAGCCTTATGATTTCTGATGCCTAGATCAGTTTTTATTTTACAACATGAACTAATGGGGTTTTTTTGTACAAAGTTGAAAGAATGTCATAGAATATAAACCTAACAATATTTTTAGAAGCTTCTCAGGGAGAGATCTGTCCTACGGAATCATATGACCTTTACTTATTTATTTTTTTTACAATATAACACACTTCCCCATTCACACAGACAGTGGCTATTGTAAAAAATACATTAAGACCTAATGTATAAAGCACAGAAACAAAAGAGAACAGGAATGAAGATAGAAAAATATGTTTGAAATATGCTGTTTCTGCTACAGTACCTCTGCTTTGGATATAAGTTTCCTGTATTAAGGTTATTGTGGAAATCTCTCTATTTGTCTTTTGGTAGCTGATCATGTTCTATTAAATGAGGGTTCTTCAAACTTGGCCCTTTTATGACTTGTGGACTTCAACTCCCAGAATTCCTCAGCTAGGCATGCTGGCTGAGGAATTCTGGGAGTTGAAGTCCACAAGTCATAAAAGGGCCAAGTTTGAAGAACCCTAATTTAAATTATATATCAGTGGTAGGAATCTAACAAGGGATCAGTAAAAAAAGACCCCTTGATCACAAAAACCTGATGCTTAAAGAATATCCAATGGTTTGAAAAATTTACCTTATTTTCAATATTTGATCATTGCCAGAAGTCTTAATTGCAGACTGTTTAGAACTCTTAAATGTATATTGATTATACAGTTTCCTTTTTTCTTGAAAATCCAATTTCATTATTATTAACTTAATTGTATGACACAACACGGATACTCGCGTGAAGATTAGTTTTGATCAGAATTCAAGAAAAGTATTTTCTTTGGAGTAAATTCTTTTTTATCTCCTGATTTTTTTTTTCTTTTTGCACGTAAAATATAATTTAAAAAAAGGAAACAGAAAAAAATCCTGACCAGATTATAGAGAACGGATGCTTGAATTAAATATCCAAGCATGCGATTTTGCTTGCAGTGTTTTTATTTATTTATTTAAGGTGAGAAAATATAATTTAGTGCATGCAAATTGTCATAATGATACCAGTTTGGGAGGGGGGGTCACAATTACTTATAAATGTGCTAAATAAACAATGGGAAAATTAAATGAGTTTTTAAAATAGGTTTATATGTCTCTGTGTATAAAATATCATTCTCAATTCCGAAAGTCATGCTGGTATAGTCATTCAAAAACCCCATAAAAAACAAAAGATGCTAAAACTTTGCTTTTTAGAAAGCTATTTCACTAAAATGTTTTCATGAGATTGAACAGCTATGCAGATCACCTAGGTACTGTATAATGGAAGTTGCAAAAAAAAATCATTAACCTAAACAGACTGTGCAGGTAGACCATCACAAAATACCATTTATGTAACTCATTAAAAATGATCAGTGAGGCATTCTAGAGCCACTGAGATTAAGAGCCAGCTTGACTGTCTGTTCATAGCAGACTGCATCTTATGCATCACAAATCTTTTGGGCCCATTTGTCAAAAGTGCTCCAAGAGCAACAATGTTTAGGAGAGGCAACTGAGTGGGAAGTTTGCAGTTATGCTCAGCTCTTGTTCTGCAGCATTTAGATGACAATGTTTGGTTTTATATTCAGCAACCATCCAAAGAGCAAACCTCAGATATAAAGCTTCATGAGGATGCAATTGTGCTTAAGTTCACTTGGGTGGCAACAATTAAGTTAAGCTAATGATTTATTATTTTATTTTTATTTTTATTTTTTTTATTTTAATTCCATTTATATCCCGCCCTTCTCCGAAGACTCAGGGCGGCTTACAAGCTTAGCAGTAGCCTTCATTCTATGTATATGCCTGCTTATTAGGGCTTTCACACACACCCCAAGCGGCATTATTACCAAGTCAGCTTATTGCCCCCAACAATCTGGGTCCTCATTTTACCTACCTCGGAAGGATGGAAGGCTGAGTCAACCTTGAGCCTGGTGGGATGCGAACCTGCACTAATTGCAGGCAGCTGGTGTTACTTAAGGAGGCATTAGCCCACTGCTCCACCAAGGATCAGTTAGCTACCTCTTGCATATTATTTGTTATAGGAATCCTTATATGGAATCACAGACCTTGTGGAAGTATAGGAATAATGCATTTGGGCAACAAAAAGATCAGCTTCACACTCTGTTTAAACACAATTTGACTAAGTCATGGTTCGCTGGATCAACAACAGGGCAGGCCAAAACCAAATTACCGGTAATAATATTATGGCTTGAGGTGACAGGAGAACAAAACAATTATCCAGAATCATCATTCACATTGAATCAAATATGCTTATTTGCAGCTTAGACTGTTGAGCAAATCTAGTTGCAGTACTTGTGTAAACCATGGATTATGATTTAGCATGATCTAAAAACACAACCAATCATGGTTTATGCCATGATGACCATGAAGTTTAAACCTTGTCCTATTATATGGCCTCTTTTATCTTATAGCATTTAGATGTTAAAATGGGGGGAAATTCTTTGTTCTTAATTCCCTGGAGTAATAATTATATCTGTTACTATTATTAATTTAAACCATAGTTTGTGGCAGCTCTGTGAATGGAATCCAGTCAAATCATTCTATTTGCTCATGCTCTGACTTACACACTATAAAGGTTAGACATGTAAAACTGCATGTATTTCACCATTTGTTCAAATCAATATTTCTAACACATCCTCATGAGATACTGGGTTTGCAACTCCTTGAATTCCTAGCCAGGATAACTATCATACCAGGAAGCAACCAAATTAGTTGAGAAGTTCACATTAATTTCATTTAAAGCCTGAGTTTATATAGCAACCAGATTTCATGTCAATAAGAACAGAAACCGAGGACTAACAAGAAAGCGGGCTCAGCCAAGCCATCAATGATAGTAATGTCTGCAGCTTTTCGGAGAAGCCAACAAAACACTTTTTTTTTAATTAACCAGTTTTGCCTTTTTGCATCTAGAGAGGCTAAACTTGTGGCATGTAATTAGAACAATGATTCTTGCAATTCACATTAAAAAAACAGTGTAAACAACGCCATGATGATAAAACAATGACAACAATAATGCGTAGAAGCAGCAATCTATTCATGTTTACTGATCCACTTGCAATGCTACTGTTTAAAAAGGAGGTAGAGTTCATTGGCTGCCCAGCACCATCAGTTCCTGTAGCTGCCTGACTGAAATTCTTCCTGCTGTTCCACAAACCCAGTGGAGTGGGAAGAGAAGAGAGAGAGAGAGAAGCAGAAACAGGATAGACCATAAATTTATCTTACGATAATGTGGTTCCCAGTGAAAAAGCACCAGTGTTACATACTGGACTGAATTAATCAGAATTGTTCATCTGGTACAAATAGTACATTGGTCATATATCTGTATGTATCTGTGCTCTTCCTATAAATTATTCGCTGATTCTTCTACCATAGAAGCTTTTTATGTTAACCACCCCATGCAAGAAATTTGCAAGTTTGCAACCACACCTGTAAGAGGAAATGATCGCTTTTTATTCTGGGTAAGCAAATCAGTCTAGAATCAAAATTCCTATTAATTTTGAAAAATTAAATTGATTCAATGGAGAATTTCAAACTGATCTGACTAATGATCTATTTCAGATTTCCAAATAATAATGGGGAAAATGAATTTGTACAAATGAAAAAAGCTGTCAGATCTCAGCATTCTAATTCATTCAGTGCTCTCCTGTACAACTGAAATTACTGTGCCAATTCAAAGGGATCACATTTGAACTGATTCTTTGAATTACATGTTCATTTAACCTTACTTTGCATGCCTGGAAATAGGCTATTCCAACAAGTTGAAAAATAGACTGTTTAATAGTTAATTTACATCCCAAACACATCACACAACATTGTGTGAGATAATTTCAGTGAGATTTACTGCCATATATTATAATTAAGATATGTATCGTACTATTCCAAATTCTTAATCTCAAACTATTTATATTGTCTGGCCTTCCCCCATAAATAATCCCTAGATCAATGCTGTATGTGTATGTGAGTGTTTTACTTTCAAATCATATTTTCTTTTATCATAGGAATGAGCAAACTAGGCCATCAGTTCCCTTTCATTCCAGTCTCCTTTTTTGTATCCATTATACCAACCTCAGATTGCATCCTCAACATTTGGTACTTACATATTTATTTTAAGGGGGGAAAAATAGGCATGGCATGCCCCTATGGGGCATTAAAAACTGTACCCACCCCCACTTAAAAATGTCCAAACCATCATAAGAGGACCCCCTCTGTTATGTATGCAGGCATCTGCATAGCAACAGCCATCAGGGGGCGTTGGCCTGGACAGTTTCGGCGGGAAACCTAGGGCCAACCCCACTGGCTGTTAGCTTACCTGGCCAGGTATATAAGGAGGCCAGGTAGCCCTCATTCCTCAGTTCACTTCCCCTTCCAATAAAGAGCTGAACTCACACACCGGCTGGCGTCTCTCTTGCGTCGGACCCACTACACAATACCCTCCAAAACAAAACATGCCCAAACAACCCCACATACTCAAGTAACATATCTTCAACACTAGGTAGACTCTCCACAGGTGCTGGAGGTAAAAATACCATAGCATAGCATTGCACAGCACAACATATAAATAGCAAATATGCATCACCCACCAGGAAAAAGAATCATATATTCTAATGGAAAAATTTTTTCCAGTTAGCAGGGAATTTAAAATGCCTTCTACAAAGGATATATCTGTGTTTATACTCCTTGGCTTAGCCAATTGCAGGCAAAGACAACTGTTAGAGCTCTAGGATTGTATTGGTAATTCTGAGAATATTTGGTTGGCATTCTCAAAAATGCTATCGGACACACAACATGGCTGCCACATAGGATAATCAGTTACCAAACATCCATTTCATAAACATTAAACCAGCCTCAGGATGTTCTCTATCACCCATGTGGGGTCCAGAGGTCTTCCTATAGATAAATATGGTTCTAATGTCTCACCCAGGCAGTGTTACCAGACATCTGGTATAAGGAGGACATGTCCTCCTTTTTATCCTCACATCCAGCAGGCATAGCCATAAAATCTATTATTGTCTGACTTTTTTAATATTTACTCAGTTTCTCTTCCTGAGCAACTTTTGTGACATAGTGCCTCTCTAATAAATATTAACCACAGCTGAAGCTCAGCTGTGAGACCTTAATTAGTACTGTCCCTCACACCCTTGCCCTGCTGCCTGCCAGCGACAAGACTTTAATCAGTTACACGCTGAAGGCTTTTTTTTTTGCCTGCTGACCACTCCAGCATATTTCTGAACTGAAAAACTAGTCTTCCTGATGCTGTAAAAATTTCGTATACATAGATTATTTTTTTGCAGTTAATTCACTGTACATTTTGTTGCAAAATTAAATAGTTCCCCACTTTAGAATTCCCTACTTTTCTCTGAAATGATACTGTCCATTCCTGAGGACTTGAGTACCACATTCTGTTGTATTCTGCTGATGTAGCCCACAAATGGGCAAAGTGCCACTCCCTCCCAGCAGGAGAATAAAATAGCTCATTTTTCAATGCTCTTTTTTTTCAAATAAAGGTGGGATTGGATGAACCAGGCCTTTGGGAGACACACCATTTCCAAAATTATCCCGCTGAAATTCAAAAATTTTGCTTTTTAGGAGGTTAATGTGTGGAAATGGGCTTGCTTCCTAGACGCCTCTGACTCATATTCCCACTATTCAATCCCTCCAAAAATGCAAAGAAATTGACAAAATCACACCATTTGCAGTGATGTAACAATGCCAGAAGGCCTTCTCTGTCTTTTCAGCTGTCCAGCTCCTGGCCAGCAAACAGTTCCCCACCACTGCCAGTGTAAAGTTCATGCTTTCTGAATATGCTTAGTTTTCAGTAAGATATCCTTCCATCCCCACAGCAAAGTGATAACATAGAAACCACAAGTCAGTTTTTTAAAATCAGAATGTCACTCTGTAATCAAAATACAGCCAGGTTAGGAATGCCCCAGTTTAAGGATGACCCATAAAGAATGGAGTTTAAGAAAACATTTAAGATAAAGAACACTTAAGAATGGAGCATAATGTAGCAAAATTTGAGTTAAATACATAATACATGATACAAATACATAATGATTCAAGTTAAATACACAGTGGTTCAAATTTATTACACAACTGGGTCCTTAACATTCTTGTTTAAAGGGGATTTTTTTGTGCAAGTCAAACCAGAAATTTTGCTAATTCCTCCCAACCAAATCAAAAGGTCATAATATTTATGGACTAGTGTCTATTTTTTTTACTTAGATCATGGCATACATATGGAGGTCTCAACATGGATTATGAATGTTATACATTCATATTTGGATTATTATAAGGCTACCATATTTGGACTGCAAAACTCAGATGACCAGTAAGAGGCAGTGAAGAATAAGGGTTTTCTCTACCTCCCTGGTGCCATAGAATGGTCATCTGGAGTTTTGCAGCCTACAGAGAGACGGCCCTAATAATTCATTATATCTTGTTCTCTTATTCTTTTCCTTCTCTCCAGGTAGTGCATTATATTCTGAAACATTAGAATTATATAAATCCTCAGACCTTAAATTTCACTAATCTACTTGAAGAAACAAAAAGACATTTGCTGATTTTATCACGAGAAAGATACAAACTTCATGTTGTCAAGAGAAAGCTCCTTAATTAGTGCTACCATTGGTGAGGTGAAAGAGAGTCAATCTTTAATTTTATCAATAGGTTTTTGATATTTTCATATGTCCCAATTTTCAACCCAGGATTTTTATTTTTTTGGTAATTTTTAAATCCAGCTTCTCGTAATTATATACCTCAAAGCAAGAGAACAATTTTCTGCTGAAAATCTATGATTATTAGGTAATTTACTAGACTTGCATGTTTTGTTCAGCTATGCAAACTTTCAATTTCTTGATTCCACTAAAGAAACCTTGAGAGCTAGACTGGTGTTGTGGTTTAATGCACCAGGCTAGAGACTGTGAATTCTAATCTTGCCTTGGGCAACAAAGCTAGCTGAGTAACGTTGGGCCAATCCTAGGATGAGGGCAGTAGCAAACCATTCTGAAAATCTTGCCAAGAAAATTACATGACAAGAACAAGACAAAATCAAGTGCACACACACACACACAAAGTTTGCCTCTTTTTGCTAAACTATTCAGAATCTTTCAAAATTTTAAATGCCACCCGTAAACACTAAAGCAACACCAGTAGCTTGAAGACCTATACACATTCTTTTAAGGCAGAAGTTAATAAACTTTCCAGAATCTGGATGACAGTGTTCTTCCCCTTCCTCAGAGGCTCATAACATCAGCAAACAAAGAACCAAATCCCACTAACTAGCAGAGAAAGAACCTTGCTACCTTGGTCCTGATATGAAAGTTTCTGATTTGGGACATAAAGGCTCCTACATCCCGAGGAACACCATCAGCAGTTAGGCAATAACAAGGGGAAGTACAGTAATACCTGCTTGCCAAAAGACGCATCTCAAAAAAACAGATAAAGGAAACTACAGATCAGTAAGTCTGACATCAATACCTGGGATGATTCTGGAAAAGATGATCAAGCAACAGATCTGTGAACACCTAGAAGCAAGCAAAGTTATAAACAGAATCCAACACAGGTTTGTCAAAAACAGATCATGTTTCTTATTTCATTCTTTGACAAAGTGATTAAATTAGTGAACCAGAGAAATGCAACAGACATAGTATACTTGGATTTCAGTAAGGCATGTGACAAAGTAGACCACAACCTACTTCTTGATAAGCTAAAAAAATACGGGATAGACAGTGTTATGTATTGGGCTTGCGGTATTACACCACGTGCGTTGCTGGAGAGCTAACGGCTCTCCAGCAACCCAGACAGGCTGTCTCCGGTCCTGCAATTGGTCAGCCCCAGGCGGCAAGCACGGCTTCAAACCTATTGGCTGCCACCTTAGGGCTAGGCTATATATTGTGGCGGGGTGCGGCCCAAGCTCAAGTACAGTTCCAGCAAGAATAAAAGAATGAGTTTCTCTGTACTCAGCCTTGTGTCATCATTCCTGCTCACCAGAGCCCACGACTTAACAGACAGCATCACCACCAGATGGATTTGTAACTGCCTGACAAACTGCACTCACTGTGTAGTCCTTAATGGAACTACATCTACATGGAGAGAAGTAAGCAGTGGGGTACCACAAGGTTCCATTTTAGACTCAATATTCTCCAACATCTTCATAAACAATTTAGATGAGGGAATAGAAGGAGAACTCATCAAATTTGCAGATGACACTAACAATTTCTCATTTAGAACTTAAGGTTTTTTTTTAACTCCTGCACCCACCCTTCTGTTCCCCTATACATAAGTCACTGTGTCATACTACCCATCTTGTTTGGGGGCTGCAATAATAATTGCACTCATGAATAAAGTATGTAAAGTCACCATGAGAATAAACATTAATATGCTTCGTTGGCTACAAAAACAAAGGGCTGCAATTACTGTGCTGACAATAAATGTGGACAATAAATACATGCCCCTACATCATCTGTTCAGTGACCCATACAAAGAGTATCATTCTATTTTGGCTTATGTTTCTTCAACTACAGCTTCAACTGCAGGGCAAACAGTTTTTAAATTGAAGAAGCTTCCAAAAACCATTCTGAATCTGTGGCTGACCTGCTGAAATATGACAATAACAGGATCATCTTTGGATGAGACTCAAAAGGCATAGCATCTCATAAGGCATAACATCATGGATGCTCTGCACCGTTCCAGTAGCTCCACAGCTGTATGGTCTCATGCCTTAATTTTTGTTCATCAGTTAAGCTGATTTATTTCTCATTCAGCTGCAATATGCAGTATCTAGAATCATATAAAAATCTCTCCAGAGTTTGTGATATATTATTGTTTCACTGTGCTTCCTGGCCTCTAGCCAACATTACTCTATCCCTCTCGCCCCCAGAGTTTTAGCATTATTTTCCTGGTGTCTCCAAGGGTTCTAAGTCAGGGGTCCTCAACCATGGCAACTTTAAGACTTGTGGACGTCAACTCCCAGAATTCCTCAGCCAGCTTTGCTGCTCCTTCCTGCAGTCCTTTTAGCAGCAAATGTTGAGGAAACTGCCTGGTTGCAAAAATGCCGTTATGTATCTTTACGGTCAGCACAATTTTTTTAATGCAGATAAGCCTAGTTTGTTCACAGTCTGAAAGTTTCTCATCACAGTTCAGAAAAGTCTGGAAACATTAAATGAATTGCTATGGGGCATGCAGCTTGCAAATATGCCTAGGAATGTACTGGATTCCACTCCCTAGTTCTGCAAGGGAGCCTTTCAATCTAGATCCCAGCATACCGGCAGGTAAATTTTGGGAACTGAAGTCCAGTTGCTAAGGTGGAGAAACACTGACCTAGATCCTCCTCCCACATTCTTGGAGAGTGCTTGTTTGATATGCTGCCACCATTTCACTTTGATTCTAGAGAAAGTCCATCTGTGCATATTGCTTCTGCGGAGGAAGAAAGTGGGGGAAAGCCTGCAGTTTAGCAACATAGAGTTTTCCTGTCAGAATGCAAGTAGTGCTTCTACAAGAAAATACAAGGCTTTTATTGTGCAAGTTAAGGCCCAGGAACTAAATGAAAGTTGGTAGAAAAGGACAAGGAAATAACATGGCTCCTGCAGCTTTAACTTAGTGACACTCTTCCAGAAAGGAATACTCATTCTTTCCCCACATACACCCACACAAATAATACAGGTGAGGGGGGGAAGAAGAGACAGGACTTTGATCAATCCATAAAATTACTTAACAGACTCTTAATCCCTGTCAACTATTTCCTAGGGGGCTATTTTTTTCTAATTCTTCAACTATTTTATGAGTTAGGGCAGGGGTGCTCAACCCCTGGTGCATGGATGAGTACTGTGCCGCAGCATGCCAGCAACTGGTCTGTACAAACAAGAAAAGCCCCATCCATGAGATGCAGGCAGCACACAAAACCACACGGCCTTCGGTCCATGGAAAAACCTTTCTCCATGAAACCAGTCCCTGGTGCCCAAAAGGTTGGGGACCTCTGAGTTAGGGCACTTTTTTCTTACCTGTCATACTCTTTTGTGGAGCTGCCTCATTCCCCTTTAAAAAATTACCTGAGACAGAAATTGTCCTGCTCCTTACTCGTTGCAGGAGTTGGACTTCCCCAACATGGGATAAGGTCTGCCTACTTTCTAGACCAGAGGTGAGGAACTATGGCCCCTCTATGACTTGTGGACTTCAACTCCCAGAATTCCTGAACCAGCCATGCTGGCTCAGGAATTTTGGGAGTTGAAGTCCACAAGTCATAAAAGAGCCATAGTTCCCAACTCTAGACCAACAGGACCAGATATAAATGTCCTTTTATTCATTTGTGTCTGGACTTTCAAGCATAGGATTTTGCACTCTTCATTATAGTAATGTAGAAACAAGACAATGGGGTAGGTGGGGACCCTCGCAATTTACCTAGTTTATATTCCTCATCCCTTGGAGGGATTTTTTTCCATACCATTATCCACAATAGCTTAAAGGTCAGGGTGCAGATTGGTTAGCACTTTTTTTCCACTCTCCTGTTTGTCAGCTGAGAGTGAGCATTAATTGACTGTTTTCAGCACTGTAAGGACAGCTGGAGATTGCTCTTAACTGCTATGGGAAATACAAATGGTTTGGTGTGAAGGAATCTGCAGACAAATGGGTTATTTCTGGCTGTAGGTCACTGCTGATCTATGAATCTGCTGGTAGAAAAAAGGTAGATTGGTCTATGTCAATTCTTCTTCTCATTGCAGTCCCCAAATCTGATTTGTTTTGGAGGAAAGCAACAAAAAGGGTTATAGAAGAAGAGAGGAGTGATGGACATTACTTCATCCTTTCGGTTCTGAGTGGAACTAGATAAAGAGAAAGTGGAATCAACAGATTGGAAAACAGATTGGACACCAAAAAGGAAAAATGGAGTAGAAATGAGAAGAAGCAAATGTATTTTAAAAATAAGCTTGGTTTCATGATGGCTAGAGAAACTTAAAGAAAAATTGTCACTCGCTATAGCTTTATACACTTTTTGACCTTTATTTTATGTGCCTATCAGGTTCAGATATGTTATAGTTACTATAACATACTAGCTGTAGCATATCTTTTGTTCAAAATAACTGATTTAATCAACATTTTCCTCAGAAATTTCATTATTCAAAAGAAATCTACTGAACAAAAAAGGTAGAAATGTGAAATGTTCTTAGAAATAAAATCTTCAATATAAAATATAATTTATTTGAGTCTTCCTCTACTATGTGTTGGATGGTAATCACATTCTCTTCAGCCAATATAATCACAGGACTGGGTATTATGGTACCTGTTGTCCCACACTATTAAAGTTCACCATGCTGAGGTTGGCTGCCATAAAAATGGCTCCTTTCTCTCTGTTGCACCTCGATGTACAGCTTCAACAAACCTTTTGGTTCTTAAATTTTGCATAATGAGCTGTTTTGTAGGTGGGCTGAAACAAGCTGATAAACTTGACCATTTCCCCCCCCCATGACTTTCCAGCACATTTTCTCACTTAGTGCTTTGCGTGTAAATGTCATCATTAGCACTTGATGCTATAGCAACAGGAATATTTAGGAAATGATTTCAACTCAATATTACAGGCATCTATTAACTAGAAGGGGCTATCTGTAATAAGAGGACAGATAGAACTATTTAATTTTATTAAAGCCATGCCTTTTCTTATTATGCTAGCTCGTCATATTTTCACATCAATAAATAACCATATGCTGTGATTAGCTCTGAGCAATATCAAAGACCCTTTGTCTCATTTGATTAAACTTTATTTAAATGCTCTGACCTTTGATTTTTTTCATATTGCTTTCACTACTATGATATGTTAGCCATTGTACATGATGATTCATGGCTGATTACAAACTGAAAACAGCATGCATATTACCCCTATCCCTGCCATAATAAAGGCAAAAGCTACTGACTTCAAATCAGCAACTCCAGATCCCTCACTTTCTCACTCTTTAAATCTATTCACCTTTTTTTTCCACAAGGGAACAAATACAAAACTCTCATGCAGGTAAATGGGATTTAGCAGCCTTGGTGGAGCAGTGGGCTAATGCCTTCTTAAGGAACACCAGCTGCCTGCAATTAGTGCAGGTTCGAGTCCCACCAGGCTCAAGGTTGACTCAGCCTTCTATCCTTCCGAGGTAGGTAAAATGAGGACCCAGATTGTTGGGGGCAATAAGCTGACTTTGTAATAATGCTGCTTGGGGTGTGTGTTAAAGCCCTAACAAGCAGGCATATACATAGAATGAAGGCTACTGCTAAGCTTGTAAGCCGCCCTGAGTCTTCGGAGAAGGGCGGGATATAAATGTAATAAAAATAAAAATAAAATAAATAAAAATTTGCAATAAGTGGTTGCCATGTGAAGGGCCTTCAACCACTGTCCCTTGCTTTTTTTGAAGTCAATCACTTCCCAAGACTCTGTGCTCCCAAATGATTAATTACTATTTTAGAGTCACCAGACATGCTTAGTTTTCATCAGGCTATTTTGCCCTCTTGCAAACCTGAGCACACTGTATCCACAGGTTGCTTTCTCCTTTGGCTGGCTTTGCCCTGATAAACATAGATCAAAGTAGAATATAAATCCAATGTCTTAGCAACAATCTTTTAGCAATGCCAGTGAGGAGAGCCTTTGTAGGTCTGGTCTTGACAATCTCCAAGAATCCCACTGAGATTTAAGAAGTTCTCCTGCTAAGTGTTTTACACTGACAGTTAAAGACTTTTCACCTCAACATTTTCCTAATTGTCTGGGCAATCATCTGCTATCCTAAGAATGGTTGATGTAGTTTTTTAATGTTAATTTTATTTCTTTACTGAAAATGTAGACTATCTTTTAGTAAATTGGTCTGATACTTTAGATAAAATGAACCCAAGAATATATTTTTTTAAAAAAAATGAGCACTAAATTTGAGTTGAAATCGTGAAAGAAAAAAAATGGAACTGTATTTGCCATGACAACATTTTATTAATATAAAACTATTGACTTCAAAGGAAAAGGCAAAATAAGGGAAGAAGTGGAATGGAAACAAGAAAGAAGATATATTGTTAATCAAAAATTTCCATAGCTATCAGGACTCTTCAAATATGAGAGATGAATTCAAATAATCGGAACTTGATATAGTCCATTTCAGTTATTTGGAAAGCATTGCAAGTTCCAAACCAATAAAACCTCAAAGGCTTTGAGATCTCATGAAAAGGAACAAAAGTAGGCTTAAGATACAGGAGGATCTGGACAGACTTGAACACTGGGCGCTATCTAACAAAATGAAATTCAGTGGTGAAAAAAGTAAGGTTCTACATTTAGGCAGGAAAAACCAAATGCACAGGTATAGTATAGGTCAGGGGTAGGCAACCTTGGCTCTTTTATGACTCGTGGACTTCAACTCCCAGAATTCCTGAGCCAGCTGGCTCAGGAATTCTGGGAGTTGAAGTCCATGAGTCATAAAAGAGCCAAGGTTGCCTACCCTGGTATAGGTGGTACCTTGCTCTATAGTAGTAACTGTGAGAGGGATCTTAGAGTCCTAGTGGACAATCACTTAAATATGAGCCAGCAGTGTGTTGCAGCTGCCAAAAAAGCCAACACAATGCTAGGCTGCATTAACAGAGGGATAGAATCAAGATCACACGAAGTATTAATACCACTTTACAATGCCTTGATAACGCCACACCTGGAATACTGCATCCAGTTTTGGTCATCATGATGTAAAAAAAGATGTTGAGACTCTAGAAACAGTACAGAGAAGAGCAACAAAGATGATTAGGGGACTGGAGGCTAAAACATATAGGGAACCGTTGCTGGAATTGGGTATGTGTAGTTTAATGAAAAGAAGGACTAGGGGTGACATGATAGCAGTATTCCAATATCTCAGGGGTTGCCACAAAGAAGAGGGAGTCAAGCTATCCTCCAAAGCGCCTGAAGGCAACGGATGGAAACTAATCAAGGAGAGAAACAACCTAGAACTAAGGAGAAACTTCCTGACAGTTAGATCTATTAACCAGTGGAACAACCTGCCTCCAGAAGTGCTGAATGCTGCAACAGTGGAAGTTTTTAAGAAGAGACTGGACAGCCATTTGGCAGAAATGGTGTAGGGGTTTCTGCCTGAGCAGGAGTTTGGACTAGATGACCTCCAAGGTATTATTATTATTATTATTATTATTATTATTATTATTATTATTATTATTATTATTATTACTATTATTATTATTACTATTCATTAAACATGAACCTCAGTCAACTGAACATTCAAAACTGACTGGCACTAACTGACTGGCACTAACTGACTGGCACATGGGTTGCTGCCAGCATCCTAGGTATCAACCAGGTATCTCCTTAAAATGTAAGATGTTGCGAGTAGCGCAGTTTTTTGTAGCTTTGCTGGAGTTATTGCAGAAGCTGAAATTTCTTGATGTATTTTGCAAAGTTTTTGGACATAGATGATGATGATGAGGAGGAGGAGGAGGATGATGATGATCTAGGGATCTCATTATTTTAAGATAAATCATCTCACTGATTACACTTTAGAAGAAGACTTTGCCAAAGGAAAGATTTTTGGGAGGAATTTTGTGGTAATGTTTGCTAGCCACATAGAAACCATTATTACATGGGCACCATTCTTTCTGTTTCTGAAGAAAGAAAAACAGCAATAAGACATGTTGCAATATTTGCATTTTTTTTACAAATATACCAGCTGAGAAAGTGACACCTTGCCTTATTATTTCAATGTATGTCCCTAGGTTCACTCCTTCCAATGAATGAGACTTTCAGAACCTAGTTAGCCTCAAAAGTCTGTAAGTTTCTTTACAGACTAAAATGAAACCATTTTCTTTACCTAAATACAGGAATTTTCTTGTTTTCTTGGCATTTTATTATTGATTTTCTGTTTTACCCTACAGGTGGAACTGCAGATGAAGGAAAAAATATTATTAAATATATAATTGTTTTGGACATTAGGTAAGTGATAATTGTATTGTGCGTTTATTTCTTCTCCATATGAAATTACTTTTTGCTGATAGACCATCTAGACTACCAACTTTGTTGGGTCTTTTTCTTTTTTAAAGTCTGAATACAAAAGGTAAAAGGTAAGTAACAGCCAGGCACAGAATGACTCTCAAAACTAAAATGGCACTGTTTTATCTCAAAGTTCCAGATCCCAATGTTCAAAAATATAGGTATACCAGTATACAAAAAAAAAACCATCCACTCACAGATTAACAACAGCTAGGATGTTCAGGAGAATTAACAAAGCATGTATAGGAAGAAGGAGAGGGGATGGGAGGGAGGAACATCACTAGGGAATGTTTAATGTTTGGAGAATTGAATTGCTGATCCCACTTAAGAGAATGAAGAGGAAAAAATGGAGTAATGGGTTTGGTTATCCTGAGAAATTACCAGTTATGTCTATTGGACCACCTGGAAACAGGCTAGGTTGCATTCAGACTGGCTCCAAAACCTGAAAATTCTTCCACTGTCTCTTTCTTACATACACATCTTACTTCCTTCTCCCGTTTACTGAGAAGCAATAAGAATGAGTTATTGTGGCTTATAGTACACATTTTAGAGCCAGTCTAACTCCCCTTATCACACTATTGCTGACTGTCAAGAGCCCTTCAATAGGTTTGAGATTGCATCAGAGTGACTCATGCTAACACCAACCACAACATGAACTGAGAGTTCAATAACTTAAAGGTAATTCTCAAAAGACATTCACATCGACGTCAAACTTTTGCCAATGTAAAATTCAGTCAAGAATTCAAACTATTGAAAAATGTAACCTATTTATCTTCTGCATCATATCTGTTCTTCTTTGGCTTATAATATTTTTGTGCATTTATATATTATCTGTGGCCAAATATAAGAGCTTTTTCCAGTATAGTATAATGTTGTTTTTTTAAAAAAATGAAAGATTTAATTGCTTGGGAATATCTTATACAAATAATTTTTTAAAATTACAACTTGTATAAGGTTGCAACAGGATGCTTACCATTTCACTTAATAAGGGCTTGCCCTTGAATTATCGCCCTATCAGCCTGCTAAGAACAAACTGAACATCAGACAACTTAATAGAGAATTGATTATTGCAGAGTAACATCATATAGGAATGAGCTTGCTTCAGGGACTGATGATCAAAGCTCAAAAGAGGGTAAGAGATGTATCTTGCCTCCCCCACAAAAAATATTCAATTTTATAACGTGATAATGCATTATCATCCACCTGCAAGTAGTTCAATCATAGTCCTTACGTATATAAACAACTTTGCTATTCTATTTACTTCTCAGAAGGGCTTGAGGTAATGAGGCTCTCACACTGTATTATAGAGAAGACAATGTAACCATCAATTGTGTTGTGTGTGGTGGTGGGAAGTCATGAGGTTCTAATCCAATAGAGTATAAGCAATGGTATATACCTTTTTAACTTGTTCCTCACTTTATATTAATATATTGAGTTAAACTGAGTAATAAATTCATATTGCTTTGCAATTAACTTCTTAAATTACGGTAAGCTAAATAGAATAATATACAACAATGTGCTACATATCAATACAGAACTCAACAGCTGATCATTATTCTCTATGAAAACCTCCATTATAACCTTTAATGGTAGAATGTTAAAAACTCAAAATGGTCTATACATCCTTAATATTAGAATCCTCCACCAAAAATCTCATGTCTTTTTAATACAAGATTTTTTATAAAGCTTATCCATGCATAACATTTCTGTGAAAACTGCTTAAGGAAATTAGAATCTGCTTTTATAGAGTAACAACCAACTACAATCAACTTTAGGCTGTCACCCTGTTAACTGTTCCATGATCATTTTTACATGAAACCGATTTCCATTCAACTTGCAAAAATGATCCATGCATGACAAAAAGTAAGGGCAATATATATGGCAGAAGTTTATTTTAATAAGACATGGCCACAAATTGTTTCTCTAATACACTTGCAACCATTCATTCAGCAACTATCTGTAGTTACGATGGTAATAAATGGTGGTTACCACTGGTCTTTTGAATTCCCTTTTGAACTGGCGCTTCTTGCACACCCTTATTTTATGACCATATCACTTAGCGATGGAAACCCTGATCTCAGTTGTTGTAAGTTTTAATTGCATCTCTATATAATGAAAATTTAGCAAGTCCTTTAACTTTTCTTCAGCTCAAAAGCAAAGAAAGACATTTACTTCCCAAGCAATGAAAGCATCTGATCAGACATCATGAGTATTCAGGGCACTGCTATGGTGGAATTGCTCAAATTTCAGTGCAAAAAGCAAAGACAACCAGGAAAAAGCTGACTGCAGTTTGACAATATTCCGAATCATGATTTTGTGTCAATGCAGCACAGTATCAGGATACTGAACTGGTATAGTTATCGAAGACACATAAGCAATTGTTGCAAAAGATTGCTCACCTTGAATCAAGGTGGATCACCTTGCTCTGTATTGATTGGCCTCAGCATTTTAGGCCTTTTCAGATCTTCCTGGATATTTGAACGTTTTGCATGCAAGGCATCTGCTCTTCCACTTATGCTGTTATTTCCCTCCCTCCTCTTCCCCCCCCCTCCATATAAGGATGAGAAAAGATGTCATAGCGCAAGTGAGAACTGTAAATATGGCCTGAAAAGTGCTTACAAAGTGGCAGCCATTAGATTTAAAATGAAGTGGAAAGCAGATTTATGAGTCATGTACAGAAGTCAAAGAGGCATTATGATTGCATATAACTCATACATGCAACTGAACTTATTATCCTTTGTTCCACTATATGACACACCAACAGAATCAAGCAACTAACGTTCCCAATGTTTAGGTGCTCTCTAAAAAAAGGAAACATTGTGTATTTGAAGTTTAATTAAAGGTAGTCGTTGTGCTTTTCTTTGGTATCCAAAGGTAAAGGTTTCCCATTCAGTCATGTCCAACTCTAGAGGACAATGCTCATCTCTGTTTCTTAGCAGAGGGAGCCAGCATTGTCTGAGGACACTTCTATGGTCATGTGACCAGCATGACTATACACTGAGGCACACAGAACACTGTTACCTTCCCATCAAAGTGGTACCTATTTATCTACCTGCATTTGAATGCTTTTGAACTGCTAGTTGGGCAGGAGCTGGGGAGAACTAATGGGAGCTAACTCCATTGCACAGCGCTTGGGTCTCAAATCCAAGTTCAGTATCTTTAACCACTCAGCCATCACAGCCCCCTTTGCTATCTACTGTATATTGCTTTCTTCCATCTGCGTCTGGGGCATTAAACTTTTTTATTATTCAGAATTGTTTTGTTTATTCTTTCCCAGGCACTATTTTCATCACATTTCAGCTACACAATATAGGAGTCAGTTTTAGATATATACAGTATGTGGCCTGCTTTATGCACATTCAGAATAATATAAGATACCCTGCTACAAGCTGTGATTTAGGTCACTAGGGAGTGTAGAGGATTAATACAAACCAATTGTGATACATTTTAACTCTAGATCAACTTAAAATATCCTATACTCAGGGATTTTTTTGTCATAGAATGCCCAGAACGGAGTTCCGGCACCTTTTTTGGATGGAACCTTGTAGGGTAGGCAAGGCGGGTTGTATGACGTGTGTGAGTTCCGGCACCTTTTTTTTCTTTTTTGTTTTAGAAAAAAAGCACTGCTTATACTCAAAGCGAATTATTGTAACACCATTAAGAATTTTATTTATATTGGCAGAAGCATGACGTTTTAGAACTGGGAATATGTGGAAATGACTTATAACTCTATCATTATTGTAAAGCTGGAATTATTGATATCTGGCCAAGGAAAGTCATGCTGGCTGGAGAACTCTGGAAAGTGAAGTCTACACATCTTAAAGTTCCCAAGGCTGAAAAACACTCGTGTAATATAACAAAGTTGAGACTGGAGGTGGCTGGGAGATACATGCATGAAATGGAGTCAATATCTGTTAGATCGGGACCTCATTGAGCCAAAACAACATTTGTTCACCTGCCATTAGATAGTCTGTTGTGGACTGTTTCTTACCCTCTCGTCCCACCTTCAACCCTTCTCCTACAGTTTTTATTTTACAAGATAATAGTAATTACAATGAAAAGAAGCTAGCAGAAAAAACTAAAAAGGGAAAGGAGGGAAAGAGTTATACAAACATTCAAAAAAAATCAAGCTTCCATATAATTTATTTTCAAATGGTTAACTCTATTGTGCCCATCAACCATTAGAAGATAATATTTGTCAAATGGGCACTAAACCTTGAGAATGTCATTGCAACTGTATCAATGTTTGTTCACCTGCTGCAGAACTTTTGTTTAAACAGGTATTATTAAAATACTGCTTCTTAGATTTGATAATGTTCGTAGGCTACACACAAACTAGGAGGGCAAATGGGACAATTTGTGTGGGCCAGATAGTATATTATATTTACACTTTGGAAAGAATAGTTTTCTTTCCCCACCCCACCCCCCCAAAAAAATTTCTCAGATTGATTTGCATTCAGACTGGTAACCACATCCCCACTGACTACTTTCACTACAAGTAAACAGTCACAAACAATCATTTGCCTGTGCTAAACTCAAAGGGATGTTTTACCAATTTGATTTTAAACAAACAGACCCTTCCAGGTGAAACGATGCCCTCTTCCAGGCACTGAATGGAACTGCTGCACAGCATCAAAGCCAATGCTTTGCTGGGAAGAACAGAATCAATTTCTATCAAAGGGAAACACGTCACCATAGCACTGCAGCTGGTTGAATCAAGGAGTGCCTTGATTTTCTGGGTCACGGTGCTATTTCGCACTCCAGCAAAATTGATTGCAGTACTGCCTCACACTCATAGGTTCCTAGAGATCCCAATCACTAGGCCTCAGTACAACCAAAGACTGAAACAGGGTGTTGTCCACAGAAAGCATATTTGGTTAATTTGACTCTGAGATTGGCACCTGTAAAATAAATGTTACTCTCAGCCTTTATCATGCGCAGTTTGAGGTCACTTTTGCCCCAAGTAAAATGAATTTATTAACTAGGCCAAGCTTGCACAGCCAAAGTTCATCTGGCTGGCACAAACTGTAATATGATATTACCCATAATATCATAAAAGTCTCATCACAATTTACTCCTTGGGAGGAGAGATGGGCAGAATATATAATTATTCAGAATGCATCAAGCAGTGTTCCTAATTACAATTCTTATTCACAGTGGTCAAATATTGCCTGTTATATGTTTGCATATATTTTAATAAATTAGCTAAAATCCATTTTAAGAAGAAATGAACTTACAGAGTCTTGAGTGACTTGGTGTTTTCTATTGTTACAAACCCATTTGAAAAAGGAATTCTCATGGGCATCCAAGAACCAGGCAAATGACATCCTGTGTGTCATAATGTAATTGTACAAATGACACAAATGAAATAATGTGTATCATTTATGCATAATGCTGCAACACAAAGAAAGACTTTGCATGCTTAGACGGCACTGCTTGGTTCAATATCTGCCCTTCCATAAAGAGATAGAAAGGAAATGGATTTTGCCAGAGCTAGAAAAATGATGGCTTCCATCTGTCACAGAAGAAATGATGGGGTCAGTTTAGAAGCCAAAAGCCTAAAAGATAAATTATTAATTAAAATAGATATTTCATCCAGTTATGGTATCAGTCTTAAGAAGCACCAAAGTCTCTCAAACAATATTCAGGGAGAGAAAAAGAGATGTGACACAGATACTTGGGGTATTTAACAATTTTGTGCAAGGATGAACTAGTCCTATTAAAAGACAAGTGTGAGGCAGGTAACTCAGGTAATGGGTGCCAGGCAGTGCATCCAAATGAAAAGCTAAATATATCCCACTCAGGTGCAATAGAGAATTGTGTCTAGTACCACCAAATAGAAATACATTTTGGTGGGTGTTTATACATGGAATAGAAGTGTCATCTTATAATACAGACATGTCAAACACAAGGCCTGGGGGCCGGATGCGGCCCGCGAAGTGGTTTCATGTGGCCCACGAAGCCATCCTGGAAACAGTGAGGGAACGGCCCCCACTGCCTTGGCCCTAGCCCAGAGACCCTCCTTCTGCCAGAGACCCTCAGATCTGTCCCACTCCTGCCCAGGCCTCCATAGGCACCCTTGAAGCGAACGATGTAGAGCTGGCCACGCCCACCCAGTAGGCCATATGCACTCTAGCCACACCCACCCAGTAGGCCACGCCCACCCTGGCCACACCCACACAGTCCCCTGAGGGCAACCGCAATGCTGATGCGGCCCTCAATGAATTGAGTTTGACACCCCTGTTATAATACATACATGCAGAAATAATATTTTGGTCTATCCTATTTATTACTTATGTCTCATTTTTCAGGATAATAGTTCTAGCACAGTAGATGAGTATATAGAAAATTGCAAGAAAAAATTAGCTATTATTTGGGAACAAGTAAAGTTTTAAGCTCCTACCCACAGTGCAGTTGGAGGAATGTAAGGAGAGAACAGAATAGTCAGCTGAGCAGGCTTCTAAAACAGTAGGAATTGTCACCTGCATTCTGGTCTTTCCCATAGAGATCCTTCCCAAGGTCCATTGAGGATAACAGGCCTCAATGGGAGAGAAGGAGGGATGGAAGAATCCAGCTAAGTGGTCTTTTGGGATGCTTGTCATTTGCCTTTTAGATACTACAGCAATTATTCTCTATCACAAGGAATTAACCTGAAGAAAGGGAACATCTGTAACAAATAACAGACTTTCATATCACCATTAAGAAACTCAGGTACCTGGGAATTTAGTTAACAGAAAACATTTATTTAAGAATAATTAACTTCCTATTTGATATTGCTTTAATGAACATTAAACTCGGCATATCAAATAGTGGGAGAGACAAATAACTAACTTTATATGGTCTGATTAAAAAACTGAGCATCAGGTTTAAGATTTTACAAACTTTGGAAGTATGCAGTGGATTAACACTACCAAATTTCAAATCAAATTATCTAGATAACTGCTTAATCTGGATTCAGATCGGACTGAATCACTTTATCACTGGGTTATTTCTATTGAGCGAGTAAGACTCTCAGATATCTTTGGTTTGATAGAAACAGAAACTCATATCACCTCTCAGGCTCAAGGAATCAAAACAACCATGAATAGGCCAAAACAGTTTATTTATCACTGATCACTTATATTACACTTGCCAGACTAGCTGTAGAGCATGGGTGTCAAACTCCTCACATCATGTCTCAAAATATTTATAGCAAGAGGCCAGCACACCATCTGAACCATGTGCTTTCCTACTTTAGCATTTTTATTGACATCACAAATGTCGCCCGTTGTTATAAATCCATTCAAATATCTCTCCGATTCTTTGTCATTTTTGGCAAATTCCATTTATGTAAATATTCATCCATTTTTTTCCTAATATCTTGAACGTTATATAGAATAGAATAAAACACTTTTCATGTATTTGCTTTATGGAACTTTAATATCATTTTATTGTTGTTGTTTCTTTTGAACTGTATAAATATATTTCCCTAGTTTATTTGCAAATTCAAATTTTCTTCATTTTGCATAATTCATCTTTATTTGCATCTCTTCCCTGATACCATAGATAATTTACCTGTACAGAAACTTAATTTGATGGGTAATAGTTGTCCTCTCTGGGGACTTTTTAACTCTTCCTTTTTTTTAATCTCAAACATTATTACTTGTATTCCCTTTTGCCTTTTCTTGTTAAATTCACTGTTACATTGCATAAAATATTCTCTTATAAAAGGTTTGTTTGCATTTCAAACTGTACCTTTATGAAGATTATTCTCAAACAAATTATTTAAAACTTGTTTTGGCACTCTTCCACTATTCTTAATTTTTTTAATTTTAATTCCATTTATATCCCGCCCTTCTCCAAAGACTCAGGGAGGCTTACAAGCTTAGCAGTAGCCTTCATTCTATGTATATGCCTGCTTATTAGGGCTTTCACACACACCCCAAGCGGCATTATTACAAAGTCAGCTTAATTGCCCCCAACAATCTGGGTCCTCATTTTACCTACCTCGGAAGGATGGAAACAACATCTATTAACGTAACATGTTACATTATAAGGAATTATGTTTGTTATCTCTTAATGTTACACATTACTAATTGAGCTACACTTTTTAGATCTACATACCAAGTTATTTAATAGATTTGTTACACATGTGGAGTGCTCTGCATGTATCTCTGGATGACTGAGTTACTAGAACGGAGACTGAAAGTTGTCCTTCTATGAATTTTCTTAAATGAATAATTTTCTATTTAAACCTACTTATGGATAGTTTACTTCCCTACAAGCAGTCCAATAAAATATCCCACATCCACATTATTCAATTTTAATGGTTATTTTTTAAAAAAAATCAAGATGACTGTCAATAATGGCTGTGAATAGCAAATCACAATAACAGGTGAAGTACTTAGATGAAATAAGATAAGATTCAGAATTGTGCAACATTTTGAATTCAGTGTCAAAATGATGCCTCAAAATATGTGGGAGCATGAAAGTAGCACCTCTCTATAACTCTTTAGAGAAGCTGCATCTTTTCCCAGGATTAGGCAACTGCCCATTGCAACTGTCACAATATCTCTGTAAAGACATGGCTGTTTTAAAGGGTTGCAGGACAGTGCTATAGCAATAGCACTTAGACTTATATACCACTTCATAGTGCTTTATAGGTCTCTTTAAGCAGTTTACAGATGCAGCATTTTACACCCAACAATCTGGGACTTCATTTTATCGACCTCGGAAAGATGGAAAACTAAGTCAACCTTGAGCTGATGAGGATTGAACTCCTGGCAGTTGGCAGAATTAGTTTGCAATACTGCATTCTAACACTGCATCACTGTGCCTCTTATCAGTACCCCTTGTGTTCTAAAGCATTTTAATCAAATCCAAAGCATTGCATAAAACATACCTACTTGATAAATCATAGCCATTATCTTGATTAGATCACTTGATAAAAATAATCCATTATCCTGGAATGTGCATTTACTGATTTTTCCCCAAAAAATATTAGTTCATAATCTTTCTCACCAACAACTTCTAATATTAGAGTGGTAAGCATCTGCCATTTAAAGTATTAGCTTAAAAGTAGAACCAGTTTATCTTCAAGAAAAATGTAGAGCTTTGTTTCCCACCTCAATAAACTCCTGATTTCAACATTGGATATTTCAGCATATAACTCAACTTTTCCTGATTAAAGTGATGAAAATAAACCAAGACCATTAAAGTTAATTTTACCAATGCTCTTGGAACTGAAAATAAAAACTCAAAATTACTTCAAATTTTAATATATTTCTTTTCAAGGGAAACATTTGAGTGAGCAGTGATCGTCAGTGTCACTTTAGACAGATATGGGTCGTATCTTTGGCAATAGTTGTGCTTTCCCTTAAATAGATATGTTTGATTACTTGCAAGTAGATCTTTTGAGAATTAGGCAACTGTCATAAAATCCAAGGAGCAATAAAATAAACTGTCAGCTTCAAGGACTTTAAACATCTCAGCCCCACAGGAATCACCAACGATCTGATCATCTGAAAATGGTGGCTGGAGGGTTCAATTAGTGCAGGGGTCCCCAACCCCCCAGTCCATGGACTGGTACTGGACCGCGGCATGCCAGCAGCCAGTCTGCACAAAGAAGGACAGCCCCATCCACAGGATGCAGGCAGCACACAAAACCACGCACTCTCCGGTCCATGGAAAAACCTTTCTCCATGGAACCAATCCCTGGTGCCCAAAAGGTTAGGGACCTCTGAATTAGAGGTCCTTTCTTTTGTTTTTCAGAACAACTTTTCCTTCAAAGCAATAAACATTTTGAAATGATCATTCTATCATATTCTGAGTAGAATTTTTATAAATGCAAGTTTGAAAAAAAACACAGGAAGGAAGGAAGCTCCTGCCAGTTTCCATCGACAGTGGCAGCTGCATGCTGAAGACTGCCAAAGCCTTTGGCTTCCCTGGAGCCTATGGAGCTTCCTCTAGCTTAGCCAGATGAGATTCAACTGCAATGTTAATAGGGATACAGCCAGACAGAACCAAGAAGAGAATTATAATCATCCAAAGAAATGGCTTTTTCTGTGAATCAATCAAGTCAACATTTTAACATCATTCAGAATGATGGCTACAATAAAAAAACACCATTAAATAAAAAGGCTGGTTACAATAGTACTCTTTCTCTCTAAAGCTATGTAAAAACAAAGCTTTCGAGCTATCCTGGGGTGGAGGTGGGGCTGTCATCCAGATTTTTGCTGCCAGATTTGAATGCTACATTAGTGGCATTCAGCTAACTATCTAACATACTGTATTTCATCCACCTTTTTGCTTGCAAGCTGCAAAAGCACAGATGACCACTAGATGGCAAAAGTGTTTTTGAATCTCTTTGCTACCATCTTGTGGGTGTCCAGGCTGCATCTAGACGAAAGGAACAACAACGGCAACAACAGAAACAGCATTCTATTACTACAGCTGAAGAACCTACTTCTACTGGAGCAGTGGGAGGAGCGAGACCAAAGAAGCAGACGCTTGTGGATTTGCAGGATATACTTCAAAGGCTTCAAGTAGCAAAAGATGGCGACAAAGTTTCTTATCCAGAATGTTAATGGTGTATTCACCACAAAAGAGAAAGAAAATATTTTAGTATCTGGAACAATTTAAAAATGATGTTATATTTGAGTATCTGATCAAAAATATTAGGATTTGAAACAGTTAAAAAGATTAAATATTTAGGGGTGTATCTATCAGTTTTAAATATGAAATTATATAAAAATAATTATGAATTGTTATGGTTAAAAATATAAAAGGAAATAGATAGTTGGAGGAAACATGCGATAGAAATGTGGGATTTAAACATGATATGATTTTATATAAAGAAATTCTTAGATTGGAATGAAACGTATGGTTATTAAAACCATTTAATATTTTAAAAGAGGAGAAGATAGTATAAATTTGGTATTAATAGGGGTAGTCATTAGCTAGATGGAAAGAAGATTAAAAATTGGTATTTGGAGGTGTGGTTGTGATGATGTAACGTATTATGTATGGGGTATTTGTGTAGATGTTGAACAGGAGAGGCGAGAGGACCGACCCCTGAGGAACTCCACAAACGAGAGACCTCGCGGTCGACCTCTGCCCTCCTGCCAACACCGACTGCGAACGTCCCTGGAGATAGGAGGAGAACCACTGTAAGACTGTGCCTCCCACTCCCAGTCCCCTGAGACGCCGCAGCAAGATACCATGGTCGATGGTATCGAAAGCCGCCGAGAGGTCTAATAGGACTAGAACAGAGGAATATCCCCTGTCCCGAGCCCTCCAGAGATCATTCACCAGCGCGACCAATGCCGTCTCCGTGCTGTGCCCGGACCTGAAACCCGATTGGTACGGGTCTAGATAATCCGCTTCATCCAGGACCAGAGGGAGCTAATGCGCCACCACACTCTCAACAACCTTCGCAAGAAAGCGAAGGTTGGAGACAGGACGAAAGTTGTTCAATACAGCTGGGTCCAAGGCAGGCTTCTTGAGGAGAGGCCTCACCACCGCCTCTTTCAAGACGGCGGGGAAGCTACCCTCACTCAGAGAAGCCGATATAACTGCCTGGAACCAGCTGCGTGTCCTCTCCCGGGCTGCATAGACCAGCCAGGAAGGGCACGGGTCCAATAAACATGTGGTGGTGCTCAGCCTCCCCATGATCCTGTCCACTTCCTCCGGAGTCACAGAATCAAACTCATCCCAGGTGGTATCGACAAGACTGCCCGTGTCCTGATCGCCAGACTCTGCCCAGTCAGAGTCCAGACCGGTCCGAATCCGAGCGATTTTGTCCGACAGATGCTGGTTAAACTCCTCGGCACGACCCTGCAAGGGATCCTCCCTCACCTCCTGATTTAGGAGGGAGCGAGTCACCCTGAACAGGGCGGCTGGGCGATTATCTGCGGACGCGATAAGGGTGGCGAAGTGGTTAGACCTCGCCTCCCTTATCGCAGCGAGATAAGACCTAATGTGGGCTCTTAGTCGCAATCGGTCGGATTCAGATCGGCTGGACCTCCAACCGCTCTCTAGGCCCCATCTCCGACGCTTCATCTCCCGGAGCTCCGCAGAGAACCATGGAGCTCGACGGGATCTGCACCGGGTCAGTGGCCGCAGGTGTACAACTCGGTCAAGAGCCTCAGTCGCCGTCCTTTCCCAGGCTTCCACTAAGGCATCTGCCGAGCTGTGAGCAAGGGAGTCAGGTGGGGACCCCAGCGCCGCCTGGATCCTCTGGGGATCCATTAAGCGTCTGGGGCGGTACCATTTAATTGGTTCCATACACCCACGGCGGGGGGTGGCAAAACGGAAGACCAGCCGCAGGAGATGATGATCGGTCCATGACAGGGGCATAATAATTGGAGAGCCCCCACCAAGATCATCTAACCACCGTCCAGATAAGAAAACTAAGTCAAGGGTGTGGCCTCCCTCATGAGTCGGTCCCAAAATTACTTGCGTCAGGTCCATGGCCATCATGGAAGCCATGAACTCCCGAGCCAACTCAGATGATCCTCCCAGCGATGGTAGATTGAAGTCCCCCAAAACTATAAGTTTCGGGAACTCAATCACCAGCCCAGAGAGGACATCGAGCAGCTCAGACAGGGCTGCTGCTGCGTGACTAGGCGAAAGGTACACCAGCAGCAAGCCCAACTGCGCACCAGGGCCGCATCTCAGAAAGAGAGACTCACACCCGACTATCTGGGGAACGGTGGTCTCCCGCGGACACAAGGTCTCCCTCATAACAACAGCCACACCCCCACCCCTGCCCTGAGCCCGAGGCCGGTGCAGAACCCGGAAACCTGGTGGACAAAGGTCAACCAGAGGAATTCCGCCCTCTGGGCCCAACCAAGTCTCCGTGATGCAAGCCAGGTCCGCCTGCTCACCCTCGACCAAGTCGCAGACGAGAGGAGCCTTATTAGAGACAGACCTGGCATTCAAATAGACCAGCCGGAGCTCGGGAGGCTGCACACCCTCACTCCCAGGACCTCGGGGTAGAGCCAGAGGGTCGGAGTGCCCCACCGCTTGTAAGCAGCGGAGAGGCCTTCCCTGAGATCGATACGGCCCTCTGCTCCTACATCTGCTGCCATTCCCTGATGTCGTGGGAATAGGTAGCCCCACGACCAGCCCTGGAGCCCCGGAGGTAACCGACCCCCACTCCTCCCCCCTGCGATCTACATCGGCACTAGCCAGAACAGAGGTTGTTGGATCGCCCCCCTTGTCCAAACAACCAAAAGAACCCTCCCACCTCCCTAACCCCCTAAAAAATTTTGACAAGAAAATAATCAGGGGCCTCTTGTTAGGTCTACGTCGAAGGCCCCTACCCGTGCCCAGCCAACTCTCAGGGTCCCAATAAATGGGCCCTTCCTCGAGGTTATAATCGGCTGGCAAGGCGGGTCGCACCCAGGAGGGGGGAGCACCCCTGAGGGCGAACAAGTCCGTGGAAGAATATTTAAAGGAAGGCATAAATAGCAGTCCGGATCGCAGGCAGTCCATAGATAATAGTCCGTGAGCAGGATCTGTTCAGAGGAGGTGTCCCAGGCCTCCGTCCAGCCGCTGCCACTCAGCTGGATAAACCCCCCAGGCAGGCCTACGACCGTCCTCTCACGACGGCCGCAGAGCCAGTTCTCAGGGGGATGGTAGTCTGGAGCAACCGCTCTGGGTATAGCATGCCCCATAGAGCTCTCACCTCTAGGGGCAGCAGATGTAAGTTCAAGCCATCCTCTCACGATGGCTAATACCCAGAGTTGTCTGTCCTTTGGGGGTGTAAAGGGCAATGCGCGGTCGATTGTAAAGGCAGAAATAACAAACCATCATAGTCAATTCTGCTAACGGCCAGGTCCCCCGTTGTCCCGCCATTCCTAGAGGTTGTAACTGACCACCACTCCATGGGCCCTCAGTTCCATAATTATTAGGGCCTTCCAGACTGTGGTCAACAAAGATTGACTCCCCCAGGTCCATTAAGTTCCCCGGAGCCCCCTCGAAATTCCGAGACACCAGCCAGATCACAACAAGTGTGTTGGGGAGCGCCGGTCTTCCAGGGTCCTTCGAAATGACCCAGGTCCACAAGGCTCCACTGGGCTCCACCGGGATCCACCGGCTAGCCCAGGAACCTTCAGGGCCATCAGGAACAATGGGGGTGCCAACCCATCTGGGATATGCAGAACCAACCGGGGAACCGGCGAACCGGCCATAACGCCATCGCTGAGTCATCGGAGCCGCTGGGTGAGATCATTCGTGGTTTTGGAGTTGGGTATCATCAGTACGCTGATGATACCCAACTTTTCCTTTCGACCCCAAACCAACCCAGTGATGCCCTCAACGTGATGTCCCGTTGCCTGGAGGCGGTTCGGGTCTGGATGGGGAGGAACAGACTTCAACTCAACCCCGACAAGACTGAGTGGCTTTGCATACCTTCATCCCGGGTTTATTCGGACATTCCACCTTTTGCTATGGGGGGGTGAACTATTACCCCCCGTAGATAGGGCTCGCAACTTGGGAGTCCTCCTAGATTCACGGCTCACTTTGGAAGACCATATAGGAGCTGTGACTAGGGGGGCTTTCGCCCAGGTTCGCCTGGTACGCCAGTTGCGGCCCTATCTTAGCCGGGATGATCTATGCACGGTCACTCATGCGCTCGTGGCCTCTCGTCTGGACTACTGCAACGCTCTCTACATGGGGCTGCCCTTGAGGACCACCCGGAAGCTCCAACTGGTACAGAATGCAGCCGCGAGAGTTGTGTTGGGAGTCTCCCGATACTCCCACGTTACACCTCTGCTCCGTGAGCTGCATTGGTTACCAGTTGTCTTCCGGGTGAGATTCAAGGTACTGGTAATGGTGTTCAAAGCCCTCCATGGCATGGGACCAGAGTACCTCAGGGAACATCTGCTGCCGGCATCAAGCTCCCTGCGCCCTGTGCGTTCCCACAGAGAGGGCCTCCTCAGGGTGCCACCGATCAGAGAATGTCGATTGGTGGCCCCCAGGGGGAGATCCTTCTCTGTGGGCGCTCCGGAGCTGTGGAATCAGCTACCGGTAGAGCTCCGGATGGCGCCCAATCTTCGCTCCTTTCGTCGCGATCTCAAGACGTTTTTGTTTGTACAAGCCGGCCTAGCCTGATGGGGATTGGTGGGGTTTTTTATTTTTTGGATTCTTAATTTTATCTTGGGGTTTTATAATTGTATACCAATTGTTTTAACTTGGGCAATCATTTAATCTCTTTTTAATGTTTGTATTTAGTATTTTATTTTGCCCTGTGAACCGCCCTGAGTCCTCAGGGAGAAGGGCGGTATAGAAATATTATATTATTAAATTAAATTAAATGTTAGAGCTTTTTAGAGAAAACAACAGCAGATCCTCAAAACAACATCTGCAAAGGAGGACAAATGTGTTTCCTGCTCTTATTTCATAACACAGCATTAAACCCCATGTTTTAGGGAGTGGTTATTAATTACTGGATATCTTTAAAAATGTAGTGGCATATCCAATTAGGAACTCAAGTTTCTTTTTATATTCAGATCAAGAGATCTGAAAGAATAGATGAATATTCAGTTTCATGTGAAATAAAGAACTGCTTCACATCTTACTACCGCCTTCTTCTTACTTTGCAGTGATGAAAGTATTTCAGGAAACTCACGTACCCAGCATTGATTCACATCCTTGTGCATAGTGCCCTTAATTCCTGCAATTGTCACTCAGTAAACATTTTCAGTTCTGTGTCAGACAACTCCAATATATAAAGCAGTTGGTTAGCAGAATCACTATGTCCTATTCCTTCTGTCATCTCTTAACAGCAATGGTTATGGAGGAAGCCAGCTTTAATCTGATTTGTTATTTGTATTTGTGTTACAGGTAACAATTTTATGAGAAAATGAGATTCTCTTTTAGTGCGTTTCAAAACCACTTGACCTGCCATCCTTCAGAGAACTGCAATATCTGGGCTTCAGAAATCTTTGACAATAACCAGATGACAGAAAACAGTCATACAGAATTACAGATCCATGCTCAGTTTCACAACATTTAAAGCATTTTTCAGCTATTCACAATCTGATTTTATGAAGCTGTATTAATTATGACCAGAGTGTTTATGCTATCACAGATCAATAACCATCCTGGTTATTCTTGTAAATTTTCATTTATTCGGGCCACCTTTTAAAAAAAAACTGCATATGCTGAAAAGGTAGCCTATATCACATTCTCTTGCAGCTTTTTCACTTTTGATCACTTCCATGAACCTGAAAAGGTATAAATAATTAAATAAATAAAATAATGACTTAGAAATTAAGAAGCACACAATTGTAATGTCATAGAAAAGAGTAACCCATTGTGCCACTTTTTTCCTCCTAAGTTTTCCTACAGCATACTTGGGAAAAATAAAGCAAACATTTCTGAAAGCACTCTGAATTAAAAAACAACAACAACATTGGCTTATAAACCAGTAATAAACTCACTTGCTTTTCCTAACTGATGGAACCCACAGTGAGAACTGACCTCCTCCTTGCTCATCTCTGTACTTTGCATTGATCTCTACAACACAGTCCTTTCAACAGTTCCAAGAAGGCTCCACACCCATTTGCATCACTCAGGTTACCCTGATGGCACAGATAAACCTCCAGTTGGTCTTAATGCCTTGCTAAAAGAATGCAAATGACCAGCTGTCTGCAAGGAATATAAATCCTTCCGTTCCCCATCAGTCAGTCAGAGCTGAAGAAGCTTCTTGGATGAGAAGTGAAATATCTTCAAAGAAAAAAATGGAAATACCAGTTGCCTCGTGAAAAAGCACCTATGGGACAACCATGACCTGGATCACTGAGAATCTCCATAGACATGGCTCTCTTAAGTATTCCTAAATTAGGACGTATAATGTTGTCAATATTTATTAATCCGACTTCCTCCACATTCTTGTAATTGGAAACCACTAGTTTTCAAAAGCAGATTTTGGCAGCAAAAGCTATATAATGTAGTTAGTTAGTTATAGTTTATTTGATTTATATACCGCCCTTCTCCTTGGTAGGGACTCAGGGCGGTTCACAGGGCATATATAAAAAGAAAGACAATACAAAAATTAAAAAAGGATTAAACCCATGCCCAATTAAAAACAGTAATACAAATTTAAAAAAAACAATTAAAAACCCATAATCCCCCATCAGGCCAGACCAGCTAATTCGAACAGGTGGGTCTTCAGGCCCCGACGGAAAGTTCGGAGGTCTGGTGCCATCCGGAGCTCCACCGGCAGTTGATTCCATAATGCCGGAGCACCCACAGAGAAGGCCCTCCCCCTGGGGGCCACCAGTCGACATTCCCTGACTGGCGGCACCCTGAGGAGGCCCTCTCTGTGGGAACGCACAGGGCGGAGGGGAGTCGATGCCGGCAGCAGGTAATGTAATTCAGTATATTACTTTTTTCCCCAAAGAAGCCAAAAATAGATACAGGGCATTAAGAAGACATCAAAGTCTATTCTTGTACTTTGAAAAATGCTGGGAACTGAAAGCCCTCAGCAAAGGAAATCAACTCAAAATGCCATAAGATAACACATAATTCTATTTCTTTCCCTGGAATTCTGGACTGTAATTTAACTACAAAAGCTGATGTCTCTTGTAAGATGAAAAAAAGGAAAAAGGACCTATAAATAAAATGCTATATTTATTAAACAAGTTTCATGAAACACCAGCTTTGTTGCTTTGTGCCTATTTGTCCTTTGTGCCTATTGTCCCAGTATGAAAAACTACCAAAAGTGTTTATTTCAAATATAAAAGTAGAACTGAGTAGGCTTCTTTGGGAGAATTGTGTCAGTGTTAAAATTGACTAATAAACATTACCTTCAAATAAGGTTTAGTTGTCCTTAAACTTATCAAATCTCAGACAGGATATTTGTCATTACAGCAACACAGTGGCGTAGCGTGGGGGGTGCAGGGGGGGCGGCCGCACCGGGCGTAACATCTGGGGGGGCGCGCTCGCACTCGCAGCTCTCTGCCCCTGCCTGGCTCACTCACTCTCTCTCACTGCAGTGCTGGCTGTGCGAATCCGATCCGAGCCGCCGGGTCGCCGCCCACTGTGGAGGGGGGGTGCCAGGCGTGCAGTGCCTTGCCCCAGGTGCTGACAACCCACGCTACGCCACTGCAGCAACAGCCAATATTCATTGGCAAAGCAAGAAACAAATTCCAATTATATTCTAGACCTAGCTTTCCCCACCAAGTGCTGTTCATATATCTTAATCTTCAGTTCCCTTAAGTCTTGGTCAACACACGGAGTGTTAGAAATATGAATTTGTACTGTTAACTACACTAGTTTCTTTCACGATTACAAACCATTCTGGCCTGCTACCTGAGAACAAGTGTGTTGCATTTGGTCTGAAATATGTTCCAGGCAAAGGTTGTTTTGTATAGGACATCTAGGATCTAGGATCATCCTAAAACCAGTTTGATCTAGTGGTTAAGACACCACTAGAAATCAGGATACTGTGATTTCTAGTCCCATCTAAGTTGGTTGGGTGACTTTAGGCTAATCATTGTCTCTCACACCTATTAATCTCAAAAGGTTGTTATTCTGGAAAAAATAGGAGAAGGACGGAATATCAGATATGTTCGCCACCTTGAATTATTGTACTGTTCACTTCTAGCTATTGTCTGCGAAGTGAAGAGACATGCCATTTTAACCTGTTATTTTTTTACATTAATGAAATCTCAGATATCAGTTAGTTTGGGCATTTTCATCTGCTTAGTTTATTGTTTATATTTGCAAGACCCCTATTAAAAAGGTTCTCCGAGTGTTGAACAATTATTTAAAAGCAGAGTGACAAAAAACTTTTTAATTTAATTGAAGCAGAAAAATGTAACATTCAAGAGAATGTTTCTCTGATCCATTTGCTCGAAAATGCTTACTTGAAGTTTTTTGCCATTGTTTTATCTATGTTGTACATAAAACTTCCATGCTGAATACCGTATGCTTGCACTGTCTGAAAAGGACAGAAGCTGGGTCAGCAAAGGGCAAAAATGTCTACACAGACATTTCAGGGCAAAGAGAACTTCACTGCACTGTGTTCCTCCTGAAATGCCTTTCTCTGCTTTAGAAAAACACAGCTGAATAAGTATATAAACAGAATTCAGAAGGTTTTAGTTTCATCAAAATAGATAGCTAGAAAAAAGCATAACATGACAGAAACTTCATCAGCTTCTATCACCTTCTGAAATAATTTCACTGGCAACTTATCTATACAGAATGATTTTTTTAAAAAAAAAAGCTGGCATAAAATAAATCTAGAATTGCAAATGCAGAATTTCATATGACTGAGAATACAGACTGGGACACAGCACAAGGTGCTTTATATAGGGTCATATATGAGGTGGACAGGATCATGAGGAGGCTGAGCTCGAGTTTTGATGGGAGCTTCCCGATACTCCTGTGTAACACCTCTTCTCCGTGAGCTGCATTGGCTTCCGGTTGCCCTCCGAGTGAGATTCAAGGTGCTGGTAATGACCGATAAAGCCCTAAATGGCTTGAGTCCGGACTATCTAAGGGAACACCTGCTGCTGGCATCATCTTCCCATCGTCCTGTGCGCCCCCACAGGGAGGGCCTTCTCAGGGTACCGCCGGTTAATGAACGCCGGGGGGTTATTCCCAGGGGAAGGGCGTTCTCTATGGGTGCGCCTGCCCTGTGGAACCAACTACCTGCAGAACTTAGGACTGCCCCCGACCTTCGCTCATTTCGCCGCGACCTGAAAACTGGGCTCTTCGATCTGTTTGGTCCAAACTGTGGGATTGTTAATTTAACTGGGTTTTAGATTTATTTTTTATTTTTTTTATTTTAATTCCATTTATATCCCGCCCTTCTCCAAAGACTCAGGGCGGCTTACAAGCTTAGCAGTAGCCTTCATTCTATGTATATGCCTGCTTATTAGGGCTTTCACACACACCCCAAGCGGCATTATTACAAAGTCAGCTTAATTGCCCCCAACAATCTGGGTTCTCATTTTACCTACCTCGGAAGGATGGAAGGCTGAGTCAACCTTGAGCCTGGTGGGATGCGAACCTGCACTAATTGCAGGCAGCTGGTGTTACTTAAGGAGGCATTAGCCCACTGCTCCACCAAGGCTCTACTCTTGGGGCTTGAATTTAATTTAATTGTTTTATTTGTTTTCAATTTTTTGTATTCATGGTTTTAACTGCCCTGTAAACCGCCCTGAGTCCTACGGGAATAGGGCGGTATACAAATCCAATAAAATGAATAAAATAAATAAATAAATAAATTTGATACTACTGTAACTGACCTGGGCAGGACTACAGGGTGTAGTCTTTTTATTGAAAACCCAAATGTTAAAGAAAACACAGTTTCAAAATCCTGAGGAAATTCAATTAGAATATAAAATCAAGACACTGACTGTTGGATTCAGTTCCAAGGAATCTAATGAGACTTAATTCCTAAAGTGTTCAGGCTAAACAAGTCTGTGGGGTCCTGGGTGCTCTCTGTGCTTGGTGGTTTTCTTGCAGATGTTTCATTACCAAACTAGGTTAACATCGTCAGTGCATAAAACCACTAAGCTCAGAGAGCACCAAGGACCCCACAGTTGAACCCAGAGCTATAAATATTCTCTTCTATTAGCTAAACTATGAGGGAATAATAATGAACTCAGTGGGAATTAAATTGAGTAGATATTGTTAGGATTGTACCATAAATAAGTACTTGTTTATTCACTTGTATTTCTCCTTTATTGTTTTTACAAATAACTCATGGTGACAAACATATCCAACATACCTTCCTTCTCCTATTTTCCCTACTACAACAACTCTGTGGGGTGAGTTGGACTGAGACACAGTGACTGGCCCAAGGTCAAATGCACAATAGATCTCATTTTCCTAAATGTATTTTCCAATATTTCATATTTGGACTAAATGTTCCTTATTTTTTTCTGTATCCTTCATTTGCAAGGAAGGGGGAATTGTCTTGATGAAAGTATTTTAGCTGCTGATAAAAGCATTTAGGAGCATTAAGAAGAAGAAAAAAGTCACCTTTATGAAAAACAAGATACTTTTATTCTATCAATAAAAGGTAAGTATCTCCATGGTACTTGTTCATTTCAGCACAGGAGTTTTCCACAGACACTCTCTCTCTCTCTCTCTCTCTCTCTCTCTCTCTCTCTCTCTCTCTCTCTCTCTCTCTCTCTCTCTGTGTGTGTGTGTGTGTGTGTGTGTGTGTGTGTGTGTGTGTATTATAATATTTTATTAATTTTCCAATTTCACATTTAAGTATTTAAGAAGCAATGTGGTGGCTGGGTTAATCAATAGTTCAATAACAAAATCTTTAGTACAAATCTCAAGTTACAACATCAAATATTTCCTCTCTTTTTCCCTTAACATTTACTGTCTCGTATTTAAGCTAATACAGTTCTTATTATATCAACAGTAAAAACATCATTATTACATTTATCAATAATTTTAAAGCTTATACATATCTTAATTATTTTTACATTCAATCTTCATAAACAATCCGTATCCTGTTATGAATTTTTTCTCAATTTTTAGTTTCCCATCAATATTCCAATTTAATATTTAATATAATTTAATTTAATCTTTGATATTTATAATTTTCAGGTTTTAGGTAACCAAGATTTCCCTTATCTCAATTCATAACAGAATCTAATATCCAAAATACACATTTTTATCTATTTGAATATAATCTTGTTCTATTTCCTAAAAGTTATCTATTTCCCACCATATTAAATTGTCTACTTAATAATACAATATCCCCTTTAATAAATCAAAACCATTGTATATATTACCTGGGTTAATAAATTAAACATATTCATAATAATAATTATTTTTTTCTTTCAGGTCTAATTTTTAAATATTAAACAGATAAAATCCTTATTTTCAACTAATTTCCAAATATTTTAAATCTAATGACCAGAATTCCCCTTATCTCAACTTCTCCCTTTAACCCTCTAATTAATAATATGAAATCTCCTCTAATAAATCAAAACCCCAATTTTCTTTAGCCTTATTTTGTGTTTTTTTCCTTTGCCAACTAGGCTTCAATATCAGTTCTTTTAGATCTTCAAATAGATCTCCCTCTATTATTATATATGTTATTTGAAATAAAGGAGACCATTTAATTGCCATTTTTTTTGAAGGACTAGCCCATTTTTATTCATAAAGTTGTCTCCCTATTATTCCAATTCCCCATAATTGCCCTGATATATTTATCTTCCATTCAATCTTCCATTCAATTTTTCTTCCATTCAATTTATCTTCCATTCAATTTATCTTCCATTCAATCCATTCAAGCCTCGGTGGTGCAGTGGGCTAATGCCTCCTTAAGTAACACCAGCTGCCTGCAATTAGTGCAGGTTCGCATCCCACCAGGCTCAAGGTTGACTCAGCCTTCCATCCTTCCGAGGTAGGTAAAATGAGGACCCAGATTGTTGGGGGCAATTAAGCTGACTTTGTAATAATGCCGCTTGGGGGTGTGTGTGAAAGCCCTAATAAGCAGGCATATACATAGAATGAAGGCTACTGCTAAGCTTGTAAGCCGCCCTGAGTCTTCGGAGAAGGGCGGGATATAAATGAAATTAAAATTAAAAAAAATCGGTTCTTCTTCTTTCTCAAATTTCTTCTGATTTATATAGAAAGTCTTTTCCATTTTCAATGTTGTCACTCCCTTTTCTGGATTTTCCATTAACTCTTATTTATTGGTCAATTGAGTCCTCTGTTTTGATATCTGATTGTTTCACTTCTTCTGTTATCTTCTGCATTGTTAGTTCTTTGGTTGTAGTCAAAGTTTGGGTTTGTGTATCTAAGCTGATCTTTTATGTTAGGTCTTATTTTATCACAAGCTGAAAGAATGGTTTCATGTATTGCTTTCAACGTGGAAAGGATCTTTTTCTGGTCTTCATTCATCTCTTTTACATGTTTATAAATAGTCTTTATAGTAGAAGTTGTTTGTCAAACAAGATTTTATAGTCCACGGTATTTCATTATCTCATACAGTAACCAATATTCCTCAAATAAAGAGATAGGAAGGCAACTCCCCACATATAACTCTGAAAGTCAGTAAGGGTTTGCATTCATAGTTAAAGTAGGCCAGTTATGCTGCCCAGCTGTTCTTTTACAGCTGAGTTTCTCACAGGTGGTGCCAAGGTCAGAAGAGTCTTATCTAAGGTCTGGGCTTCAAGCCAAATCTCTATTAGGAAATAACAAGTTGTAATACCAAACTTCACCACAAGATGTCACCAATGCTATTTAAGGTTTTTTAAGTCCAAAATTTTTATAATCCTTTTTCCACTTTTATTTCTTTTTTGTAAATAAAAGCAAAAGTCCCCAATAAAAATAGGAAAACATTTGGTCCCCAAGTTTCAGAAGCATATCAATCCAATTAAAGTTGTTCTTTTAATGCTTTAATTCCCCTGGGTAGTCGGCCGCCGCTATTTTTAAGAGGGTGGGATAGAAATTCCCTTCCCTTTTTCCTCACAGGGGGAAAGATACTTCAGGCAGCTTTTACAGGAAAAGAAAGTACTTAGGGTAAAGAGAAGATTGGATCTGACCCAGTTTCATCCACGTTGCTTTTGAAGTGCTTGGTGGTAAGTTTGACTTTGGCTGTCTGCAGCCTAGTGACAGGCCATATTACTATGGCTGGTCTTTCCTCCACCAGTTTGGAGGGCTGCCCCAAATTGAGCGGAAGGGCTGCCGCCCTCCAGCGATCAAGTGGGGTCCCCTCCTTGCTCGTCGCCCCTACAGAGTGACTTTCAACCCTTTCCAGGGTCCCCCAGCAGAGCAAAACTGAATGTAGAAGATGGAGCTCGCCTTCCAGGGGCCACAGCGGCCACAATGGCAAACTGGAAATCCTTCCACTGACTTTTTAAAAAGAGATGAAATGGCTAAAAAAAAATGCCAAATCATTGGAAAAATTGTTACAAATGTCATCTGGCCTTTCCATATGAGTTGTCCCAAAAGTCTTGTGTATTTCAGCTTTTTTGCACTATTCTTCATGGAGGAATGTGTGATATACAGTAGCAGCCACAAACTCTATTTTCTTCACATCTTCAGTTCATCACACCAACATCCATGAGTATTATAAAGCAGATCCTCACAGGTAACAGATCTAGCAATACTCTCGTGTTGAACTTCCACTACATGTGGAAGGATGAGTTGGAATGGTGCTCCCCCCCAAAAAACATTACCAACAAAAAGACTCTCTGAATATTAGATATATCTGGGTTATATGCCTGACATATCTTTACTATGTGAAAAGCAGTCCTTGTATAGATCCACAACTTCTTTGCAGCAATGTAGGAATGGTTTCCTGCTGTCTCCTTTGGGGAGTTGTTGTTTTTCCCCCCTACTTCCTCATCTAGTCTACAGCCCTGGCATTTCTTGCTGTAGTCTCTCAGCCAAGTACTATCCAGTACTAGCCTGACATAACATTTGAGCTCAGACAAGATTAGCAGGGGGCTACCATTTATTAAAACAGGGTGACATCTCCTTTGAGATGAGCGCAGCTCCAAGGATTTCATGTAACTTTCTTGGCAACAGACCTCTCAGAATGCTTTCCTTTATTTCTCAGTCTATCTTACAGGTTGAGGTTAAAGTTAAGGTTAAGGTATCCCCTGGTGGTCCCCATCCAAGTATTAACCAGGCTCAACTCTGAATAACTTCCTAGCCAGGCAAGTTTGGGTAAATGCAGCACCTGCTAAATTATACCAAGAGCATATTTGGTACCCACAGTGGCCAGCTAGACACATTCAGGGAGCTCATGAGCCAGCCTTGAGGACAACATCCTTAAGTGAGCAATACCAGTTACTTGTGTTTCTTAACAATTGTTATTCAGAAGCATACAGCCTTTTAATACTGAAGAGAAAGTGTAGAAAGCATGACCAGTAGTCCTTAATTGCCTTATCATCTGTAAATTTCCTTCAGTTCCTTTGAAAGTGATTTAAATTGCTAACTACTATTAAGTTGTAATGTATGTAGTATAAACTAAATATTGTTCTGTTTGTTTTCCATCTTCCACCATTCAGGTTATTTGAATGATCAAGGTTCTAGTAACATACGGCAAATATTATGCAAATACCCTATGGATTAAATTATAATTTAAAATTATAAATTAATCTTATTAAAAATTCAAAGGGATTGTCAAAGAATTGGGTGAACCTGAGTTCATATGGCCTTTATTAATTCTTTGCTGCTATCCCATTTGGAATTCCACATGAAACCCTGTTTTTAAGAATAATTACCACTCAACTGGAAAAGTGCAGAACAAGGCAATGAAAATAATCCATGTATTCAAACCCTGCTCTACAACAAAAAGTATTTACACCTGGATAAACTGGGGATGGGGGAAACTACTGAAATATGAAACTATGGATAAAATAGAAATATTAGAATTCAGATTTATCCAATTGCTTTTATTGGCACTTACAATTTGGAAAAAGGGGACAAGAATATTAGATCACATAATGTACTAGAAACAATGGTGGATAATAACTTAGGAAATTGCCCTTAAAGAGTTGAATGGTAAACATGTTTATTAATAACCATTCAAAATACTGTACTTTTTAAAACTGGTATACCAAACAAAATGGTCTGATATTCTCAAATCTGTTTTCTCATGTTCTTTGAAATTGCTTTATCTACATACTAAATACGGGGGGGGGATTCTATCACATTGGTGGCTTGTATTATTTCACTTGGAAATAGAACTAAAATTCAAGGGAAGTAAGTAGTATCCAAAAGTAGAACATTATTTTCCTAAATAAAAACTGTCACGTGTAATCTGAGTCATTTCTATGAACCTAAGTGAACCCAATTGAAAAGGAAAACATATTAATTATTGTTGTTCCCTGCTTTAAAACAAGTAATATTGTATATTCGTTCTGCTTATACAATATGCAATGTAATTAGGTGGGGGGGGGAAAGTCCATACAATGCGATATATACCTGTGTACCTGACAGTATGTAGATATATGTACGCCTGTTAACATCTAGTTAAATTCTGCAAGCAAGTTTGCTCATGTTTTATAGCTAAAAATGAAATCCACAGGAGTTTCAGGAACATCAGTTTAATTTCATCTTGCCTGTACATATAAAAAGAATACAATCAGGAGAATTTAACTTGTGAATGGCATACTTCACAATTGCAAATGTCCTAAAAGGTATTAATTGGCTGAGAAAAAGATTTTACTATGAATGCAAATGCACTATAATGCAAGCATTTCTTTTCATGTTGATTAAATTATGGCTAATTATGACTCATTCACAATCAGCAAGGAAACTGGGTTTGCCAGACTTAAGCAAGAATACATTTTGAATTGTAATTCATTTTGCATGTATGGCTCATTTAAATTTCTGATTAAAAAAGCAAGTATACACTGGGTTAAAAATAAATGCATGGAACCTGACCATGAACTAAAGCCATAGAAGAGAAATATCATTTGTTATACAATAGGCTGAATATTGGCTATGGGCCAGTTCTCATTTTTGCTTCTGTTGCCTGATGGCTAAACATGAATAACTTAAACAAGTGAATAAGGCAGTACAGATACAAGATTTCTAATGAAATATTCATTGTGATCACAAGCACAGCAGCAGATAAAATACTAAGTCCAAAGTTTTAAACCAGGATTTGTTAAATGCAAAACATAATTGCCTGGATTCAACTTGCACTGAACACCATTGCAGGGTTGAGTTCACATATTATGCTAAGGGTTAGTGAGAGCAAAGAAACCAATTTTTGACCCAGTGCAATTAATAAAATCCAGATAATGCTTTTTAGATGAAGTAATCCTGATTCCATCACAGTAATTACTGTATAGCACAGAAAATCAATGACACATTTGTATATGGACATCAGACCTATGCTTTCTCTTCCTACTATCACTCAGTTTTGGTTTTGCTTTGGCAGAGGAATGTCAGGAATACAGTCAGGAAATAAACATCTGATTCATTTGTTTCATTTAGTTCATTCTAGGACTGCCAATAATGCTGACTTCCCCACAAACTGAAGTTACTAATTTGAGGCAACCAGTCTTCCATCATATTATGGTTTTTGACATCTAAATTCAATGCCTATTTGTAACAGATAGAAGCAAGTAGAATACAGTAAAATAAAACAGAGTTGCTAGGTCTTTAGGCCACCTCTGTTTTCATCTCCCTAACACAGGGGTCGGCAACCTTAAACACTCAACGAGCCACTTGGACCCGTTTCCCAGAGGGGAAAAAACACTGGGAGCCGCAAAACTCTCTCTCACTCGCACGCAAGGGGGGCAGCTTGATTATATAGAGAAAAAGAGGCTGCTGTGCATGAGTTCTCTCTCCCTCCCTCCCTCCCTCCCTCCCTCTCTTTCTCTCCCTTCCTCTCTCTCTCTCCTCCTCTCTCTCTCCCTGTCTCCAATCTTCTGCTCACCTGGCAAGCTGGCTTCACACTGTTCTTGGACAAGCTGACACACATTCTTATTGGGCTGGCTCTCCTGCCCTGCTTTCTGCTGCTTCCTGCTTCCTGTGGAGATGCAGCAAAGGCAGGAACCCCACCCAATTAGCTTGTCAGCTTCTCGGAGAACACACACACATACACACACACAGAGAGAGAGGGAGAGGGAGAGGGAGAGAGAGAAGGGAAACACAAGTGCCTCTCTCTGTCTCTGTCTCTCTCTACAAATGGTGGAGGACTGGGAGCTACAGGAGAAGGCTGAAAGAGCTGCATGCGGCTCCAGGACCACGGGTTGCCAACTCCTGCCCTAGCAAAAGCTGTGAGCTGAAATCTGCTGGATTATATAACCTGTTTCACAACTCTGATGACTTTAAAATGGATGGTTTTCAATTCCCCATGCTGGCTGGGAAATTCTGGGAGTGAAAATCCACCCATCTTATAGTCATCAAGGTGGAGAAGAACTGATCTAAACTATGCAAAAGTGGCTGAGTACATTATATAGGCAAATCTCAAAGTGAAACATGTGTTCTGCTATCTCTCAATGGAATGACATCCTGACTGTTCACTAAATACTGAACTCATTCATACAATCAAGAGTAGTCAGGAATCGTTCATATCTGCTTTCTTACCATTTATGGTAAAGAAAACACATTTGTTGCCCATTGTACACATGGGTAAAAAGCTGTTAAATACCCTCATTCTTATCATCATATTCTTATCATCTTTAGGATGATAAGAGGTATAGTCCAATATGTTTGAAGAGCACCAATTAGGAAAGACAGTTAAACAACACCCTGGTCGTAATTATTTAGTATTCAGCTGCAGAATCCATTCACCCCATTTCAGTCTGATTAAACCCCATATGAACGCCTATTTCAGAGCCAGCAGAGGTCCCTTACTTGTACTTTCAAAGCCCTGGATGACTTTGCCTCTTATTCCTCTGCTCTTATATCCAAAATATGCCTTTGTATCTCATTGTTTATGTAAATGTCTCCTGTACTATCAGAAAAACATAGCTCTTTCCCACTCTGCCTTATAAATTGGGAAGTAGCTGTTTGAATATAGTACTTCTATGATACCAACTCAACTTCTCATTGATCCACCTTTGGATCAAACCCATAAATCTCTGTACTCTACTGTAACTATATCTCCAAGTCTAAGCAAGAGGAGTTGAAACAACTGAATTTTAGGGCTTTATGCATAAAGCTCTAAAATCTTTCAGACTGATATTCATTCAGTGTTGTATTAAGTGTAATGAATTGACTCTTTAAAGCAGCCACCTTGTTTTATGTTCACATGGAAAAACAAGGGGCATTTTAATGAACAGCAGAGTAGTCCAGTACTTTTACAAGGTCTGAATAGCAACTCCTCAGTCACTTTCAAAGTATGCACATGCATTCATTTATTACATTTTTAAATCACCAGCAATCAAAGTCAGAAAGGGGCAGCATTCATTTAATTAAAAACTTACAGATAAAACAGCAGCCAAACAAAGCACATTTAGAACTACAAATAGTATCTGCAGGGCTTTTTTGTCATAGAACGCCCAGAACAGAGTTCCAGCACCTTTTTTGGATGGAACCTTGTAGGGCTGGCAAGGCATGATGTGTGTGAGTTCCAGCACCTTTTTTGTATAATACAAATAAATAATATAAATAAATAAAAAATAAAAATGTTTAGCTTTTCTCCATTTTTTAAGATCATTTTGTTGGATATGAAGTTGTAACCTCTGGGGGGAAAATTAGATATAAATTTTGAATACTAATATAAGTCTTAAAATATAGATAACCATGGCAGCATTCCAAAATAACTACATCAGGGGCTAACTGCTAAAAATGAATTTCTCAGACTGTCTTATATGGAAAACTAAGCTTAGGAGCTATTTATGGAACAGATTAATGATCTTTCTAAAATACCAGATTGTTAGCTTTTCCATTTTAGTGGTTAAACACTTTAATTGAAGGGGGGAAAACTCTCTTCAGAAGTACGTTTTGAGATGAGCACATTTATTAACATGGCACATTGGTAATTTCAGTTATCTTGCCCACACAAAATCTTTCAAACCAAATAATGATCTCTAACTTCAAACAATTGAGCACCCCTTTTTATTCTACCATTTCAGCACAAATCCCTGTAGAACTATGGAAATAAATTATTATAATTTCAGTCTTAATTATATGAATTACTAGTATCATTTTTGTTTCCATAACATCAATCGCATCCGCATTCTGAAGGTGAACACACATACATAAACCTACTTTAGGTACCACATATTACACAAAGTGAATGTGCTATATTATGAGATGTAATGGTACAACATTTTGAGTCTTCATTTTTACTCCAATGAAATTGTCATGCAAAATTACACATCTACATGTACCATATATAGATTCAAAATGCATGGATGTGGTTGTTCCTTTTGATCTATTCTGAAATAACATATACAGATCCATTCTCTAATGTTACTTGCCAATGGATATTACCTGTTTATTTTCATGTAGTGCCAATATCAATAATTTTGTGGTCAAAAACCACTCAGCTGGCACACATGACAGATCCAGATCTGCTCCCATTCATCTATCACCATCTTGTTTCTATTGCAGAATAATCTTTATTTGCACACTACATTAACTAGGTCACGGGGCATGAAGAACACTGAACCAGTTGACCAAGTCAATTAAACCTAAAGGAGTTAGAATTAGCCTTAGACAGACTTGTCTGTTTGGGATTAAACTAATTACCCAACCAACAGTGCCACCTGAATACTGACTAGAAGGTTAATGAATTTCTCCTCATTTATAATCAAAATGAAGCTCTAGAGAGATCCCACAAAATGTGATTCTTTTAGGCGTACCATCTCTGTGCCCAGTTTGATTTTTACTGCCCTTGTAGGAATAGGTAATAATAATAATAATAATAATAATAATAATAATAATAATAATAATAATAATAATAATAATAATAAGGGCAGAAACATGTGTATTCAGTATGGCCTGTATAATTATCTACATTTGTTTAATCTATTTTAAATAAGAAAAGGTGTCCAACAATAGAAAGGAAAATGAATCTCTTAACCTTCTTGGTAACATTTGGGGAGACTGTAAATACAGCAATCACTTTCAGCACATTCCCAATTGTGTTAGTGGCACATGGACTGGAGGTAGGTAAATTGGAGGGGTGATTTTTGGGTGAACCAACTTATAGCCAGCAATTATTTACATTTGTTTGTCCAGATACTGTAGGTACGATGATACACTGTCATACTTCACTAGATTACACAATAACTTAAATTAAGATGCATCATCATCATTAAATTATGACAACACACTTCCAAAACAGTTCTAATAACTTGTATTCTCTTTTTTGCCAGTGATAAAGATTCATAGATCAATATCAGAGTCTCCTATCTTCCATTCATTTCTTAATTATCTATCATTAAATTAACTTATTTATTTATTTGTTTGTAAGAATATAAGAATAATCAAGTTTGATAATAATAGAAAGATACTTTTAGGTCTGGATATGTAGTATGGAGTAACACAATAGAGATTATTAAAGAATGGAGAGAGTCACATTAATTATATATCAAGGAGTTAATTTTGATGTGAAGAAAAATTACAAGTCAAAGGCTGGCCTATTTCCTTCAAGACAATCTCCCAAAGTTCCAGAAAGTTTCTCCCAAACCTTTGTTATTCATAGATCATAGGCCCTAATTAAATAACCCAGCCTCGCACACTTTCAATATGGTGGGTCTTTGGGATCTTTGTATGTGTATATGAATGTTTTTGTTTTCTGAGGTTTTCGCGGGTGCCTGTATGTGGATCCTTGGTTTTTCGGGTTTTTCCCCGCGTAGAACTAAAGGTGTAGGCGCAACGTTTCGACGGAATCCCATCCGTCATCATCAGGCTTTAGCTTCCTTCTTCTGGGAGAAGCATGTGGCTGTTTGTTCCTCTTTTTTTTTTATGAATGTTTGTATATACACATACATGCAATTAGATGTTTAAATCTGCAAAATGGTACGTTGAGTTACAACGATGTTGCTTTGAAAATGAAAATACAGCCCTGAAACCTAGGTTGAAACAGAATTGCTAAATTAAAACTGGTAATGGACAATGAAAACACATTGTAATTCGTGTATGTGACAACAAAAGAAAAGATATGTACAGTTGTGGCTTCCCATTTGTCATTGGTAAAGATATTTCAGCCTGGTTATATTCTTGCTGTGACACTTTTTAGCTGTGCCTTTTGTTATTTTATTTTAACAGTTCAGTATCTACCCATCTCAAGAAGTGACTCCAATATTAAATATAAGAATATTACAATAAAAATTACAAAAATTATAAACTATAATGGTATGCGGGGACAATCTTGGGAGACAGGAGAAAAAGATACTGAAGGCACAGCCTGCAGTAGTATAACAGACAAAAAAACGAAACCCAGAAAGGAACTTCCCTTAATTTCTAAGGCTGTAAAAAAAGCTGGCAGGAAATTTGTATAGTTAGACTTACAAGATTAATGTCAGCCTTCCCAGAATCATGACCAGCTGAGCTAGTTCTACTTTACCATAAGACTACATTAACAGACTCTTCCAAATCAAGCAACATTACAACAATTGGAACAACAGTTCTCAGAATACCTAGTCAAGTAGATTTAACGCTCAATGGAAAAGAATATCAGCAGCTGAGGACTGAACTGTGAAATCCTTGGTGCTTTCTGAGTTTTCAGATGTTTCATTATGCAGTTGGTCAACATCATCAGTGTGAGTGATCATCAGTCTGATGATGTTACCTAGCAGGGTAATAAAATGTCTCCAAGCAAACACCAAGATCAGACAGCACTAGGACTGCACAGATTTAACTACAGTATACTGACAGACAGTGCATATTAATATGTTTAGGTATTGCCTTGGTGGAGCAGTGGGCTAATGCCTTCTTAAGTAACACCAGCTGCCTGCAATTAGTGCAGGTTCAAGTCCCACCAGGCTCAAGGTTGACTCAGCCTTCCATCCTTCCGAGGTAGGTAAAATGAGGACCCAGATTGTTGGGGGCAATAAGCTGACTTTGTAATAATGCCGCTTGGGGAGGGGGGCGAAAGCCCTAATAAGCAGGTATTTACATAGAATGAAGGCTATTGCTAAGCACATTGTGCTTTAGATTGTAAGCCGCTCTGAGTCTTCGGAGAAGGGTGGGATATAAATAGGATTAAAAATAAATAAAAAAAATAAAAAAAATTCCTGTTTTGCCATGGTTTTAAGAAACCACTAAAGGACTGGGAATTAAAATATGTTTAAGGTGACTGATTTCTATAGGTTTATGTTTTCTGTAATGTTGTTGCCTGCGTACTCCATGGCGGCAAATTCTGTGTGAACCAAGGCCAAAATTGACAATGAAGCTATTGATGGAACAAATAAGGGCAACCTTGCCATTAAATATCTAAAAATCACAAATCGGATCTCATAATTTTCAGGGGAGTAAAAAGTCACTATAGAGCTACACTAAAGAAGAAAAAAACAGTAAAAAGCTATATCTTGGTATCCAAAAAATACCAGTCCCAAACTCCTAACTTGTAGGAATTATAGTTTGCCTGCCCATATTCAATTCTGCAATATCTGCAAGTACTATATATGGTATGGAAGGAATAAATGAGATTTCCAGGCAAATTATCCTAGCATTTAGCAACGTCATGATTCCTAGAACTTAGTCCATTTTTAAATACTCGAAAGAATTTAATATAAAATAAAAGAAATAGTCTTAGGATGTTTATGTCCTTCCAAATTATGAGCAAAGAAATAACGGTATCTTTTGAAAGACAGAATGGGCTTATCTTATCAGCTTGATAACATTTTATCAGAGTAATGCAACTGTTGTTCTCCTCTTTAAAAGAAAAACTTATCCTCCAGGCACAATCCTCTTTGCATCCAAACATCTTCAGCTTTGAAATAAAAGTTTATCTAATGTGACATATACCAAAACAAGGCTTTTGTGTGCCTCAACAGGGATTTGGGAAGGTTGGTTAATGCAAGTAAGAAAGCCCTTTGGAAAGAATTCCAGCTGCTGCAGTGCCACACACCCAGTTGAAAGCCCCTGAGAAAATAGCAGAAGCAATGGATTGCAAATCAGGGCTAATTCTGGCAAGGCCCCATTACAAGTGGCAGTGTGATTCTAAATGTTCAGTAATGGAATAGAAAGATAGGCTGGTTTTTTTGCCATCAGATAGATATAATATATATTAAAATTGCTGCAAAACTACGGCATAGTTTGATAAAACTGATAGTAAAACTGCCTGATAGTAATTCAGTTCTCAAGAAACTATATTGCACTCACAGGCATTGGCAGTTGCATTTCTGTGCAAAACAGAAGAACTGCATTCATATTTTCGAAGTAAATGATAAATGTAAACTAATGACGCAGAACCATTCTCTCCCAATGGGGCTTCTCCCAAGTACAGGTGGTCCTCGACTTACAACAGTTCATTTTGTGATCGTTCAAAGTTACAATGGCACTGAAAAAAGTGGCTTATGGCTGTTTTTCACACTTATGACCATGGCAGCATCTCCATGGTCTTATGATCAAAATGCTTGGCAATGGACTCATATTTATGACAGTTGCAGTATTTCAGGGTCATGGGATCACCTTTTGAGACTTTCTGACAAGCAAAGCCAATGGGGAAGCCAGATTCACTTAACAACTGTGTTACCAACTTAACAACATCAGTGATTCACTTAACAAATGTGGCAAGAAAAGTCATAAAATGGGGCAAAGCTCACTTAGCCAATGTGTCACTCAGCAACAGAAATTTTGGGCTCAGTTGTGGTCGTAAGTAAAGGACTACCTGTAAAAAAATGACAGCACAAGAGATCTTGGGTGGGAGATGAGCATTGTGGGGAGATACATATTCATTTTCTGCGCATCCTTTCTGCCACTGATTTTATTTATTCCAAATTTTCTCTTCCTCCCCCACAAACATTAGTTATCCAGCAGGTAAAACTCCAGTTACAGGAATTCTTTAGCTCTTCAGACTTAGGGAGACTGGTAATAATTACTTGGACCTATCAGGTATGACGGTGGTTCATGGCCACATATTTAGTTCTCCAACATGCACTGCCTCTGAAGAATGTTCATAACCTTCAGTTGCTTCAGAATGATGTATCAGAATGTTAACCGAGGTCAGTTATGAAGTATACATGACTCCAAGGTTGCCTTCTAGGACCTGTAATGCTCTACAATGCTCTGCATTAATTGAGTCCATTTACCTGAAGGAGCAACTCCTCACACCACAGCCTGATATGCTTTGCAATATTTTGAAGGTCATTTTAAGTTATTTTCCTGAAATGCACTTGATAAAGGTTTCAGAGAGAATTCTCCTGTGCAGCTATCAACCTTTCAGTCTGAGGAAAACATTTTGTGAAAACTTTGGCTCCAGCAACCAATCAAACATACTACTGGAATGGAATGCTGTTTTGGCTCCTATTGCTGGTGCTTCCTACAAAAGCAAAACACAGGCATGACAGTTTTTCTATCCGGAGGTCCTCGAAGGTGATTTGATTCCTTATTGGAATACCTTTCTCTTTCCAGAACAACATTTTCTTATCTGCCTACCAGTTGTCCACCAGCCTCTGAGAGTGAAGTTAGAATTGAAGAAGACCACCTCAGACTGTTTTTTTTTTTTAAGAAAGAAAATCTACCCATTCATGCCAATAGCAATAATAATTTATACGTGGCACAAACAAAAGTACAGTTAACACAGTAATGTCCTCCAAAGTCAAACACATCTCTCTCTCAGGTCATGAGGAGCCAAGATATATCAAAATGCTATACATATTTGCAAAACAATCAATATGCAAGCACCAAATTCACGATAAATACAGTACCATCATCAGAGGCAATCCGATCTATCTGAATGGATATTTGTGTATTTCCATACAATTTTTGTTTGACTGAGCATATAAAGATGTGCAAATCTAGGCATATTTACTTAGAGGTAAGTCCCTGAGAATTCCCTTTGTATTTCTTAGCAGATTTGTGAAAACTGCCTTCATGGATGAAAATTAGTTACATACATACAGTTACATACCAATAGCAATCCCATTGTTAATTGACTACCTTTTTGTTCTATTTTGCTTAATGTGAGCACAACTCTGTTAGCCTTTCTATAAAAATTACATAACAGTATGACCGTTGATGTTTTAATTTGGATTGGGAATGTTTTTGTAACAACATATTTCAGTACAATCCTATGCAAACATTATCGACATAGTATTATCAACTAAGTTAAACAAGCTATTGTGGAATGTATGACACCATCACATGTAATCTGGTCAAGCAGATGAATTGGTTCTGATAATATGGATTCTGGCTCCAAAAGACAAATTTCCCAGGTGTAGAACACAGTAACAACTAGCACAACCATCCAATGAAAGTTTATCAGAACAAAATACTGATGAAGGATAACATACACAATTTGAGATGCATAGGGCTGCAATATGTAGAAAAGCTGTTGGATAGCAGGTGCCCTGGCACTAGTAAAAGGCTTTTCAATAAGAAAGCCCTAGTTACATATAATTAGTGTTTTAAAGTTTGTTTATTAAATATAATTCTTATCACAATGATACTATTAAAATCCTATCTGTAAAAACAGGATACAAGCTATTTCAGATATTTTCTCTGCATTAACAAAATATACTTAACTTCTTTGCTAATCCATTGTTGCTAGTGAGAGATATTTTGTACATAATTTAACCAAACAAGCTAAATTTACATATCTGTCTAAACCCTCCTCCCCATAAAATGAAATTTAACCAAACCTAATAAAAATGTGCTAACATAGTTATTGGTTTGATGTTTTAATGGTATAGGACTGAGTAAAAATGAGTGGCATCAGCACAAGAATTTTGAACATGCACAAATTGTTTTAAAAATAAATATCTTTTAGTCCTTTTTTTTCAAAAAAGGTTAGACTGAAAATATTTCATAATCATCAGCCATAGATACATTTTAATGCCATATATTTTCATCTATTTAATATATATCTTACATCAGTTCCCAACAAAAGGAGTTATATTGGAGTTATGATTTAAAAAGTTCTTTTGAAGAATACAAGGGTTTAGTGAAACTGAGACTGTTAAGATGTTCCACTTCTTCTAACAAATTGAATTTTCTGTCCAAAAAATGCTTTTGTCATTCCCATAGTTCATAGATGAATGAATAAAATCAAGAATTTCAACATGGCTGTTTTCTCCCTTTCCACTGTATGCACCACTCTGATAAAAGCTAAGCAACACAGACGTAACATTATGTTTAGCTTTATTGATTGAAACTTGGAGTGACTGATTGAAGCCTGATATGTTTCATACTTGCTATATGCCAGTCACTCTCTCTCAAACCTATCTACTCACAGCATTGTTGCTGTGGCATTGGGGAGGGGGGGGGAAAGACACCTCTATTTCTTTGGGCTAAGTTCTCAAAAAAGGCAGAAGATCAATGTAATAGATAAATTAATCATTATTGTACCATATCCAGTTGCCTACCTTTCTGTACACCAACATATTTGGGGATTCATCAGCTACCCCATTGCTGCTCTGTCCATAGTTATTTCCTTGTGCCATGTCTTAAGGGCTGGGGGTTGTGGTAACTTTTTTGCAGAGCAACTAGCCTCTGTGAAGAATGAAAGTTATCTCAGTCAAATATTCTTTGGTAAGCAACTCCTCAGTCCGCAGTAGACAGCTCTAACTTTCTTCCAGTTCCTTAACAGGAAGTGTCCTTTTTCACTCAGCCCTGTGGCCCTGCCCCAACTCCTGCCTTAAACCAACACAGTAATTTCCTTCCAGCACCATCCAGCGGCCACTGGAAGTTTCATCTTGCCACTCCATTCTTGACTAAACCAGCAGACTTTGCTTGAATGGCCATTCAGGAGTCCTTAGCATCAACATCCTAGAACCAGCATCACAGTGATGTAAGCATCTTTTCTAGCAACGGTTGCTTCCCCCCCCCCTCCGCCCGCAAAGCAAAACTTCCCACTGGACTGCAACCTTCGCCCTAGATTTCAGCCACTTCCTTGCAGCTTTATTCAAAGTGGACCTACTTCTGCGCCACGTTAAAAAAAACAAAGAAACGATCCAGCGCCTTTGACTCTGCGACAGTCAGCCACGTGTCTGCTTTCAAATCCACACCTTTCCTTCCCAGGACCAACCTGAGGACCCGTTCTCTTCCCCCTTTCCTCTTCCCCTTTACTCTTCAATCACCCGGCCGCCTCAGCGAGGCGAAGCCGCATTCTGCGCCTCGCTCTTCTATGAGTTGGGAGAACCCCGACTCGACTCTTAAGAGCGGCCCTGACCCCCCCCCCTCTAAGCCCGAACACAACACAAAGGTTGCTTTGGCAGTCCTGGGCTCGCAGGTTCGGTTCCACGGTGGTCCTCAACAGCTCTCCCCTTCCTCCCGCCGCCTCCTCCTCCTCCTCCTCCTGGCAGCAGCCTTTTTGAGGCGGGCGTCTGCCTTTTTGCCTTTCGGCAGCAAATGGCAGGCGCGAGATTGTTTTGCCCGGCCAGGGAAAGCGGAGAAGCTGCCTGGGATTTCAGCACCGCGGACAGTGCCTCGGGCACCTCCTCCTCCTCCTCCTCCTCCTCCTCCTCCTCCTCCTCCTCCTCCTCCTCCCGCCCGCTGCTGGTTTTCCCAGCCGAAGGCAAGCCAGCCAGCCAGGCAAAATTCCCCCACTTCCCGCCGCCTGGCGTTATTTACCTCCTGGGCCAAGGTCACTCGGCGCACAGCGGCAGCTCTTTTCTCCACGCCTGCTTGGACCACCCAGCCAGCCCCGTGCAATTAGGGCTCAGCCGGCAGGAAACCAGGCTTGTTCATCACACAAGCAGCGCGCACACACACACACACACACACACACACGCGCCGCACTGCTTTGCTCGCGCCGCCGCCGCCGCCGCTCCTCCGGCGTTTGCAACTCCCTCCAAGCTTCGCTGAAGCGGAGCCAGCGGCAGCGGCGAGAGCGCTTCCCTCCCTCCCTCCCTCCCTCCCTGGGATGGAGCGAGGCTGTCCGTCACGTGGGAAAACGGAACGTCAAAGGTGCCGCCGCCGCCGCCGCCGCCGCCGCCGCCACATGGCAACTGCGAAAAGCTCCCTTTTTGCGCTCGACTTTCCCGCGGGGGTGGTGGGATTGGACGGAGAAGGTGGGCGGCAAAGAAATTGCTGACATCGACTCCGGGTTGGGCAGGAACCGGGACGGTGATTTCGGCAAAATTAAGGCATCGGGGGTGGGGGCGGGGAGGGGGGAGAGAAAGCGAGAGAAGCCTCTGTTGCCACCTGCCTTCCTTTTAAACTAGGGGTCTTCAAACTTGGCCCTTTTATGACTTGTGGACTTCAACTCCCAGAATTCCTCAGCCAGCAAAGCTGGCTGAGGAATTCTGGGAGTTGAAGTCCACAAGTCATAAAAGGGCCAAGTTGGAAGACCCCTGATTTAAGTGATAAAAGAACATTTGCAATAAATAGACAAACCAGCAACTCTAGGGAAAAGTCCAGTGCAATAAAGCTGGCTGAGGAATTCTGGGAGTTGAAGTCCACAAGTCATAAAAGGGCCAAGTTGGAAGACCCCTGATTTAAGTGATAAAAGAACATTTGCAATAAATAGACAAACCAGCAACTCTAGGGAAAAGTCCAGTGCAATAAAGCTGGCTGAGGAATTCTGGGAGTTGAAGTCCACAAGTCATAAAAGGGCCAAGTTGGAAGACCCCTGATTTAAGTGATAAAAGAACATTTGCAATAAATAGACAAACCAGCAACTCTAGGGAAAAGTCCAGTGCAATAAAGCTGGCTGAGGAATTCTGGGAGTTGAAGTCCACAAGTCATAAAAGGGCCAAGTTGGAAGACCCCTGATTTAAGTGATAAAAGAACATTTGCAATAAATAGACAAACCAGCAACTCTAGGGAAAAGTCCAGTGCAATAAAGCTGGCTGAGGAATTCTGGGAGTTGAAGTCCACAAGTCATAAAAGGGCCAAGTTGGAAGACCCCTGATTTAAGTGATAAAAGAACATTTGCAATAAATAGACAAACCAGCAACTCTAGGGAAAAGTCCAGTGCAATAAAGCTGGCTGAGGAATTCTGGGAGTTGAAGTCCACAAGTCATAAAAGGGCCAAGTTGGAAGACCCCTGATTTAAGTGATAAAAGAACATTTGCAATAAATAGACAAACCAGCAACTCTAGGGAAAAGTCCAGTGCAATAAAGCTGGCTGAGGAATTCTGGGAGTTGAAGTCCACAAGTCATAAAAGGGCCAAGTTGGAAGACCCCTGATTTAAGTGATAAAAGAACATTTGCAATAAATAGACAAACCAGCAACTCTAGGGAAAAGTCCAGTGCAATAAAGCTGGCTGAGGAATTCTGGGAGTTGAAGTCCACAAGTCATAAAAGGGCCAAGTTGGAAGACCCCTGATTTAAGTGATAAAAGAACATTTGCAATAAATAGACAAACCAGCAACTCTAGGGAAAAGTCCAGTGCAATAAAGCTGGCTGAGGAATTCTGGGAGTTGAAGTCCACAAGTCATAAAAGGGCCAAGTTGGAAGACCCCTGATTTAAGTGATAAAAGAACATTTGCAATAAATAGACAAACCAGCAACTCTAGGGAAAAGTCCAGTGCAATAAAGCTGGCTGAGGAATTCTGGGAGCTGAAGTCCACAAGTCATAAAAGGGCCAAGTTTGAAGACCCCTGATTTAAGTGATAAAAGAACATTTGCAATAAATAGACAAACCAGCAACTCTAGGGAAAAGTCCAGTGCAATAAAGCTGGCTGAGGAATTCTGGCAGTTGAAGTCCACAAGTCATAAAAGGGCCAAGTTGGAAGACCCCTGTAATTTAAACGAAGCCTAATCTGGGCGCGGAACGCAACGGGAAATTAAGCCGATCTGCCTCAAACCGGCTTCGAAAAGAGACCAAACGGGCCCTTGAGCCCGATTAGAAACCTAGTTCAGAAAAGCCCTCCACGGGGCATCGATTTTTCTCTAACTGCGGCTGACAGTGATTACGAAGTTCACTTGGCAGGAGGGGTGGGAGAGCTGGTGGAGCGAAGCGTGGAGATACCGTAGGCTGGAAACGGCTGTGGACACCAACAAATAAAACCCAGGATTCTGAGAAAACTTGGGAAAGTGTCTGAGCCAGATTAGCGAATAAAATCAAAACATTTCATTGCAAATAAACGTATGGCGGAGAATGAGATTTACCGTGTAAATGGAAATGGCATTTAGATGTATATACTGCTTCACAGTGCTTTAAGCGGTTTACACAACCAGTATGCCGGCCGACCGACCTCGGAAGGATAGAAGCCTGAGTCAACCTTGAGCTGGTGAGTCTCGAACTGCCCAACTGTCCGTGGAATTAGCCTGCAATACTGCATGCTAACCACTGTGCCACCACGCCCATCATGATAGTAAATAGAGCAGGTGTCTTCCAACTTGGCCCTTTTATGACTTGTGGACTTCAGCTCCCAGAATTCCTCAGCCAGCCTGGCTGAGGAATTCTGGGAGTTGAAGACCACAAGTCATAAAAGGGCCAAGTTGGAAGACCCCTGTAATAGAGTAATGAAACTCTTGTAGAATTCCTTGTTATGATAAGGGCTGGTGGTCTACCCCTCCCCGTTTCAAATCCTCTGGTCAAAGGGCATTGTGATAATATCACAACTTTCCCCTAAAATTAAGAATCCTGGCATTCTAGTGATTAATGTGCGTTTTTATCCCATAAGCCTCCATAATGGATCAGTGTCCATTAAATGCATGAAACGTTATGTCAAGGAACAAATACTAAAAGCTCTCAAAATGTGGCTTACAAATCACTAAGTGGGCTTTGGATGATGTATGCTTAGTGAACTTGATCACCTCCCCTCTCCCCAGGGATGAGGCAGTTTTGACCCCAGCCTGATTTTCAAATACAGTAATGAGGTTCTGGCCCATAATTCATTATTTTCATAATAAAACATGGAGACAATATATTATTTATCAAGGAACTTCCTAATAGCCTAGACCAGGGGTAGGCAACCTTGGCTCTTTTATGACTCGTGGACTTCAACTCCCAGAATTCCTGAGGCTGGCTCAGGAATTCTGGGAGTTGAAGTCCACGAGTCATAAAAGAGCCAAGGTTGCCTACCCATGCCCTAGACTAAGTTGCACATTTTGTTTTACATTTTGAGTGATTGTTGAATTATGTTCACAAACATTGGAATCTTTTTTTATTATTATTTAGGAGTCATGGTTATTTCAGGCTGGGGATGTCACTAAGACAATTATATTGAGAAATTAGAATAGTAGTGATATTCTTGATATAAAGGATTAGATTCACTACGTGCATAATTTATCTGGTTTTGAAAAGGCAACACTAAAATATGATTCAGTATGAAGTTCTTTGGCATAGTTTTTATGACTTTTTAATGTTAGCATGCCATTTTTTTAATTGTAGAATTCAAAACTGGTTTGAAATCTGATGAAAATATTTGATAGAGAGAGAGAGAGAGACAGAGAGACAGAGACAGAGAGACAGACGGACGGACAGACAGACAGACAGACAGACAGATGACAAATATTTTCCCCTCTTGATAATTTTTATGGGGTGGTATTGTTTGGTTTTTTTGTTTTTCATGAATTAACTTGTGTTTTCCTTTCTCATTCTTTATTTAATTTTATTTATTAAGATAAATTTGGGTTATTATGTTATATGAATCATGTTTCAACTTTGAAAGCAACCAAAGAGTAAGACCATCAGACTTTTTCAAATGTTCCCTGGGTGGGAGACCAATTTGAGAGCCTTTTATTTATATAAGACTCGCTTATTGGTCTAAACCATGGTTTCTTTCAAGAAAGTTAATGAAAAAGAACCATAGTTGATAATGGAAAAAGATATGTGATGTTTTAGCAAGATTATATTTTATGACCTACATTTATGAGTAAAATACAGTATCTTACAGGATTCATTTCCATGTCATGTCTTTGCCCTATGCAGAAATGCAGTCAGTTGTGGAATAGTGGCTAGACCCGTGGCGGCGAACCTATGACACGCGTGCCACAGGTGACACACAAAGCCCTCTCTGTGGGCACACGCACCATCACCTGAGTCCTAGGCCTTCAGCTGGGCTTTATAAAACCTTTTTGCTTTAGGCCTCCGCCGCCGTGTGCAAAAAAAAAAGGTCCAATCAATCAATCAATTTCAACTTCTTGCGGGAAAAAAATCTTGCAAAGTTGGAATTGATTCAACTTTTTAGTCCCACCCAGTCTGCTGTTACCAACACAGCCATGCCCACCCAATGGGCCATGCCCACCCAATGGGCCACACCCACCCAATGGGCCACACCTACCCAGCACCCAACAATACATAAGTGGGTTTGGGTTGCAGTTTGGGCACTCGGTCTCTAAAAGGTTCACCATCACTGGGCTAAACAGTCTGACCTCTGGTTCACTTACCACTCCATTAGTCTAAAATATCTCAAAAGGGTGATATGTCACACTGTCTTAATTCCTGTGAAGCCAGATATACTTCAGTAAGACATTGGCTTCTATACCAGCTGAGATGCATCTAGAGCTTTTTTTTCCTTACTTTATTTTTGTTCCATTCCCTCAAGAAAAACAAAATAATATTATGTACTTCCAATACAGCCATTCTGTACACACAGATTCCTCCCACCCACCCAAGTATGGATTGTGAACCCACCTATTCTTGAACAAGACCTGGGCTTTGTAATGATACGCTACCTATTTCAAAAGATTTTACTTTGTTTTTAAAAGATCCTTGGCATGGAGTGAGCAAGTAGCTAAGATTGGCTTTTCCAGTTTAGACTTCAGTTTGATTACCTACAAATAAGGTCAATTGAATTCAATGAGATTTAACTTAACCTGTTAATTTATCCTCTCTGTAGGTTAATAATGTCACGTAGCATCTTTTATACAATTTCTTAAGAGTAAGCTTACTGGACACTAAAGTACTTGCTTTCAGGTTAAGAATTTCATTAGGAAATGAGTAGAGCTGCAACAAAAGGGGCAGTTCAAGATTTTTATTTATTAAATTTATATTTGTAGATACAAGTTGGAGACGTTAAGCAACATTTCAAAGCGATAGCTCCTATGTCTCGTTTTTAAATAATAATTTTCAAGAGGTAGACGATGTTTAGAACAATTTCAGGCCTTCTATTTTAGTATCTAGTCAACACAGCTTATTGATAATAAATCCAAAGGTAGAGGTGTCTTATTAAATGTTTAAAATAAACACATTCTTCCAGAACAGGGAATTTTGTTTTCAAAGGACGCTTATCTTTATTATTTTAAATGTTTCTGTAACTGATTTTCTCCAAAGCGGCAAAAGAAAAACAAAATAAACTTCTTTAATGTAATTCCCACAAACCCTGATCAAAGGTTAAGATCTACATCTCTCTTACTGAATCAGCAGCAATAGCAAAATTATCATTATTGTTATTAGTTGATGCCTTGATTTAGATCCAGGCAATGTGTGCAGTGACATGTTATTACTTGCACTGCATGCTTAAAACAGTAATTATTCATGCTGCTAAAAATTACTGTTTCCAAAACCAATCAGAAGTTTACTTATATTATTAGATTTTATTCCAAAACTAATTATTCCCTTTCAGCCCTCCCCATCACAAAATATTTATGTTTACAGAAAAATGCCTTTATTTTCCTTCACTCACTCTCTGCAGGAACCCTTTGTGTTGAGTCAAGGCAAACTGCAGTAGCAAAAGAGAAAAACACTGTCACAGAACGATTTTGGAGTGTGGATTTCTTTCTCCAACATGATCAGCAGGCATGCAAAAGTGTCCTAGATGCCTGGTATGTATGCATGCATGTCTATAGTTTAATGCAACTTAATTATAGGCATTGGGAGTTTTAAATATCATAATCTTATTTTCAAATGGCTTATAGTAGCAGAGTTTTTCTGTTCCATGTTATTTCCATATTATACAATTGTGGGATTGTTGCTCTTGGAACCATTAGCATTGGTGGAGAAGACCTTAAGAAAGTAGAGCAATTCAAGTACCTCAGCTCCCTCTTATGCAGCAACAGTGATAGCTTTCCAGATGCCAGTGACCGTGTCAAGACCACCTGGATGAAGTGGCACCAGGTGACTGGAGTCCTGTGTGATCCTCAGTTGCCCTTACACCTCAAGTAAAAGACTTACAGAATGGTAGTGCATCCAGTCACCCTCTGTGGATCAGAGCATAAGCAGGCCATACATGTAATGGAAATGCAAATGCTCCAACAGTGCTTTGGACTGATGTGATTTGACTATGCTATGAACAACGACATCAGACATTGACTGGGAGTCATGCCAATCATAGTGAAAATACAGGAAGGAAGATTTAAATGGTACAGATACATTGTATGCAGTAAAGAAGACTTGGTGGCAGGGACAGCGACATGTCTGGACCCTGATGGCCAGCGATCCCAATGTAGACCCAAGAAAAGGTGGATGGATCACATCAAGGACATGAAATATGTGGGCGTCGCTCCTGGAGATGCCCTGGAGATGGCTTTGCTGACAAGTGGACCCTGCCATAGTGCGAGGAGGAGGAGGAGGAGGAGGAGGAGGAGAAGGAAAAGAAGACGAAGACGAAGACGACTACTACTCTTGGATTGCTCACAAAACTGATTGTTCTTTAATCCATTTGGTCTTGAACAGGTGATCAAATATAACTGTTAAATGTCCTAAATGACCATATGGTTATTTGGCTATCCTACAGAGCAGAGTTTCCCAACCTCAGACTTTAAGATGTGTGGACCTAAACTTCCTAGGCATCCCCAACCAGCATTTCGAGCATATAAATACAGATTTGAAAATCCCCATCCCAGTCCATTTTGCATCATTGTTTCTCCCCTCCTTCCTGAAATCCTTGCTCTCCAAAAGATGAAGGCCACATCTCGGCCATCAAAGAATGCTGTTCCTTTTTCTAAATAAATGAATATATACATACCTATATATCCAGCATTATATGATATTCCCTTCCCTTCCAGGGTAGAGCAGAGCAGAGCAGAGCAGAACAGAACAAAACAGAACAGAACAGAACAGAGCTGGAAGGGACCTTGAAGGTCTTCTAGTCTAGCCCCGTGCTCAAGCAAGAGAACCTATACCATTTCAGACAAATGGTTGTCCAGGGTAAACAAAACAAGAGTCAGAAACAGTAAATAAAAAAAAATTAAAGGAATGACATAAGAAGTAAAGTTTAAGTTATGCCAAAAAAATTAACTAAGCCTCTCCATACCTTTCTATTCTTGGAAATCAACCACTACATTCACATACTGTTTCATAATTTGCCTTTTGTTCTTTTGCACTTTTTCCTTTTCAGAATCTGTTTTTGAATTTCATCCAGTCATAACTTTCTTGGACATTGTCTTGCATTCATTCTTCATTTATATTTTTGTTTTGCAATTTGACTCACGTTCATTTTCTCTGTAGGACTAACCTCCCTCAAAATACTTTTTTCTTTTGTCCTGGTCGTCCAGTTTTGTACACATGTCAACACTGCTAAGATATCCTACTCCACTTACTTTTGTTTCTCCTGAATACATCCAGCTTTCACTTCCATATATCCGGCTTCCCCATTGACTTTGCTTGTCAGAAGGTCACAAAAGATGATCACATGGCCCGAAAGGACTGCAACCCTCATAAATATGAGTCAGTTGCCAAGCATCTGGATTTTGATTACGTGACTACAGGGATGCTGCCATGGTTGTGAATAAAAAACAGTCATAAGTCACTTTTCCAGTGCCTTTGTAACTTCGAACAGTCACTGAATGGACCGTTGTAAGTCAAAGACTATCTGTACATTAGGACTGTCAGCTTGGTTGAAATCCCTCAGCTCCTAGGCACTCAACTCACAAGTCAATTGCAAAAATCTGTTCCTGCTGTCTCTTCAGGAGTAGCAGTTGTCTCAAGGGTAAATAGGTGATGTCACTATCTCTGTTCAGAAAGATTATGCCAAGCAAAATTTGGTGTCTGGCCATTGATTTGCTCCAAAATCCATTCCCACTCTTTCAGGGACATCTAGTCTGCTACAGTTCCTCATTCAGAAGCCTATTTTTTTCCTGGCAATCTGATATATTCACTGTCAGATCCATAATCTCATTGTATAGTATAATCTACCTAATATTTGTTATAATTTATTTAGGTTCTGGGCCAACAATGTGACATTATCTGCATGGAAAAGTACATTTCAATTCCATTCAATATGTATTTGTCATCATCACAAACATTCTTGTACATTTGTCCATAATTACATTTTAATTATTCATATTAAAAAATATTGCACACCTTGCCTTAATCACCGCTTAGTATTGAACTTACATTCAATTTATTCTTGTGATTACTTTATTTACATCAAATATCACATGTTCAGCCACCGATTATCAACTTTATGCAAAATATTCCATAAGTTAAACCTATTCACTTTAGTGCTTTCTCTATATCAATCAGTATAGCATAAACTTTTTACTCCCACTCCTATATTTCTCTATAACCTGCTGAAAAGCAAAAATATGTTATATGCATCACCTGCTTGGCATAAAGCCACCCGGCACTTCTCAAATGTTGGTCATTGACACCCCTTATGTTCTTACATACCTGCAATGTTAGAGTGATTTCAATATTGAAAGGCAATTTAAATCAGTCAGAGAAAGATCAGGATTATGTAAAGAATCAGAATACATTGAATGGGTTCTAAGATTAACATTTGGGTGTTAATGATATTCATAAGCAGGGCTTTTTTTCTCATAGAACGCTCAGAACAGAGTTCCGGCACCTTTTTTGGATGGAACCTTGTAGGATAGGCAAGGCAGGTTGTATGATATGTGTGAGTTCCGGCACCTTTTTCTTTTACAAAAAAGCACTGTTCATAAGTGTCAAATTTGGAAAGTGAAATAGGAGAAGTGTGATACTAAGAAACTCTCCTGTAATCTGTGACTATTAATAACGACTTCCCCAGTTGTTAGGGTTTTTAAAATATCATTCTCTAGACTCATAAAATTTACACTTTCTTGGCATAGAAAGAAAGGCTTTGCTGCAATGACCTAATTAATGAATACATAAAATCATAGATCAATGTACAGAACTATTGAAGAAAGTTCGACTAGGCCTTCAAAGACAAGTCAATGCTCCCATTTCACAGGAAGTAAGATTTTAAAAATAAAAAGGAAAAAAGATCCCATTGAATTGTGCAGCTCCTCTTCATGATAAAGAAAGATGCAAGATGCATAACTGGCAGAAAAGTGAATCAAGAGACAAGTTTGTCTACAGAAGATAGCTTTGACTTTAAAAGAAGATCAAAGCTCACCCAAGTGCTTTTATGCTAGAATTAGAAACATGGTCAAACAGGCCCCTCTGGTGAGTAAAATTATTTTTTTTAAATAGAGAAAGATGGTACTGCAATTGTTATTTCATCTTTTTAGTTTGGTTTATGTCTTTGCGATGCTGAATATTTCTGGCATTTGTAAAAGTCCCAGTGTCTCTGGAGGCTGTCGGGGTCTGGATGGGGTGAAAAGGGCTCTGATTCAACCCTAGCAAGAGTGAGTGACGGTGGGTATTTGGACACACAAGGGATAAGATTTTTGGCTATGTACCTAGGCCTGGGATTCCGAAGATGTCATGGGCCCATTTCTTGGTTTTATTGTTAAATCGGTCAATTATCTTTGCTGCTTTATATATTTATTTTGGATTGTTTTCATTGGTTTTAACTGTTTTATTATTTTAGAACTGTAAGCTGCCTAAGAGTCATTTGGTTGAGATGCTACACTGTAGTACAGATTGCATTCGCATCTCCCTGGATGAGACTTGGAGCCTTACAATAAGCATTTTAGTATTGTGAGGGTATATTTCATGTAATATACTAGTTGAGCCAGATGATTGTCCTGTCCTGTAAATGTGGGCTGAAGGTGGAAGCTTTTATCAAGAAAACAGCAACAACAGAAAAAACTAACCATAATAATAATAATAATAATTAATAATAATTAATAATAATAATAATAATAATAATAATAATAAGAAGAAGAAGAAGAAGAAGAAGAAGAAGAAGAAGAAGAAGAAGAAGAAGAAGAAGAAGAAGAAGAAGAAGAAGAAGTTGGAAGGGACCTTGGAGGTCATCTAGTCCAACCCCCTGCTCAGGCAGGAAACCTTATACCATTTCAGGCAAATGGCTGTCCAGTCTCTTCTTAAAAACCTCCAGTGTTGGAGCATTCACCACCTCTGGAGGCAGGTTGTTCCACTGGTTAATTGTTCTGACTGTCAGGAAGTTTCTCCTTAGTTCTAGGTTGCTTCTCTCCTTGACTAGTTTCCATCTGTTGCTTCTTGTCCTGCTTTCAGGTGCTTTGGAGAATAGCTTGACTCCCTCTTCTTTGTGGCAGCCCCTGAGATATTGGAACACTGCTATCATGTCACCCCTCACTCTTCTCTTCCTTAAACTACACATACCCAATTCCAGCAACCGTTCCCTATATGTTTTGGCCTCCAGCCCCCTAATCATCTTTGTTGCTCTTCTCTGTACCCTTTCTAGAGTCTCGACATCTTTTTTACATCGTGGTGACCAAAACAGGATGCAGTATTCCAGGTGTGGCCTTACCAAAGCATTGTAAAGTGGTATTAGTACTTCACTTGATCTTGACTCTATCCCTCTGTTAATGCAGCCTAGCACTCTGTTGGCTTTTTTGGCAGCTGCAGCACACTGCTGGCTCATATTGAAGTGATTGTCTACTAGGACTCCGAGATCCCTCTCACAGTTACTACTATTGAGCAAGGTACCACCTATACTATACCTGTGCATTTGATTTTTCCTGCCTAAATGTAGAACCTTACTTTTTTCACCATTGAATTTCATTTTGTTAGATAGCGCCCAGTGTTCGAGTCTGTCCAGATCCTTCTGTATCTTTTCTCCTATCCTCATATAAAGACTGCCAGTCTCAGGGCTCTCTAAACATAAAGAAATACAAGGAGTTAAGCGGTGGGCTTTGAATAAGAGAGTAGTTTGGATGGAGAAAGACTTTTAAAATTCCTAACTCTCCCCCCCCCCCCCCCGCAGCTGTTACAAAATCCACCTTGTTCACTTTGAGCTGAAAAAAAGCCAGGTCATGTGGAAGCTCAATATTACAGCACCTAAAGATGTGGGATTTTTAATATGGGTTTAGCAACCATATGTAGACATTGGTCTACTAATGAAAACACAAGTGGAGAGTCTTTCAAGAGCATCCTTTCAATATTTTGAAGAGAGATGATCGTGGCAGCCAGACAGAGGGAAACCCTATATAACCTCCCTTTTTTAGAATCAACAACTTTATACATGCTAATTCATTTTCAATCGCAGGGCCGAATTCTAAAATATGTAAACAATGACTAATAAAGGCCTATTGTCGATTGTATAAAATCCTGTCTTCGGATCCCTGAAACTGCTGCCCTTCTCTTGCAGATAAAAGTCCATTATTTAGGTTCTTCCGAACGTCTCCCCAAGAGAGAATGGGCAAGAGCTTGGCTTCAGTCCTTATAACGCGCAGCCGCTGCTCCAACTTATTTTACTTTCCTTGTCTTTGCTGATTGGATGGCATTCCTTTCAATCTCGAAGCTATCTACCATTCGGAGAGTTATAAAGCGAGAGAGTGTAAATCTGTTATATTAATGTCCTGCCTCCATGTAGTGGGGTTTTACATGATATCCTTCCCCCTTTGGGGTGGGGGGTGGGAAAATTGATCTTTTTTTTTTTACGTAGTGCGTATATTTCGTGTATTTTTCAGCTACACTGATAATTGGAAGCACGTGGTGATCAATATAGCATTTCAATCCTAAAGAAATCTTCAGAGTCACAGATCTGCCGAGTCACTCCGCCTTTCTCTTTCTGGAAAACTTAACTTGCTCGAGGAAAAATCGGGAAACAAGTTTTTTCCCGGAGCCCCGAAAAAATGCTGTTAAGTGATATTATTTTTTAAAATAATACCAAAAGAAAAGCAACGATGCTGCAAGAAATAGTAGAGCTCCTTAAAAGCCCTTTGGAAATCACGTTTGTTGACAAGACTAGTTATGATTGGGTTGGAACGAGCAAAGCAAATTCAACCTGAATTAGTTATAAAATGCAGAAAAGCTCTTGCAGATAAATTGAATATACTAAAGAAATGGAAATATTTTATGTCGTTTCTCATGTATCGTTTTATTAAATGGCTGTGGAATGCAAAGCTAGACCAAGAAGCGCTTATTATTAAAACGATAAATTCCTTCTCTTTTCTTCTCTTCTCATTTGGATTCTACCTTTTTCATTTAAGATGTTCTGATTTGCGAGTTGGTATTCAGAACCAGTTCGGTGTAGCACTTAAGAGACTGTGAGTTCTGGTCCTCTTTAGGCACAAAGCCAGCTGGGTAACCTTGGGCCAGTCACTCTCTCTCACCCCTCAGAAGCAACCAAGGAAAAACCACTTCTGCAATTTTGCCAAGAAAACTGCAGGGACTAATCCAACTAATCATCAGGAATCAAGACTGACTCAAAGACACACACACATACACACAGACTCAACTCACTGCTTGTTCAGGGCTACTCAGCTTTGTGTTTATGATGGCATGTTAGCCTTAGCCTTTAAAAACTGTAAGCCAACTCTGACTCCAATCCTCTTGTATATTTTCTCCTTACTCTTCTTTTTAAATCCACACAAGTACTAATTTTTTTTAAAAAAAATTGCACACCCCTTTCAAAGCTGTTAGTGGGGAGGTGAGGATATGCTACTAGGTAATGTCTTGGTTTTAAGCAGAGAAGAACTGTGTACTATTCAAATGTAGCTGGGCTGCAATTAGTTTTTATAAATTCCTTGGGAGGAGACTGCAAGACAATGGTTTCTGGTAGGTTTTGAGTAAAGAAAGGCAAGAGAATAACCATCTTGCTCTAGTCAATGCCTTTAAAAGGATGGTAAGTTTCTAATCACATGTCCAAATTGCTTAATTATGTTTCGACTATGAGGACTTTGGATCGACAAGTCTGAAAACACTGGATGACCCTATCTTCAATCTTTAAACAAAAGAAAAATTTAACTATAAACTTAAGAACTTTCAAATAAATAGAGTTAATTAAGATTTCGATTTTAGAAAGTTACTAGATAACCTGTGACCACTTGGGTTATCATTTCAGAGATATTTCCTTGCCTAAACAGAGAAACAGAATGACCATCCATAGGCAGGCAAAATTTAGTGGGAGCAAGAGCAACTTCCAACTTCCTATCGCTTCCCTGTGGGAGACTGAAAGTGAGTATTAGAACTCTTTCCTCCCTCCACCTTTTCTTCCTTTCTCCCACTTCCTTCCTCGTTCCTTTCCTCCTTTCACCTTTCCTCCCTCCTCTTTCCTTCCTGCCTGCCTACCTGTTTGCCCTCCCACCTTCTGTCCCTCCCACCTTGCTCTTTCCATCCTTCTCCCTCCATCTTCCTCCTTCTTGTACCTTCCTTCATTCCTTCGTTCCTCTCTTTTTTCTCCTCTTCTCTCCTATTCCTTTCCTTCCCTTTTGTTCACTTCCCTCCTTTGCATAAGCCAAGGATTGTGTGTTCTGTGTGCTTTTTTTAACCAGCTTGCTACAGATTGAAGAAGTCCTTGAGACATGAATTGTGTTGGATTGTAAGCACTACAAAATATTAGGCTCACATTAAGGGATGTTGGAGGGACGCGGTGGCTCAGTGGGTTAGGACGCTGAGCTTGTCGATCAGAAGGTCGGCAGTTTGGCGGGTCGAATCCCGAGTGCCGCGTAGCAGAGTGAGTGCCTGTTACTCGTCCCAGCTTCTGCCAACCTAGCAGTTCGAAAGCACGCAAAAATGCAAGTAGAAAAATAGGGACCACTACGGTGGGAAGGTAACAGCGTTCCGTGCGCCTTTGGCGTCTAGTCATGCCGGCCACATGACCACAGAGACGTCCTCGGACAAGCGCTGGCTCTTCGGCTTTGAAACGGAGATGAGCACTGGCCCCTAGAGTCGGAAACGACTAGCACGCATGTGAGGGGGAACCTTTACCTTTACCTTTAAGGGATGTTGAGGCTACGAATCAGTAGCCTCAGTAGTAATCTCATATTTTTTTGAATTTTGATATATAAAACTCTAGATCCATTGTGTTAAACCAAAAAAATGGCAAATAGAGAAAATAGTAACACTTTCCCAACTTGGTGTCTCTGGACATTCTTGCTGCAGAAGATTATGGCTTTAGTTCAGCACTGCTGGTACAATATGTTGTGCCATTTATACAAAGAAATAAGCATATTTCTTAAGGTGAGGATTCAGCAAGAAGGTTCTTGTCTATGTCCAGTGGAAGTTGTGTTATGACTCAGTTGTATTCCTAGCAATTCACTTTACTAGATTTATTCTGAAGTACTGTAGTTCAAACATTAATCTTTTGAGGAGAAAAAACACCCTATGTGAGTATGATTTAGGAACTTTAATACCATTGACAGTAAGTTGTACTAAATACTGTACAATGGTAAGTTGAATGCTACAAGATGGTAATTCTGCAGTTAGTTGTGATCCTTTTGATGTTTCAAAGACAAAGTTGAAGTATTGTCTTGAATAAATAGAAAATCATCATAATGGCTTTTGTTTCTTTTTGCGCTAAGCAACACTACAGAGGATAAATCACTTTTTAAAATTCAGTATTGTCAGTAAAATCCCATAAGCGCATCTTTTAAAGCCCTTTTATTGTTTGTTGTATTCATTTTATAGAGAAGAAAACAATATGTTTCATTCATCTTTAAACTAAAGACGGGGGGGGGGCTCTTTATAAAATGACTTTGCAAACTTTATAGTACAAAACAATACCTTTTTTTGCAGCCTTAACACTTCTTATTCAAAGTAAGTTCTATAGAATTGCAAAGCAATTCATAAGTAAGAATACTGGAGCTTTGCAGGACAATCCTGTATGTGCTTAAGTTCCTCTAAATCTCATAGAATTCGGAGGCATTAAAAGCTAGTTGCTTGTTTGTTTAAACAAAAAGACCCCTAATTTTAGTTGCATCCCCTTTTGATTTATGTTTTTCTATATTTGAGTTTTTTTCTTTATAAAGAGAAACAAGACTGAATGGCTTTGGGTGCTTATGGGATCTTCCATCTGTAGTCCAGAATGGACCTGCAATTCCTCCACCTGGGGCACGTGTGTGATCTGGTTGGAAAGGTCATCCTACACTCTCCATTTTGGTTCAAGAAGTAAGTGACAGCTGTATTCAGAAAGGTCTTACTAGGTGTTCCCATTCCTGAATCAAGAGTCCTCCTTCATGGTTATTCAGAGCTTGGCTACCTCACAGCTGGACTACTTCAATGCATTCTACAGGGGACTGCCCTTAAGCATCATTTTAGAGATAAGTCTAGAATGCAGCAGCACCAGAAATGTGTAAAAATTTTCAAGAACGTCTTTGAGAGAGGAAGAGGACAGCAACAGACTAAACAGTGGTCAGGTAAATGGCAGCTTAGCCTGCAGAAGGAAGAAGGGACCCTTCATAGTTCCTTGGATTGTAAAGGCAAGAGGAGAGCAATGTACTTTCAGACTTACAAGATTTTATGACTGAAACCTTACAATAAAGGCAGTGTTAGTACCATGATCAGAAGTGTTATGGTGCTTCTTGTTTGGACTACCTCTAAGGGCTGGTATCTTGCAGCTGTCCTTTGGAAGAGTATTCCTTTGGAGATCTGTATGACTCCTACCTTGCCCGCCTACAAGTAATCATTAAATACCTCTCCCCACCCCAGGCCTGTGATTAGATGGTTGGGGCTTGGATAGGTCCTCTTCTAGTTGTGGGTGTCATGGAATTATGTTTTCATGATTCCTCATATGCCACTTTTTGTTCTACATTACATTATGTGTTATTTTATGGCAAAAATATTTGAATAACCCTAGTAGCCAAGACCTGTACAACTCTGTAAAAGAAACCATTTGTTCTATTCGGAAATAATAATTTCACTTGGTTCTCTCCTCTTCTAATTTGAACTGTTTTACCCTCATCTTCCTTGCTCTACAATTACTAGAATTCCGAGTCTTAAGTACGTTTGTTTCTGTTCTTCTTTAACAGTATTTCTCCATTTTAGATCACAATGCTGCAAACATTGACATGTTTTCGCACTGACAATGTAAGAGACAGCCTTTTGTTTAAACTGCTTCGCTTTGAATCTTGCAGGAGGGAATTTTCTAACAAGATAAGAAGCCGGGGTATAGAATGGGAGGAGAGACCTCATATTTGAAACTAATTGGTTAATGTGATTTATGACTTGTAGATAAGGGCAGGGATTGTGTGTGTGTTACAATGGATTTGGGGGGAGGAGATTTCAGATTCTGGCATCCCTCCATGAGTGCTGATGTTTTGTTTCATTACTAAGACTTTTTAGATAAATAATATGTCTGCAACTTGTTTGATTTGTCTTATTCATTGGAACCATGACACATTAGTTCAGATAATATCCCAAATAATTTATTGATTATAGATTGAAGCTGTATCCAATAGAGCAAAATTTGCATCTGACAATATTTGATGATCTCTACTCTGGGCACTGAATTTATGTATGAAATTGTTATCCCAACAGACACACACACACACCTCCGGCCTTTGACCGATATACTTTGGTTGTTTCCAATTTGTTCTTTCTGAGACAAAAGCTTTGTTAGCTATAGCTTCAACTTCTCAATCCGCATCAGTCACAAATTTTCCTGCAGACATATACTCAGGACTTGTGATATCCTTCGAGTGTCAGAAGAAAGATGGAGCTTGGGGTCATCTGTTGCTGAACCCAGTATTAGAACAGAGAACAAGAAGCTTTTAACATTTCTTCATACTATAGACCAGGGGTCCCCAACCCCTGGGCCATGGACCGGTAACAGTCTGTGGCCTGTCAGGAACCGAGCCACACAGCTGGAGATCAGCTGCGGGCAAATGAGCAAAACTGAAACCATTCTTCCCCCGTCTGTGTAAAAATTGTCTTCTGCAAAACCAATCCCTTTTGCCAAAAATGTTGGGGACTGCTGCTGTAGACTATCTGTAAGTTGAACTTGACCTTTTCCTGACCACAGTAGTAGATGGAAGTCTAACCCTGTTCACGTTATTTATGTTGGCTGCTCAACGGCTGGATAGAATAGATGATATAGTCAGTGCATAGTCTCCTGGAGATGTTCGTCAGAAATGGTCTGGAAACCCAGAAAACAGGAAATCTCAGAAAACAACTTAGAACCGTAAGTTATGAGAAGCATTTCAAGTGCATACACTTTAATTATCTGAGATGTTTGAATTGTCAATTTGGGTATTCTTTCCTACTTCTTGCTTTTTCTTTTCAAGTAGATTTTTAAAAGCCTTGCCTGATTTTTTTTTCCCCTTGAATACAGTGTGGCAGTTCACATGATTAACACTTCCTGCCATGCTCAAAACTGTGAAGCATATTTGAAAATAGATTTTAATTAACATTAGCACTTTCATAATTAGTGCTGGCAATAAACTGCCTCTTGGCTGACTCAAGAAAATTCTAATTATTTACAATGGGCTCTTTTCGCTGTTGTATTGGGTAGAAAGTTAGATGGAAAAAGTAGCACAGGTAAACATATACCATAGCGTGGAAAGACAGTTGTGAAAAAAATGCCATGTCCCGGTGGGCCCAGGTTTACTCTACTATGTCTGTACAGGAATGAGTAGTAGAATTACTGTAATGGTTTTCAGGATAATGTGATTTTGAAAGATGATAGATATGGCTTGCTCTGGACAAGACACTTGTAGGCCCATTAGGGGCATCACAGACTGTATCTTGGCTTTGCTGTCTAGGGAGACAGGAAGAAGACAGGGAATTCTAGTTGCCTTTATATGTTATTTCTGTGAAGAAGCTCATACAGCATCTGTAGCAAAAGCTGTGCTAAATAAAGATCGTGTATTATAACAGTCGAGCACTCCAAGAAGTATATACTGTATATTCAAAATAGAAATCATTATAAAATATAGCTTTCCCTGACAGAAAGGGAGTGGCTTATATATTAAGATCCAGATATCAAGGCCCAAAACTGATATATCCATCTCTTAACTTTGCTCTCTAAAAATGTAAACAAGCTCCCGCTAGGCCACAATGTTTGTCTGTTGGGTGTATACCATTGCCAGTTATTACTAGTGCATACCTAAACTAAAATGATTTTTAAAACTGGGAGAAGGAAAAAATGTAATAATTGCTTCCCTGACTTGTTGAAGATTCAAGCTTCTCAGTTATTAATGAAAAGCCTTACCTCCCTGCCTGGTGACAACAAAGCTGATGGAAAAAAGCTCAAAAGTCTAATCCAATAGGGCAGGGGTGTCAAACTGCCGGCCCACAGGCCAGACGTGTCACAAGGAAACCGCGCCCACCCCATTGCCGGCAATGGGGGGAAAGCTCCGATACATCGCGAGTTTGACATGTCTGCAGTAGGGGATAAATTGGTTCCAAGTGGAAAATTTATTTATTTATTTATTTATTTATTTATTTATTTATTTATTTATTTATTTATTTATTTATTAATGAGACTTATATCCCGCCCTATCTCCCGAGGGACTCAGGGCAGCTAACAACAACAAAAATTAAAGGTCTCTGTACAGTAAATTAAAATTAAAAATTGAAATAAATTAAAGATTAGAGTTAAAATTGTAAACATAATTAAAATCCCTGTCAGTCCAGGTCAGCCAGGTGGAAAAGGAGTGTATTCAGATGCTAGTATTTCCATCCACACATCTCAATAAATTTTGCTAAAGAAAATTCGGTGAGAATCTTGCTTGGCTTTGGGAGCAGTAGTACAGTAAGACCTCTGCAGCCGTTAGGAAAATAGGCATCGCTTGACCAAGTGGGGCACTGAATGTCTGGGGCTGTTTCTACTTTATAACATTAGCCTTTAATTAACCTTGATGAAAAGTCTGAAAAGAAAAATTGGAGCACTGGACAGAGCAGAGCCTCCTTCTAATAGGCTTCTTACACTGTAGGCTAAATGCATC